>NW_020455455.1:2560769-2588625 GCF_003342845.1 Nothoprocta perdicaria
GAGCGGGGCCGGCAGCGGGGCCGGCAGCGGGGCGCGGGGCCACGCGAAGCGAAGCGAGGGCGGGCGGCGAGCGCTGAGCGAGAGGCCGAGGCGCTGCCGCGAGGGTCCGCACCGGGGCGTGGGGGGAGCGGGGGAGCCCTCCCGGCCGGAGGAACCGCAGGGAGACGGGGAGAGAACCGCGCAGAGCCCCGGCCAGCGCGTGCCCCGGTGGGCGCTCATGGTGCCCGCGCGGCCTTGTCCGGGCAGCGCCAGCCCGGGGAGGCCACGGGCGCTTGTGGCACTGGTTGTGCATCCCTGTGAGACCAGCCGCAAGCCCCGGCTGGTGCCGAGGGGCTCCTTGCCCACACTGGGGGCAAGCGGTCCCGCTGCCTGGCGAGCAGGCGGGCAAGGGTCGGGAGCTGCCCAAGGAACTCAGGCAGAGTCAACACACGTAGAGAGCTCATTAACCGTGGCAAGCGGGGCCRTGTAGGTGCCAGGCCGCCCGCTCACGACGTGGAGCGCCTGAGTGTGCCCGTAACGTCACCTGCGTGAGYGGGTCATGTGCAAGAGGCAGCTGTGGCTTAGCCCCGAGGTTTCACCTGGTCTGYCCTGCTGAGGGCATCTGGCAGCACAGAGGGTCTTCTGAGCTCTGTAGAGTGCCTGGTGAAAGATGAGGGGCTCAGAAGGCATGAAGAGCTTGCCGGACACACCATAGCTGTGAGAGRCAGCAAGGAAGGTGTGTTTCCAGCCACCAGCCTCAGCCAGGCAGGTCTGCAAGGYTAGGGATGGAAGGCAGGGACCAGGCTGTGGAGGAAGACCTGCCACCAGCCCACGACCTTCAGCAGCAGCATCACTGCTCAAGCCGTCTGCAGAAACCCAGTGTAACCGGTCAGGCTCCAGATTCCAAGCTTGTTCCCTTGTGGGGTCTGTAGATTTCAAATCCCTGTGGCCCTGCCTTTCAGGGCTGCCTGTGGCACATTATGTTTTCACAGTGAGTTTGCTTGAGTCTTCGCTTTTCACTGACTTCCAGGTAGGTCTAAGGGCAGATCAGAAAGTAAAAGCCGATCACCTCTTCACTCAAACATCTAATTAATAACCTGTGCAAGAGAACAAAGATATAAGCGTCTAATGAATAGCCTGTGCAAAGGAATAAATATAATTCCTCAAAAAATGCAGTTTAAGAAGGGTTTTGTAATATGTAGTAGAGGCTGTTTCTGAGCATACATAGGACTTAGTTCAAGTTTCAATTTGTAGCTTTAAAGCTAACATTGAATAGGTAAAAAAAAAATAATGTGATAGAAAATGCTGCAAATTATTTCTGCAGCCCCAGATACTTGTACTATTGCTTGATTGTTCTTGCCACTGAAGTATTGCTCATTGGGAAATGAGAAAGACCTTTTTGTCGAAGTTGGTATTAGAAGTGGCAAATTTKTGAACTGTTGCTTCAAGGACTTCATCTCTTGCTATGGGAAATGTTGTGGCCTTATCTGAGTTGGGCCCCAGTCAAAAATTTTCATTCCACACTTTTTAGATAACACCAATTCGTTCTATACCTAGTTTGGATTATGGAAATAGAAATATATATATTGTCTTTTTTTTCCCTCAGGTGCCGTACCTCAATGTTGTGTTTGCGTAGGAGCAGATRTGGTGTATGTATTATGAAAGCAAGATAGATAAACCATCTGTTTGTCTGCTAAATACTGCGTAATTCTACCCTTTTCTGCCCTTAAACAACAATTGTGTCAATCACAACATCATTTAGGGCAGTAATACTAAGGGCAGAGGACAATGTAATAGAAGTCATGCTGAACACCTCATCTCCATTCTTGGCTTTCTTCATGGCTTTGGCATCAATTTGAGAATACTTTCTGTGGCATAACCTGCTATGTTCTGAGTGAGACTTCAGCGTTGCCATTCTGCCTTATCACTCCCAGCTTATCTGAACAGGTCCTTGCTCTCTGACTTCTTCTGCTGAYTTTTGTTTGCGGTGGTGGGACCTTTGGTTGCTTCTCTGTTGGTAAATGCTTTTGCTCATGAAATGGATTACCACTATCCATCTTACTATTCCTCTCTCTCTCAGTCAGTTTTTCCAGTCACCTTTTGCTTGTAGTTTCTTGAGCTCAGGAGCTAGTGAGACATGGCTTCCCACAGAGTTTTGTTCCATGTTTTTTACATTTTACTATTTCCTAAATGGAARATCATACTTTGGCTTTTGCCAGAGAAGGAGAACTTATAGATATATGAACCCATAGTCCTAAAACCCCTGCCATGGATAGTACACTGTGTGTTCACGTTCTTACTCATGTGCTTTCTCCCTAAGAGAATGCCTTTTTTTTGGTGAGACCATTATTTTCACAAGTGCCTTGTGAAAGATGCATGTTTTGATTTTGCTTTACTTACAGATGCTGTGGATGGTGGAGGTGAACAAGCATGAGGCTTATCCTGAATGTGTCACCGTAGTGTCGTGATCAACCTGCAGCGATAAGAACCCCCACCTTGATCACAGGGCTTAGGTCACTCAGACATGCTACAGGTAGCTAAAAATGCCTGTCTGTTCTGAGGAGCAAGTCGGTGGAGAAGCTCATTGCCTAACTGACCTACAACCTACCTGCTGGGTTATTGCCAGTGTGCAGATCTCAAGTTGTTGATGCCCTGACTTGTTGAGATTCCCATGTTCCCAGCCAGGTGTCTTTATCAGGTGCCTGTATGTCTGTAATGCAGCAGCTCTGACAGCAGACTCCCTGCTTCCCTCCCAAGCCACTGCTGTGTTTATTGCTGAGCTGGAGAGCAGACTGTCCCATACCTGGATTCACCAAATAGTCTGCTTGGGGTTACTTGCTTTCTGGCTTGCAGAATAGTTTAACCAGTTTAACCCAGGGATGCATGGATGAGATGTCTGGTATTTTAAGATTTACAAGTGCCTCGATATCTGAGAATCCTCTTTGCTCCTGGACTGCCCAACTGGAAGGTTGTGTGTTCCTGCAATTGTGCTGTAGCAAATATTTCATTTATGGAATACCAGCACAGTCCCATAGTGGGAACACTCATTTTATTTTTTTTCTTTACCTTAGACTTTATGTTGTCTGAAGGTTGGAGCTATTGGGGCTATTTCTAGATTTGCCCCAATGGCCACTGCAAAAGCAGCTTTATTATACTTTGTGTTTTGTATTGTATTTCTTAGTTAGCCTTTGTCTTCCTACTGCAAAGTAATACCATAACACGGAATAAGACAAATATAAAATATCATCATGCCCTGAAAATCTCAAAAGTGGATAAGAAACAATCTGGAATTTCTTCGATATGCTGCAAGGCCGTGTTTTGGAGTGCTGTGTCTGTTCAGGACTCCCTAGTACAAGGAGGGTCCTGGCATATTGGAGAGAGCCTGGTAGAGGTGCCCATGCTGTGTGTGATGTACAAGGAGAGGCCGAGGGAGCTGTTTGTCTAGGGATAAGCTAAGATGATGCCTTCAGTGGGTTTTCCTTACTGATATCTTCATCTAGCCAATGGAAAGGTATGAAGAAGACAGAGGCAGGCAGCAAAAGGACAAGAGAGAGCAGACACAAATTGCAACAAGGGATTAAATAGAATGAAAAATGTCTTCATCAGCCCTGCCGTGGAACAGATTATCCAGGAAGGATATCCCTTAGCAACCTGACCTGGAAGGATGTTCCCTAGCAAGCTAATCTAACTTTAAAGCTCAGTCAAACCTCAGGGATGGCCCCAGTTTGATCAGAGGGTTGGACTCTGTAACTTCCAGATTATCCTGTGACTTAAATGTTTGCCCTTTTAAATTCTGTACAACTCTTTATAGGCCTATTTTGTTGTTGTTGCTGCTGCTGCTGCTGCTGTAGTTCATTCTAGCTGCAGAGAGGTTAAAAGAGCATGCATTCCCCTAGGGAATATTTTCTTAAAATTCTTGTAATTACTTTCACATTGAGTCATTTTTTTGCCTATTTCTTTGCCAGTCGCTCAACAAAGAAGCATTCTCTTTGACCATGAACACTCTCAAGCAGATATTTTCTGTTACTAATTTACAGTGTCACATGTCTCCCTTGAAATTTATAGACAGTAAAAGACTATTTCTCATGAAGGCTTAAAGAAAAAAAAAAAAACTTGATTCATCGGAAGAATTCCTACATTCCCTTCCTTTACTCTGCTASGGTTTAAATGAGATCTTAGATAAGATAAAATTCAGAAATAAGCTATTATTTTTTATAATTGCACTCTTGCAAAGAAGAAATTTCCCAAACCAGGCATGCTTAGATTTCACAGAAGTCCATACTCAGCTGAATGCATGCTGAAGATTATTTATTCATGCAATAATTCCTTCTTTTCAGTGCTTATATTTTCTTCTGAATTATAACAAAAACAACTGAAYATGCCCTGGGAACCAGTAAGACAGACTCTGCAAGTTTTTTATTTCAGCAGGAATTATAAAATAATTCTCCAGGGCAGATTACTCCATTAGCCGAAATGTATCCTTTACACCCCAGCCCTGGGAGTGTGTGTGTGATCTCAGTGTGGATCTTTCCAGCTGGTTTAAGTAGATCAAAGCTTGCAAAAAGGTCACGAGTTCTTGTCTTTTCCATATATCAACTGACTGTAGGGGATCAGCGGTCTGTTTTAGTTGAAAAACTAATCTACAAAGTACTTGTTTCCAGCTTGCTAAACAGTCCAGTTTTATATATGGCGACATAGTTGCTAG
The DNA here is from genome assembly GCF_003342845.1 of Nothoprocta perdicaria. NCBI lineage: Eukaryota > Metazoa > Chordata > Aves > Tinamiformes > Tinamidae > Nothoprocta > Nothoprocta perdicaria. The sequence goes on from NW_020455455.1 coordinate 2,565,454, forward strand.
TGGTGAGAAAAAAGCTGGGACAGAAATTTATCACCTGAGAAGTTGGGAGGAAGAGCAGGATGACCTCTTGGCAGTAGCAAGACYGGACAGGCTCGTGAAGAAGCTGCCCCTCGGTTACAGTCTTTGTTTTAGGGCCCTCTCTGAACCTAGAGGTTTCTTTGTTTTCCATTCTGTCTTTAYCTGCAGATTTTGCGGCAGATTTAGCTTGGGCTGAGCACCACTGCTGCAGCAGAAGCTGCCTCGCTGCTTCTGATAGCTTCAGACATCAAACACAGGCTAATCACTGCCATTTGAGCAGAGGTCCCCCTGAGCTCTGTGCTGGGCCTCGATTTCTTCAGCTCTTCTTTATCATCTAGATTTTCCTCTATTCAGCAAAACAAGGCTGTACCTGAATCTCCAGCCCCGTAGAAGAAGGGAACACASGTTTCTTTGCCTTTATTCTTGCAAAAAATACATCAAACATTTTAATGAGGACTTCAGCAAAGATGAATTTTGAATATCTTTGAATACACTTAGAGAAGTATCGACATGAAACACTACTGTGGGTCATTCCATGACTAATAAATCTTGCCCCATTGCTCATTTTTGACAGGAATCTTGYGTTTGTTTCCATAGCTTATTAGATATTTCTGCTCACGTGAGTGATAGCGTTGGCTGCAGCTTGAGGTCCACTTTGGTAAGTAAATAAATAAGAGCAAAGGGTCCCTATGCACAATTTGTGGACTAACGAGTATATCAGTGAGGTTTATGATCCTTTTGTTTTTGTCTTTTTATAGAATACAAGATATGGGCCAAAGATAACAAAAGATCAAACATTGGTTTGTGGCCATCTTCTTATGTCTGTCATCTGTGCACTTGTGTGTACAGCATGGGCTGCTCATTAAATTGGGCAAATCGTTTTGTTTTGTTTTATCCAAGTCTCCTTTGCCCCGTATGTTGCATCTAGGAATATCAGAGCTGAAGCACAAGTGACAACGTGTCCTGTTTGTTGTGCTGCGAAGGCTGTAGGTGGTGGCAGGGAGCAGGAACTGTTCACACCAACTCTTAACGGTAGTGACCTCTGAATGGATTCAATGCTTTTACGAAAGAAATATATTAGATACCAAAGAAAAAATAGCCAGAAATCTTAGCACAAGAGCCCTCAGCATTTTTGCTCTCCAGCCTCCTAATCTTGGGTGATGCTCAACCCAGATTCACCCTGGCTGCAGCCTCTCAAGGAAAAGGCCCTGTGCTGAGGACCCTGGTACTAACCCATGTGCATATTGCATTAGTCCTCCAGCACATTAGCAATAGTATACCTACCATTTCTTTCTATTTTCCACCATGGCTGTTYCTCTCTACAGGAACAGGACCTTTATTTTTTGTTTCATCAAATATATGTCCAGATGGCAGGGCTGTGACCTTGCTCACTCTGTATATTAGTCACTTAGGGGAGGGCAGTCACTTCATCTGCTTCSTGGCAAGAGCTGGGAATAAAATTCCTGTGTCCTAGTTAACATCACTGCATATGAAAAAAATCACATTTTCTTCTCAAATATTGCCTATACTTGTTATTTCATATGATATAGATTTGGAGTCTAGCTGGAAAGTAAAACAGCACCTACAATTACAGGCTGTTTTTTTCACTATACTTTTTTTAGATTCCCCCCATTTTCCATACACACTGTATGTGTATGGAAGCTGGGCACCTTTCTAGGCCCACATTTGTATTCTGTTCTCCTGTATTAGTGGCCTTTTGACACTGAAGTACCAAAATAAAAATCTTCAAGCTCTGCTCTCCTTTGGGAGATTTGTGTGCTCCTGCATCCAGGCAAAGAAAAAGAAAAAGAGAAAAAGAGAAAGAGAATGAAAAAGAAAAAGAAAAGAAAAAGAAAAAAGAAAAGTACAGCGAGGTGATAACAGTTTATCTTTTTAATTTTTAGTTTGGAGTCAAGCCAACTCAGTCCATCCTTGTGAGATTCAGTGAGTTCCTATCACTGAGATGATTTTGGTAGGGTGAATGTAAAGTGAATATTCATAACTTAATTTAGGTTTTGCATCTGATTTGCTGGGTCCTGTGTTTCTTTGCAGCAACTCACTGAATCATCTATGTTTTTCTCCAAATTGCTGAGTAGTTTGCCAAGACAGGAACAGCAGTATGTGCTGAGGCTCCCAGCATCCCCAGCATAGCCAGCTAAATTTTTTGTTTTTGGAAGCAATGCAGTTGGGTCACCGGGTTGGACACCCCCATTATACTGTGGCTTGAAGCTGTTCGGAAGAAAGACGCCCCAGAAATGTTCCCTGCCTGCAGGTCAAGCGYTGCACCAGATGATAAGTTTTAGCACTCCTGATCATCCTCATCCACACGAGACCTTTCACACAAAATGGGTATTTGTGCTGCTCCTTGTACTTTCTCTGAGTGGCAACAGGGGTCTCTTATCAGCCCCACTGCCCCTTGCTGGTCACTACAAGGGTCTCTAGCCGAGGGAACTGGGGAGACYGCCTTGCAGCGGGAGCCGCTGTGCTGGGAGGATCCCTCCTGCCACCCCAAGAAGTAATTCCCACCCTCCTGATCTGCCTTTTTGGAGGAAGGCAGCACTAGAGACCCTGCTGCTGACAGAGCCCCAGCAGATGAGCACGTGGGAGCTCTGGTCAGGATAAACACAGGATCTGCTGGACAAATGCAAGAGCAACAGCCATGGGTGTTGGAAGACAGAGGTGCAGTTGATACTACTGCCAGCCGGWTGCAGGTGGAAATTGCTCCCCTGCCTGGTCATTTCTTCCTTCAATTTCCTGGGTTCATGCGCCCTGTGCTGACTGTCATTAGGCGGAAATCAATCTGGCTTTAAAACTAAATGGGTTCTTAAGTAAATGATTTGCTCTCAGTGCTGCCAGTGTTCARGCAGGTACACACAAAGCTGTAAAAACTTTCCACTTCTAATTTGTATTTCTTTTTCCAATTTCTAAATTAATTGCTTTATTTCTCACTTTCTTTATCTGTTATGCAACTCTTTGCTGAATTACCAAAGCAGGAGGTTAGGAATAATGAGGCTGAACTAACCTTTTGGCTCCAGTATTAGATCAGGTCTTCAAATGCATTTTGTTTTTTCCTTTTTCTGCTATCCTTGCTTGTTCTCACGTTGTTCCTGCCTTCACTCTGTGGTTGCCACTCTGTCTAGGCCTTTCCTTGGTACCTTTCCTTGCCAGAACACAGTGTCCTAATTGTACATGGTGCTACTTAGATAGCTCTTGTGAACTCTATAAACAAGTTAACATGCAACAACAGTTTATCATCTATCATTTGTCCTTGAGAATCCATATTCTGCACACCTGTGCTAGCCCGTGACAAATACAAAGCAYTACGACGTAATTTAAATTTCTCTTCTTGCCAATTCTCTGACTTCCCTGCCAAGCTCGTGTGGTTGCTGCAGGTTGGCTGGTGGGTGGTGGCCCTGCAGCGTTCGTGCTYGAGCTCAGGCCCTCCGGATCCTCCAGCTTCTCCAGGCTGCAGTTGTAACATGCTCTGATAAGGGTGGCTGCTCTATACGAGGTGAAAATTTAGCTAGTGACTGATTTTCCAGGCTCAGGAGTCTCATTTTTGTTGGCAGTTAATGCTCTCTGATGACCTTGTTCCATCTGTGCTCTAAGATGGGCCCCTGTTCCTGGTTAGTTGATCCATTCTTTGCTTCACCTATTCCCCTWAGCAGAAAGCAAAATTCCTACCTCCTGCAGAAACACTTCCATGTTAGTAACATGCCTGAGAGCGTTTGGCAGAAGTTCCCTCTTGTTGTTTCCTAATGACTCGTCATCATCTTGTGTTTACACTGCATGTACTGATGGAATTACTACCTCCTGGGTAGCACAGGCACTTTATTTTCTCTCTGAGCTCCCCTTTTGATGTCTGCAAGGGCTATTTTATCAGAAGCTTTGTATGATGCTACTCCTGGGCATCTTTTGCAAGCCCCTGCTTTTAACTTTAGTTGCTTCATATGTTTATTGTACTTTAAACCTGGTGCCTTGCTTATTTTGTTATGCGTACGGATCAAGTTTGCCTTCTCTCTCTTTGGTATCTCTAGTATTCCCTGTGCTCCATTCCTATGCTCTGGTCTGGGCATTTCTGCAGTTGTCCTCTGGGTTTCAGGGTCCAGCTGTCATCACTCGGAGCTCAACAGATGCCTGATGCAGGTCACTGCATCTTTACCACCCTCATGTTTCGTTGTTGACCTTTTCTTGGGTTCCTGGATTGAKGTATCCATGGTTAGGGATTACCTTTATCTTGCAATCTCCTTCTGCTGCTGTTAGCTTCAATGTTAAGCCTCGAAATCTTAGTGAAGTATGATTCAGCTTACTGAGAACATCTCAACACCCAAACTGATATCCTTGTGATTCAAATTCAGTGATAACTGCTAAGAGATTTGACAAAGATTCTTTCACAAAGACAGGCTATAGCTAAAGGAGATTCAAAGGGTATGTTTATTTTTGATTTCAGATTGGTGTCTGCTTCTTGAAATATATCCTCATATTCTCTAATTTGCCTCTTTCGTGCTGAGATATTTTTGGTGTTAGCTGGACTGCAAACAAGCCTATGATTTTCTTTTACGTGAAGAGGTAAAGTTCTTAAGGACCAATTAATTCATTTTCTTACACAGTAGGAACCTTATTGATATTTATTTATATTTATAGCCTCATTTATTGCGCTAGCTTATTATACAGCATCTGATAACTTTTACCTCRTCTGTTATTGCTACTTGAAAGTGTTGCAGTCTGTTTTGCTTCTTGCTTTGTACTGTAACAGGTACTGACATTTGGATCCCTTCCTTGAACATTTCTGCTGTCTTTGCCATCAGAAGCACTTCTGCAGAGTGAGCTTTATCCCAAACCTCTTCATGAGCCTCCAGAGTTCGAGATCAAAATCGTTTTTTTAAGCTTTGCAATGTTTCTGAAACAATAGGACATTGTTTTCTGGGCCGTAGTTTGCTATACAGTCTACCTTGCCCTGTGTCTTGGGGAGGGTTTGGCTGGCCAGTCATGCTGCTAAGGCTCCTGCATCCAGATCGGATGAGCTTCCCTGGAGCAAGGTGAGAAAGGACCCTGGGTGGGAGCASCCGGGCACCTTTGGGTGGAAGTTTCACGAGTGCAACGTGGGCCAGGAGATCGGGACAGCCTTACTGCTTTGCTTGAAAGCTCCTTGTTCTCATTTCTGTGCTCATAGAGGTTGGCTTTTGGAGCTCAGACCTGTTTTCACCTCCCCTAGGGCCCGGGATCCTGCCGTGTTACTGCTCTGTGAGCACAGCTGAGCAGAGAGCGGGGAGAGGGGGACATCTGGACCCAGGAGGTTTCATCCTTTCTCAGAAGCATTTTTGGTTGCTCCAGTGAAGCACCTCCGAACGGTGCCGTGTCACTGCACATTCGTCTCCTCCAGGGATAATAAAAAAAAATCAATTTCATTTTCTTTTATCAAAGGTGGACATGTACTATATATTAAATGCAATATATAAAGTACAGTAATAAGAAAGTGTATTTGTTAAACTTAATTGGTTCCCTGTTATCATATCACATCTTGAAGCATTGCAGTTCTCTGGCTTTTCTCACACTGGTGCAGACTCCCACTATAGAAGCACCCCATGGTGCTAAAAGGCATCAGCATGGCCATAATTTGATATGTGTGATATAACTGTTGTGATGTGTGACATTTTGATTCATTTAAGGCTGTCTCTATCTGTGTTTTACAGAGAAGACTTGCTGCTGCTCTCCTTCGGATGGAAGTGAAACTGCATAACTGCCTGTCTCTTCATGCACCATTAACAGCTGCTCATGTGGTATTARCTCACAGCTTCTAAAAGAGCAAATTTAAATATATACTTTTTGATCCTTTGAAGCAGTATCCTCTGCCAGGAACTGGCGGGTAGTTGCAATAGAAGATGCTCAAATTATACAGACTTGTTAAAATAATGAGTGATGATGGAGAATGAAGATTGACAAAGGATAAAGCAAATGAAATACAGTTCCTATAATGTATATACAGTTCCTATAATGTATTTCACAACCGGCAGTATGAAAATCTAACCAATGTTAAGCAACATGTGTCCCTTTGTTCTTTAAATCATGCATGTCCAGCCAAGAACACATGCTTTGTTAGTGCTTTACCTGAGGGATCTTTACGTGCTTGTTTTAGTTCCCTAAATGAGTGGCACTTAATTCCTTTTAGTGCACTGCAAATGCCCCTGTAAAATTGATCTCCTTGAACAAGAATTGTACTGTTTTTTTTCCAGGGTAATAACTACTCTTGAACTATTTCATTATCATTTCTGAAAGATCATACAGAATGATCATTTCCTAACTTTCACCCACTTTTAACCSTGATCAACTTCTACAATTTAGCAGTTAATGCGTTTCAATTGCTATGATCTGAGGAGAGTACAGTCTTTATATGACCTCTATATCACTCTGAGGTGATGAACCATCAACAGAGAGTAAAGACGTTTCAGATTTTAGAGAATGAGGACACGTTCTGACTCACCATTAGCTCCATTTTTATTGCCATTGAAGTCTAAAAGAGACTGAAAATTGTCATGAAGCAACATCTTCTTTAAGCAAAACTTTAAGGATGAGGGACTTCTGGACTGATAACTCAGTTGGCAAAGTTGGTCCTGTAAAGCTCTCTTTTACCTGACTCCTGAAAATAAGGAAAAAAACGTGGTTGGGTGTGGCAAGATCCATCAGTCTCCTGAAAGTGTTTAATTTTGTGAAAATATTAATTTTCATTTGAAGACCAATATATTTCTAGTCCTTTGATGTRTATATCTGTGTTTTATATATATGTATTATAACTTCATTATTTTTAAGGAATTATTTTRCTATCTGATTCAGCTTCCACTTTCAGAATCTTAAAATATTTTATTTTCAGCCTTCGTTAGAAAATAATTGTTTCTGATAGTATTTTATCTTTAGAAACACTGTTAGTGGGTCTGATATTTATAACAGCTGGCTGTTATAACATTTGCATTATGTGTCATAATTTCTAATTTTAGGTGGGAAGAAATAAATCATTTTCGGTTCTCTGTAATAAGTCACACGATATGAGCAAACGCATCTGAGCACAGGGATATTCGTATGGATGGGGCATAACAGTACAGGTCAGGACTAGTTAGCCGATATAAGCTTCTTTAAACTGTGCACTGYAAACATAGGTGTGCCTCCTCTTATTTCATAATGATTACAACATAAAAGTGCTATGAAAGAAGTCTGGGAAACTGTTGGCATTTTTACATTTGTCATTTGAAACTCTCAGGTGCAGAACTCGTGAGCAGGATTCATCCCTGAGGCCTGGCCTTACCTGCACCTCTCACCAGGGAGACTGAGGCAGCCGGTTCAGGTGTGATAAGGCACTTTATGGGAATCACTGAAATTAGATTTTTTTTTTTGTCTTGTTCAATCAGGGATCCCCTGGAAAGCAGAAACTAAATGAGCAGTGAACAGAAGACTGCAGACCTCTTCTGGGAAAGTCAGCACGGCTTCCTGAGTGAGCCACAGACTTCGTTTGCTCGAGACAAGGCAGATTTTTCAATTTCCCAGAATGGCAAAGAGAAATGTACAAAAATGAGTAAAGGGAAAACTACAAAGTAGTTTGGTCTCTGTGTCTGAAATTAAGTGTCAAAACCCATCTCAGTGCGCAGGTTTCTCTGTTTTGGCCACTGCGTTAGAGGATTCTTACACTTACTTTATTAACATCATTACTGATATTTTGGTAGAGTAACCAAAAAAAAAAAAGAAAAAAAGGCAATATTCCCACTACTAGAATTGCTGTTACAAGATATACTGTATTTGTTGGGTTGCTGACAGTATCAGCTGCAGAACATACTGGAAAGTAAGAAATTACCAGATGTCAGCACGCTGTATTGTACTGCATCTGCCAGCTTGCAGAAATCCTAGCTAGCCAACTGAACAAATGCAGTCACTAGTGCCCTTATACATGATTCTTTTTCCCATTTTCAGACCCATACAAGCCCCATGAAGGTATGAGTGCTGCAGTTCTGAATGTAGCTCTTATGAACAGCTGACCTTTCTTGGTAAATTTATGCAGGCTTTTTTTTTTTTTCCCCAATCAGTTCATAGACTTGCAGCATCAAAATGTCTTTGGCCCCTAGATCTGACACATTAATCTGCCCTTTGCAGATTGGCTGGATCTGATGCTGAGCACCTGCCCAGTGTTGCTGCTGCATTCTTTGTGTCTCACGTAAGCATCACATCSCTGGCTCCCTTTTGGATGTTGTGCGCTTTAGTCCCTGCCTTTTTTTCCCTTGTGCATGGGCTCCTCCCCTTAGGCTTGGAATGACTTAAAGGGAGCAGCTGGGCCACCTGGATGCTCATCCCTCCTCTGCTCCGAGACGGCCTTTGCTCCWTGCTGGCTGCTGTGAGGGAAGTCTGGCTCCTGCTTCTTGCTATGCAGCACTGAAAAGGGAATCCACCTTGGGATCTCATCTCCTGTCGCCTGTGGTCTTCCTTTATTTTCAGGTATTTTGTGCCCAATTTAGAAGTGGTGGTGACGGCATAAACCTGCAAGAGCAGAAACTGTGGAAGATCCTTAGCGGCTGGTAACATGTCTTTAAGGACTGTGGCTTGAATGTTTTCCATCTTTTTTTTGGAATCAGTTTGAGAACAGGTTTTTACTCTAACTTGTCTGTGAGGTTGAACCAACAGCCTTGGAAGCATCTGGGATAGAGTGGCTTTTTGGGAAAGAAGCACCTGTGTAAATGGGTCTAGTGGGAGGGATGCAAAGTGAACGTGTCTGGGGAGCTGTTTGTTCTGCAGTGCTTGTTCCACTCCATCTGCCCATTGAGCTTTTGGCTTCCTCTTTTTGTGTCTTTGAAGTGATTTTTAACAAACATGGATTACATTTCCAGTTTAAAAGCACATGAAAAGCAAGAAGATTCTGGGTAGTTTTTCTCTTGTCTTGCTTGCATTATAGGAATTTTATGTGGGCACAAATTGCTGCTTATTCTGATCTGGCTGCATTCTCATATTTAATTGTCAAGACACTGCATGTAGAATCAGCCCCTGCTTCTACTGAGCTATATTCACAGCAGCAAATAATATCCATAGTAATTAAAAACAGCATTTTTTTTTTTTTTTACTCATCATCTCCTGAGTTTTTCATCTTTTTAATGTGAGCAACTGTTGCAAGTTTATTCTAATGACTGTAGAAAACAAAATTTGTATTCTGTATCACTTTGGTTTTTAGTTCATTTATCTTTACCAAGTATTTCTGTCATTCATGGTATTCTTAGGTTTTTTCAATATTAATGGAAGCAATTAATTAATTAATGGATTCAATATTAATGGCAGGAATTAATATAAACCTATGTAGAACACAGCCTGATACACTATAAACAGTAGGATGTCACCCTCAGTGCTAATGTCCACAAATCTAATCAGCAAGAATAATGGAGAAAAAAATCAGGAAAGAAGAATAAAGATGCTTGACAACAGGTCTTTGCTTCTTATAGTAAATGCAAAATCCAATGCTAAAGTTGCTGCATTAGGATCTTCAATGCAATTTTTCCTCCTCAGAAAGGAGGAAGGAGTGGTCATAAATCTTCTTTTGGGTTACTTCTGTCAGTCAGTAACTCAAAATCCTAAAGCTGCTCTGATAAATACTCTGAATGCAGTTGTGTTTTGTTTGCCATCTCAAGGGGGATATAAGAAATCCAGAGAAGSGCAGCAACTGTGGTCATGAGTAGGAAGCACTTCCCCATGAAGACTCCCTAGGCAACCTAGGCTTTTTCTTGCAGAAAGGAAGAGCTGACTGGAGGCAGAGAGAATAGGAAGAAGTCTCAAAAATGCTGAGTTCCAAATCTTGAGGAACTCACCATCCACTTCCTTTACTAGGCAACTCTGTGGGCATCAAATGAAATTTTAGAATTCAGGTTCAAAGCAAATAAGGGAGATGCAGGAGAGTCAGTCTGTGCAACTCGTTGCCAAAGAATGTTGTGGATGCTAAAGGTTTATAGGGATGTAAGAGGAGATGAGAAGAATACATGAATGAGAAACTGATGGTGGTTCCTAAATGTAAAGAAATGGCATCCAGCTGTTCTGCAGACATCCATTTTTACCACTGTTGTAGAGAGAATCCTAAACTAGGTGATCCGTACTTACATCAGGTCTTCAGATAAACCTTATATTTTGGGATATGTTCTAAAAGCCTGTGTTGTTAAAAGGTCATTGTGAAATCTCATATTCATTTTCTTTGCTGCCTGTTATGTTCTTTACGGCCAGTGACAGAAAGAGGAGAAAATAATAACCAAAAGTGTTGCCTAACACTATTCCTTGTCACTTATAAAAGCAGAACTGGTTTTTACAGTTGTGTGAAGCTTACCTCATACAATAGGCTGCATTGTCACAGCACAAGCAGTTCTGATAAAATAGCAATCCATTGTTCTAAATTACGTTTAATTCACCCTAATTTTCAGAACCTGAAGAGTCTCGCTGTAGCATAACGTGGTGCCCTCTTGTTTCCCTCAGGAATGGAGAAGGTGGTCGCCTGTTTGTACAAGAGGCCCAACGCGCTTTGCCGGCTCATTTGCTTTCCCTGGGCTGGAGGTGGAGCGGCTCAGCTTGCTCAATGGGGCAGGCTCTTCAGCAGCTCCATAGAAGGTCAGTCATTGGGGTCCATAAAGGCACAAGGTGATTGAGATGGGCAGTTGGAAATGCTCGGTCGTCTTGTCTTTTTTTTTTTTTTTTAAGAGAATTTAATGTTCTTGAGAGTGAGTGCTGCAAACTTTTTTCCAGTTGTTTATTTACCACAGGCTTTATCCAAATAGTCATGACGTTAGGATGCTGAGTTTACTACATTTCTGTGCTGCTGTGGAACCACTGATATGTCACTAGATTAAATTATCTCTCCCCAGAGCTAAATTTCACAAGACTGTAGGATGCRTGACTGTTTCAGAAACTGTTGGTATGATTAAGAAACAGCCATGCCGTGACATATTGTTGATGTATTAAATCAACAAGTGAGCAATGAAGATATAAAAACTGATTTTTACTGTTGAGAGGCTGCAGCGAAATGTGTTTCAGTTATCCGGAGTGTCTACAAGTGTCAAAACTGAAGTTTAAGCACTGGTTTTGTAACTGTGAATTATATTTAGTTACACAGTAATTTTCATGGCTATCAGGTTTTATCAGCACTAAAAAGATCCACTGCTGAACTGTTTTAAGAGGAACCATGGGCATCTTCCAGACTTTCCACAAATGAAAAAAGTATAATTTGGCATTAATGGAAACACTGACACTGCAATTGTACCAGTCCCCTAAATGTTGTGATGCCTCYTCTAGACTGCTGCACAAGTCACTTTTTTTCTTGAAATTAAAACAAAAAGTCTTCTGTTCTGAGGGGAATAAAAGTTACTAAGGACACATCCTGGGAACAACTGCAAACTTGGATGAACCAAACGAAGGAGCAGCACGTTCCTTCAAAATTATTTTAATTGCTCTCATATAAAAGACATGAACATTTTTGTATGACAGTCTGTGGTATTATGTAGTGGCTTGTTCTGACTGTAGTAAAATACTTTGTCTGTCTGAACCATTGCCTCAATAGGCAGATATGTCTAATGTCAAGGATATTGTGGAAAATTAACATTTTTACTGCTGAACCCATTCCTTATTTTCTCTAAAAAAGGGTAGAAAACCAAAGAATGTTGAAAGCAATATAAGGGTGAAATGTTTTCTTTTGTGTAAATATAAAATGCTATTAATTTATACTATGGTTTTACTGTGCACAGTGCTGGAAGAGCTTGCAAGGAGAAAAACAGGGACTGTAGGATGCTAATGTATTTTGTTAACTTTCTAATGTTGGCCTTGAGAGGATATTCTTTACACAATTTTGAGACTTATTGTTATTGAAATCAATGGATATGGCATTATTAATAATAATAGTAATAAAGCTGCTTTAAGTAATAGTAAATCAAAGTAATAAAGCTGAAACTTCAGCAGAGACCAGGACCTTGTTATCATTATAAAACAGAATTCCTGATTTAGAGCATTTGGAGCATAAGATCAATTGGGAAGGCAACATTTGTGAGTAAAGGGAGTGACAGAAACCTAAACCCTCTTTAATCACAGGATTAATAGATAGCAGTAGCAAAAGCACAATGATGTCAGCTGTAAAAAGGATTCATTTAAATAATCTGTATATTCTGTGGAAGAGAATTAAAAGATTTTCTGTAACTGAATTCAAGTGATTTTAGTGTTTCTCCTCCAAAATGTCAGTAATTCTTTTCCTTCCCTTTTTCCACCTCTTCTCCAGTGTACTCTGTAAGGCTTCCTGGAAGAGAAACTCGTTTTAAGGAGCCTTTTGCAAAAGACATGACGACTGTTGTTAATGAAATTGCAAGTGTTTTGTTAGAAGATCTGCAAGAAAAACCATTTGCATTTTTTGGTCACAGGTAAAAATATATGTATTTCTAAGTACCCTGGTGCCTGGAAACTTTATACTCTAAGAGTAGATGATTGCTTGTCTTTATTTGCAAAAACTATAGAAAAATACACTTCTGCAAAGGTTTTTCAAGTCAAAGTGGATCTCTGAGACTGAGATTGCTTATTACTTCAGGCCCAATGTCTTCTAAAAATGGCAGTGTTGAAATCAATTTTTAGCTTACACTGATAAATTATTATTTTGTTCATTCTTGATATTTGTGTCAGTGCTTGCGCTSGAATGAATGCAGCTGGTGAACTAACCTTAAACCAAATAGATTTTGAAGATCATACAATCCCATGTACTCAAAATAGCAGTAAGAAACCATGAAAAGAAACGGAGGAGAAAGTCAGATTCGTAAATCTAGTCCCAATATGAACAYACTTTTACATGTAAATTTGCTAATATCACTATAATTTACATGTAATACAGAACTATAAAGCTCTGTAAGCTTCAATAAATGTTCAAGATGGCCAGCCAGCATTGAAATTCAGTTTTGCCTGTGTTTGTGACTACATTGCTTTAATTTCTCTTTTCCTTGCAGCTTTGGATCATACATCAGTTTTGCAGTTGCACTACACCTGAAAGAAAAATACGGACTAGAGCCAGTCCACCTCTTTATATCAGGAGCACATGCCCCCCATGTAAGTTACAGAATCCATAACTGTGTGAAATAAAATGGTCCATTAGCTGTTGTAATTAAAACACTTGTGGTGTCTGTGTGATGTGCACATTGAGTTTATTATACCCAGAGTACCCAACAGCTATTACTTCTGCATGCACACAGAAAAATGTGTAGAAAAATGAACAGAAAAATGTTCTGTTATCTTAGAGGAAATTAAATTCTGTGGTGGCTGGAGAATTTAATGTTATAGAATATTCAGAGGCTAACTATAGCCTAAGGAGAATGGGCTCCTTAAGCTAACGCTAGACTGTTCTTGAATACCCTGTGATTTATGATGGTCTTTGGCATAATACTCCACAGGCAATCAAAGCCAAATGTGAAGTGCTGTGCTCTGCTCTGTGACATGCAGTGCAACTCCCCTAACACACTCGTGCATAAACCTCAGTTGCTGCTTTCACAGCACGTTTGCTCTCTTCTGCTCTTCCTCTCCATTCTTTGCTGGCTTTTTATGCCTTCTCAGTTCCTTCTGCTTTCCTGTTTCTAGTTCTTCTGCTGGTCTTTCTCAGGAAAACAATGGGAATTTGCCTTTTTTTTTTTTTTTTTTTTTTTTNTTTTTTTTTTCCCCCAGCTCTCCTGTTTTCTGACATCCTTCGCTGTTTCCATTCCTCTGTTTCTGGGGCTTCTTAGAGATATCACGTGAGCTCTAGCTCTCTACCTCATGGAGGCACTTCCTGCAAATTTCCCTTTATCCGGGGCTCTCTGTAGCCCTACACTACTTTGTACACACTACAAGACTTTTGTTTTCCCTTACGCAGATTATTCTACTAGTTTTATTTCAAAAGTGACAGTTAGAAAACAAATCAGTTAATGATTATGTGTCTGTGGAAGCTACAGACCTTCAGGGTAATAGTGTCTTGCTCAAAATTTGTATTTTCAGCAAGCAGAGTCTATTTAAAGTATACTGTATAAAACATCTTATGTGTCTTCTCTGATGCTGGCAGTCTGAAAGCTTTCTTCTCATCAAAAGAATACATGATATGGAGGATGAAGACATTGTTGCACAGCTAAAACTTTTAGGAGGAACTCCTTCTGAGCTGCTGCAAAATGAAGACATCAGGAAACATCTCATTCTTACCTTGAGGGAAGATTTTAGAGTCCTTCAAACATTTTCGTAAGTTTAAAACAACATTATATTATATTTATATCTGTATTTTACATGTATATATTATCGTTTCACTTCTGTCTAATCATGCTTTTCCATGTATTTCTTGGTATTTATGCCAAGTTTACGCCACACAGCTCATCCTAACAGCCACTGCTGCTATTGTAGTAGTGAATATGTCCTGGTAGAACTAGAGATCTGCATAGGATCCAAAGTKTACAGCTCCTGGAAGGAAGATTTGAACATCTTCTGTTGTTTTCTGAGGCCAGTAGGTTCCACTAAATGTGCTTCATGATCGCTGCATGCAGCTTCCCCATCCACTGCCCCTAACTGCGCTAACCCCACTGCGTGAACCAGGCATCCATCCCTCTTCTGGAAGTAATTCAGGAGTTATGCATTGGAGGAGAGGAGAAAAAAAAGGCCATTTCATATGTGGAGACAAAACCTAAATATTAGGTATATTATGGAAATGTTTATTACTACAACTTTTTGTATTCACAGTTTTGAGAAGGCAGACAGGAATATTCCCCTCTCCTGTGACATTACCTGCTTTGATGGGTCTGAAGATATGGAACATGATTTAGAAGGTACTTTGCTCAAGTGTTTTCTTCTTACACTTGAGTGTTTTTTTCTCTTGTATCGAATCAGTTAAGGAACAGAGTCCCCTAGAATCTTTTTTCTCTGTTTAAAATGAAATGGAAATTCATAGAGCAGTCTCAGTATAAACAGTCGCAGCCAAATCAGTTCATACAGGATTCAAAATTATTATTAAATAATAATCTGGAAATGGCTATGTAAAACAACTACAATATTTAACATTTCTCTAACACTTTAAATATCTTTTTCAGCCTGGGATGATATAACAACTGGAGATATTTCCATTTACAAGCTTCCTGGAGGTCACTTTTATCTGCTGGAACCTGCTAATGAAATATTTTTGATGAAACACATAACAAGATGTATAGAAAATGCTGATCTRTGAGCATTTCTCTCTATTTTTATGACAGATGGTATAATATTAGCACTTAATTCAGCACTTAATAATTACTATTTCTATACAATTGCATGCAGTTTCCTCAAAGTTGTTGTGTTCTACAAAATATCTTTATTGTATTTCATGAAAAGGGGAGACTTTTCTCATTCATAAAAATAAACATTTAGTTTGGATCTTGTCTCTTAAAAAACTCCATTTTCCCTCTTCTYATCTTGCACAAGTGCAAGCACTTTATTCCATAACCATATTTGTGGGAAAAATGACAACTATATTATTTTACTTTTCGAGCTTCTTTGTGTGCTAATAGGAAAATGCTAGATATAACTTAATACCTTCAGAAATCCACAATTCTTACAGAAAGATTAAATGAATAGGTACAAATTTATTTCGAATAAGTACAGTTATAGTCTAAAATACAGCATGTATGTAAATGCCCTTTAGGGCCAAACAACTCCTGCTTAAAATATTTTTAGTGTCAGGTTAGACAATAAAGAGTTAGTATTGCACATTCCTAGAAAAGTTAGTTCATTAGATACTGAAAAGTTAGTTATTAGAGGGAATTATTTTGAGTATTTTAGATCCCATATTTCTCTACCATTGCTTTTGCTTGAGAAATATAGGCATTCATGGCATCCTCCTTTGATAAACCTGCAAAGGAAAGTATGAGTCATTATCTTTCCTTATTTGTTGATCTGTAGCAGTGTTTATATGATGTAAAGTTAATTACTGTAGCACCTTTTTTCAGGTTCCATGCTTCCCACTTGGCTTTGCCTTTCAAATCTAGCGCTCCTGGACATTCTGCCAAAATAAATGAATACTTTTATTTATTATCATAAAGATTCACTAGATAATATCTTCTAGATTTCATTAAAATACGGGGGTAAACGATGTATTTATAGGAAGAGAAGTACCAATATTAATGTCTCCAACAGTAGCCTGTTTGTAGAAACCATATAGTTCCTTCAGTTCATCAGCAGTCGGCCTTGTTTTTAATTTTCTTACATCTTCTGCAGCAGCATCGAAGTCAGCCTGGTAAAAGAAAACAAAACAGAAAAAAAAAAGGTCTTAAATTCCTATCCAAGTGGCACAGTCCTCAAATAACCACTTGGGCAAGTGATAACTTAGGTTATTTTGGGTTATTTTTCTGTGAAATAAGTTTAACAAAACTGTAGGTTTTCATTTAGGTATTTAGGTATATTTAGGTATAGAGGTATTCATTTAGGACACAAATAATCTGTTCCTTTTAATGCATCTCAYACTTGCCCCAGCCCAGGGCTAGGTGATATTCTCTATCTACTAGGTCTCAGGAGCCCTTAGCTTGTAGTGTTCTGCCCAGGCTCCAGAGTTACCTCTGTGATAATGAACAGTAACCACAAAGACAACAGTTTTCTGTAATGCTATGATGCAAAAAGGTGCAGGTACTTAAATATGCTTTTCTGGTTACAGTGTTTTTTTTAGCATTTCAGTTAGATCTGCATTTGCAAAAGCGCAGCGTGTCACAGACAGGTCACAGGAAGGGGCCTCTAGAGATCATCCAGTCCAACCCCCTGCTCCAGCAGGGACACCCAGAGCACGGGGCACAGGGCGGCATCCAGGTGGGTTTGGAAGATCTCCAGAGAAGGAGACTCCACAGCCTCCCTGGGCAGCCTGTGCCAGGGCTCTGGCACCCTCACAGTGAAGAAGTTCCTCCTCACATGGAGATGGAACTGCCTGTGCTTCAACTTACACCCATTGCCCCTTGTCCTGTTAGTGGCCACTACCGAGAAGAAGGAAAATTGTAAAGAATTTAACTAAAAAGACAGATGTCCAGGCATCTTTCTTCAAAGAAAGGCCCCGTCGTGCAGGAGGCCCAGCGAGGCYGGCGGGCGCGCGGCAGGCCCGGGCACTGAACCCTGGCTGCTCTCCCACCTTCCCTCCCCACTGCCTCCTCAAGTGCAACTGTGTGTGTCCTTCTGCCTGGCAATTTAGTTTGGCTGGTGGGTAAGTGCCCAGAAACCAAGTTCTGAGCCCAGAGGGGGAAGGMGAGTTAAATTCGGAAGGCCTTGCCACAACGCAGCTGCTGTTTCTCACCTAGGGACTGTTGCAGCGGCTCTGTCACTGTTTCGAAGATCAGGACTTTACAGTTGCCTGGAGTGACTGCCACATTTGTGTCAGTTCTGGACAGAGGGACCTTAGAGATGAGGTGCCAAATCCGACAGGCTGCCCCAGTTTTACAGCAAAGAGCAGCCTGTGGGGCAGCAGAGTTGCCAAGGAGAGAGGAGGCCCTTGGCTAAACTTCTCCTTGCACTTAGGGCTGGTGCTGCTGCTGAGCTTTGGATCTGGGGGATCATTATTCCCACTACAACATTTATGGAGTCCTTACAAATACACTGAGGAGAAAGCCCTTGAGCCAAGAACCCTGCAGACTTCGGTAATGCCCCAACTCAGGAAGAACCTTCCTGTTTGCATGATCAGCAAGCAGAAGTTTCCAAGAGATTCCCACCAAGGCCTCACACAACCAAATGCCCAGCAGCAGGTGCTGGAAYAGAAAAAGTGGCTAGGATTTTAAACACAGAATATTCATTTCAAGTTTGAAAACTGCTGCTGTTGAGTGTAGATATTTTAAATATAATGATGGACTCCCTTCTTTACTCAGAACAACACTGAGAATCAGCAAGACTGCACATACCGCTTGTCTACCTGCAAAACATAAATCTAGCCATTGCATGAAGTATATGAAGTGGCAGAATTATGCCGTTAAATTCTAAATCAAATGTAGGACAGACAATATTCTTAAAGCTAAAACTTCAGAGTCTGAAAACATACACTTAGGCATATGATTTTGCTCCTGTTTAGTAACAAGGATTCTAAGCATTAACAAAATGCAACAAATGAAGGTTTGGATGAAAAGTCCAGCTTTTTGTCTCAGACTTCTTTTGCTACCAACTAAACTCTGCAACTTTTCTAAGGCAAGCAAAATAAGAGGGAGCACTGAACAACAAATAAAGGATTTTCCTGGAATTAAAAAACAAAACACGCAAAATATGTTGCACCTAATTGAGAGAACCCCAAATTACATCTTCTCATGCAACTATATTTTGCTCCAGGCTATACATAAAAGCTGAATCAATAATGTTACAATGACCTTACAGCATCTCTTCTGTGAGCACTTTTGGATTCCATCTTCTCTATTGTTCAGTGGAAAGAATCAGCATTGTAGCAGGGATTAAACTGATTATGAAAACTATTTTAATTGAAGTGACTGGATTTAATTGGCTTGGCTCAGAAATAAAAATGGTTTCTGCAGACCACAAAGGCTCTTTCTMTATTCTTCTGACTCTTCATTCCGTACAAAGGAATTGTAAATACTTTCTCCTTCAGAGTTTATTATCAGAAATATGGAACATGATTATTTGTCTTTCTGAAAGTTTGGAGAGCTGTAGGAGCTCTGTCAGACCTCAGGAGAAACAGTAGCTGGTTAAATATTTTCTAAAGGGCCTCCCAATTTGTCAGAGTTTAATTAACACCTGAGAGGCCTTACTGGCTTTGTTTTAAACAGAGATTACTGGGGTAGTAGTTTGTGCATCAACACACTCAGTGTTCTGTTCAAGAACAGGAATGAACCTCACCACCCTGGAGATTTCTTGTATAGATAAAACTCTATTAAAATGAACATTTCATTCTTAATTCAAACATCAGCAGATGTAACGTATTTGTTTATGTATACAAGGTACCATAGGAAAACTGTTGTGATGTCTTTTTATCTCCTGCATCACAGACTCTCCATAATCATAATCTCCAATATTATCCATGCACATACCAGTAAAACTGCATTCACACTCAGATAACACTAAGAAAGATTTAAATGCTGCTACATCAATAATAAAGCAGAGCTGAATTGCCCAATTGATTGTAGACAAAATAAGCTTCTGGCTTCACTTTTGCACTGTGACTAATACACTATTTGAGTCTCTGTCCAAACAGAGATTCAAAGACTATTCAAGTAACTGGAAATCTTCCCATTGCCCCGAATTGCTTATTGATTGAACCTTAACAATAAGAAGGAACCAGAACTGTTGCTAGAGACTTGCACAGACAAAAGACCCCTTAAAAATATGTTGAGAAAGGAGGCCATTAACTTCTTTTCTTATGCTTAGCATACTTTTATTTGAATCCATATGCAAGGATCACAAGATACTTTTAAAAAATACATTGGTACACATCTTCTGCCCAAGAGAGAGGCAGAAATGAAATTTAAATACTAAAGATTTCTTTCTTTAAGCTTCCTTACCCGAAAGAGGATGTAGTTTAGGCTTTGCCTGCTTATACAACATGCTTAGGAGCATTTAAAAAAACGTAATTTCCTTTTGATCATGTGCTGGTAAAATTCCCTTTAGCTCTCTGGATTAAAAGTGGAAGTATTTTCTGTATATTTATAGACACATGAATGCATAATAAAATACACACACATTAAAGATAAACACACAATGTCTAGTATCATGTAATACCTACGTTGTGGAAAAAAAAATACACAAAAGCTTGAGTGAATTCCTCATTTCCAGCAGAGTGTTTCAGCAATTTGCAAAACTAATCCTAGAGCTACTGCCCTGGTGAAAACAGTGTTTTATCCATTTGTCCTACATTCCCCTAGAGCTTGATTCAAAGATGTTTTATGGGTATGGGTGGTAGCTGTCAACCAAAATGATAATGGATAGGAAACCTCTGCTATACTGAATTGCAGAATATACAGCGCTCCGTATTTCAACCATGGATTTTCTTAGGGTGGTAGAACTGTAGATAGTAACAGCATATTGTACTGCACTCAGCTCTTTCTCATAGTGATTTATTGGTCATTTTTAAAGTATCATCAGAAGCTTGTTTTCTGTGGTGAGTAAAAGATAAACCAAAATGTCATTTCGGTGACTGCTGATTAAACAAGAGTGGTGCTGCCTTTGGGACCCAGCAGTTCTGAGCGGTACCTCAAGGGTACCTCAAGGATGTCCTTGGGGCACCAAGGACGCCCCACGCTGCCATCGCCGCGCAGAGGAGGCYGCTGAGCTCCTGCCCTCTGCTCCGGCATCTAGGTCAGCCCTCGCTGCCAGCGGGCCGGGACACTCATCGTAATAAGGCTGGGATAAAGGGGCTGGCAGCGCCTGAGCTGAGAGGGACGGCAGAGAACTTGGAATTCAGCCGGGCATGGGCAACACAAGGGAATATTGACACTCCACCACAAAGGTGGGAGGCTAACAGCCAGCAGAGAAGATTAACTGCTCAAATCTCCTTAGGGTGAAGGGAGCTCTCTCCTGGTGTCTCGTTGTCCTATTAAACACATACACTCTTCGAAATGCAWCCTCTCCAAAAACGCACATAACCTAAAAAAAAAAAATCCACCACTCCCTTAAAAGTTACTGCTTCCYGAAAGCACTTAAACCATTGATTTTGAGTTAGAGGTTTCCTGTTGTGTTTTCAGCTCTAAATAACAATCTGTTAAAAAATAATCAAGAAACCTCAAACAAGTAACTGCCTCAGTGCACAATGCAGTCCCAGCAAGCTCAGGTCCCCACATAGAACTGTTGTTGCACACTCCCAGCAGGTAAGCCTCCCCTCTCAGCAAAACTGCACGACCCATGCATCATATTCAAAATGTGAGGTGAACATCTCTCCAGTTGCAAAACCCACTGCACTTTTCAGCCTCCCAAGGCTCCTGCCAATCTCCCACGCTGCAGAACAACCTGGATTTTGCATTAACAACCCGGCACCCCGCCGCAGAGCCTGCAGCACATCCCTGCCTCCCTTCCCGCTGCATCCAGCCTCTGCCCACGTCTCCCGCATGCAGAAGCCCCTACCTGGAGAGCCATGGTGGTGGCGCAGGGCGCGGGCCCGGCCGGCCTGCGGGTCGCGTGTGGCGCGGCGGAGCTGAGCGCTGCGGGTCTGAGCGCGGCGGGGCCGACCTCGGCTGCGCGCGGCGGGGCAGCCTGCCCTGGGCGGCCGCTCTGCGCAGCGCGGCGCGGTGCAGCGCGGGGCCTCGCGCCCAGCGGCGCTGCGCCTCCGGCACCCCCTCGCCCCCCCGGGCCTGGCAGGGCTTTTTATAGGTATTCACAGCGGCGCGGCGCGGCGCGGTGCAGCGCGGGGCCTCGCGCCCAGCGGCGCTGCGCCTCCGGCACCCCCTCGCCCCCCCGGGCCTGGCAGGGCTTTTTATAGGTATTCACACATCACACAGCGTCACGGAATGGCTGAGGTTGGAAGGGACCTCTGGATATCATCCAGTCCAACCCCCTGCTCCAGCAGGGACACCCAGAGCACGGGGCACAGGGCGGCATCCAGGCGGGTTGGGAAGGTCTCCAGAGAAGGAGACTCCACAGCCTCCCTGGGCAGCCTGTGCCAGGGCTCTGKCACCTGCACAAGAAAGAAGTTCTACCGCACATAGAGATGAAACTTCCCGTGTTTCAATTTACACCCATTACCCCTTCTCCTGTCACTGGCCACCACCTCCCTACGTTTGGCCCTCTACTCCCTACATTCTCCCCTCAGGTATTTGTACATATTAATATTAAGACTTTCTGTTCCTTCAGAAAAACAGCTCAGGTTCCATTTCTTCCGTCCTCAGTAGCAAGGCCACCAGCCTAAGCAAAGGAACACAGCCACGTTTCCAAGTCATTTGCTTGAAAAAGGAGCGAGTCTCTTYGGAGGGACCTACTGTGGACCTGACGGGAATTGCAAACAGCCTCGTTATTGTTCCTGTCCCCGCTGCCCCTGCCCCTTTCCCTGCCTTGCCTGGCCACGCGGCGTGTTGCCCAGCCGGGGCTGCTCCAGCAGCACAGCGAAAAAGCAGGAGCAGCATTGCGGGGCTGACAGACGCGCACAAGCAAAATATCTCAAGAACGTCGATGTCATTTTCTTCATTTTGTTGAAGATAGAATAAAAGAGTGTCTAAAGAACTCACAAACTAGCCTAAAATTTGACATATTAAAGGAAAAAAAGTATCACTGCTGATCTATCAGTTCATAATTCTTTATCGCTTCAGTACRTTTATATTCATCATTTCTTAAGCATGGTCAAGATTTTTAAGTCCACTAACTTCTACAAATCCATTTAAAAACAGTTTTCACCCAGCTTAAGTCAAATTAAGCTGAAGCTTAAAGACAAAACAAAGCAAGCGGACTTCATTAAACATAAACAGAGATCAATAACCTTTGAAATCAACTCAGACAACTCTTGGCTCTGAAACAACAGCAAGTCCCAGGCGGGTGCAAGAAGTCATGTGCAGTATTACGTGCTAAGGGAAAAACAGAAGTGGAGGGCACTTCTAAAGATGTGTTAGTGCTTCACAGCAGGGGCTGAAAGGCACCTGGTTCCATCAGCTCTTGCTCGTCTCGTGTCAGGCAAGGTTACCTACAGGTAACCACAGGTAACCTGTGTTACTGTCACTACAGGTAACCTGTGTTATTGTCACTACAGGTAACCTGAGTTACTGTGTGACGGACACAGGGCACACGGCAATGGACAGGGAGAGTCGCCACACTGAAGTGACACGAACCTTCTACTGGTTTCCCTTGGCCGTGATTTCACTACTCACACAATGAAACTGAGGTGTTATTAACCCCACCATTTCAAACTTGATGAGAGACAGTTATGGTAACGCCCCGTACTCAGGAGAGGCCGGGGTTAAAGCCGGCACTAACCCAGGGCCCCGCGCTGCCCCGGCCGCCCCCACGGCAGCGCGCGGCTCCGGCAGGGAACGCGGCCGGGAGCGGGGCCTCCCGTCCCGAGCCGGCCCGGTTCGGGCGCTGCTGCCCGGTTCGGGGCGGTGCTGCCCGGTTCGGGGCGGTGCTGAGCGGATCGGGGCGGTGCTGCCCGGTTCGAGGCGGTGCTGAGCGGATCGGGGCGGTGCTGCCCGGTTCGGGGCGGTGCTGAGCGGATCGGGGCGGCCCTGCCCGGTTCGGGGCGGTGCTGAGCGG
>NW_020455455.1:2589170-2617879 GCF_003342845.1 Nothoprocta perdicaria
GGCCCGCGGGCGGCGGGTCTGCGCGGGGCGGCCCGCGGGCGGCGGGTCTGCGCGGGGCGGCCCGGGGGCTAACGGTAATTGCCAGAATCCCTGTGAGATCTGGGGTTTTCCCCCCTGGGAGGACAGAGTTTGGATGGTGATGTCCCCGGCAAACGTTAGGGTGTCTGAGCTGCAGCTCGCCTCCTTCTTCCCTGCACAGCCCAGGTGACAAAGGGAAGGACACGGGATGCCTGTAATCCAGCGTGGGACTGCATCGCTCCGCAAGGCCAAGAAAGTCAACGTGAAAGTGTGTCTGGATGACCCCTATGTTATTCAGTGGAAGACCATAGACGGAGATGATATGCATTTTATACTGCAGGCTTTAGAGGAGAGGATTAAACATGTTGGGCTTAAAAAGGTTGAGGCTCCAAGAAAGAAAAGACGTTCCACTCCAAAAAAGCAAGTGGAAAGGAAGGGTGATGTGGCCAGCAGTGAGCTCCCTAAGGAGAAGGAGACAGAAGGCAGTCGACCAGAACCAGGATGGACTGATTTAAGTATCAGAAGGCAGCTCACCATTGGAATTAATGAAGCGACAAAAGCTTTGGAAAAAAATGAGCTTATTCTGCTGTTGGTGTGTAAGTCTGCAAAGCCCGACATGATCACATCCCATCTTATTCCCCTGAGCGCAAGTCGGGCGACGCCAGCGGGCCAGGTGCCCCGTCTCAGCGAGACCGTCGCGCCGCTTCTTGGCCTAAGCTCTGTTCTAGCGTTAGGCTTTAAAAGGCAGTCTGTCCAATTCACGGAGGTGGTGGAAGCAATAATTCCAAAGATACCTGCCCTGGAAGTGCCGTGGATTATTCAGGACGGGGCTGAACAGTCTGTGGCAGATGCACCCTCGGATTCGTCAGGAATTCAGGATCCTGAGCAGCTTGCAGAAGCAGAGCTCGCGAGCCAGAAGCGGAAGCGTGCAAAGAGCAACCAGTTTGGCTCTGCACATGTAGTTCTGCAGCCTTTGAAAATCAAGAAGCTTCTTCCAAATCCCAATAAGATMAGGAAACCACCCCGCAAAAAGAGAAAAGCTCTGTCGTTGTAATTGATTTTAGTCCAGCTCTTCCTGTTGATTTTATTTTTCATTCAGTATCAAACACTGAACGATGCTGTAAAACTTCCCTGTGTGAAGCACTGCTCAGTGTAACTTGAAGTCAGCTCTGCTGCTTTTCCATTTTATGCTTTATGCTTTTCTATTAAAGAATATGGCTGATGTCTATGTGTCTGTATGTAGGGCTAAACACTTGCATTTTGAGATCATGGAACAGAAATCACTGCATAAACATCACGAGGTCATATCAGATACATCCATGAAAYTGATGGAAAGCATTTTGTATTTGTATTTTGTATTTTTATGTAGGTGAACACACTTTGAACGGGAACCACTGTAATTTAAGTGTAATTATTCAAACAAGCAGATACCAACATTGTTCGTTTATTTAAACAAGGTTCATGCTGGCAAACCTTTTAAAAACTGTTCCAATGCTTGTTTCATGTAAACAGCTGTAACTGATAGTACAGGCAAACTTCTCTTTTGGACTTTCATACTTTGCTGTGCTGGACACTGAGCTTGTTTTGGTCAGGGACACGTGCAGACTTGGAGTCCAACCATCTTTTGTGTCTGATATGCTAAAGAAAAACGTTTTGCTTTCCATATCCGCAAGAAGACCAAATTACTACGTTGCTGCATCTCTGCAAATCTCTGCAAATTATTATTTTCCCCCCCACAGGATCAGACTATTCTAGACTCAATTTGATTTCTCAGTGGAGCCTAAAGTTATTTCCCAGTAAGTCCATATAAAATACGTACTGGTGTAGGTTCTGTAGCAAATATTGGGTATATTTYGGTGGCTTGTAGCGGTTTTACAGTCATCAACTTTAGAGTTTCCTTTAATATTAGTGAGGACTATGATCCATTCCCTAGGAARAGAGTAGTTCTATAGGAAGGAAGGGTAACGGTGGTGCAACCCAGATGCCATCGAAGACAACACCGTGGGAATTCGGATGCAGCTCAGCACTTCAGGAAGTCACTACTGTGCTGCAACAGCAGAAAGATTCTTGGGGAATCTTCTAGAATTAAAAACAAAAAGAAATATTCTTAGGGAGTTTACTTTGGTGTTTCTTTAGGACGGCCTTTTCAGAGCTTTTACCCTTTCAGTGCCTCAGGGAGCTAGCCTGTATTTTGGGTTTATTTWGAGATGACTTCAGTTCATGTTGTCAAACCGTAAAGGGAGGCAGTAGCAAAAATCATGAGGCTTCCTGAAGATAAAACAAAATAGAGATGTTTAAGGGATTTTTTTGGCCCTGCCTTGCAGGAGCTGGCAGGGAAGAGTTGCTTTGGCTTTAGCTTTTTAGATKAATAAAACCATAAGGGCATGCTAGAACTGGTGCTTTTATTTCCCATGCTAGCTCATGCTAACAGCACATTTAAAACTGAGTCGGGAAGCGTGACAGCTGGTGAAGCACATTCGTGTTGCAGCAGTTATCTTCTAACCACCTTGCTGCCCGCTCAGCACTGTAGTTCTCTCCAGGTGTTTGGAAAGTTACTGTAGGGAAGGAATTACAGGAGATTGCAGCAGAGGGGCAGGAGGGAGCTGTGCAGCCTCCTAAAGCCTGCTGTTTTCAGGAACCCGTCTGTTCCTGGCTGCTGTGCTGGGGGCCAGTCTGGAGCACTGACGGGTTCTGCTTCCGACACCTCGGAGTGTCGTCCCTTGGAGCACCCCCGCTGGGAACACCCTGCAGCTCAGCCCCTACTTGGGAAGCTCCTGCGCTTCCCGCTTCCCAAAGACCCTCTCCTGGTGGGGCAGGCCCAAGATCCACGTCCTCTGGAAGCCTGTGGTGCTGCARTGAATTCCTTGAGGTAAAACATTTGGCTAGCCAAGGTCTGAGCACTCAGTAGGGGCAGAACAGATTCTCTTGGATTAAGCAGCTACGGAATAGCAGTTTAGGAGCAGGATCTTCCAGGAACGTCCCTGGAAAAGTGCCCCTCCCTCAATACAAAACTTCACACGCTGGAAAATGAGACAAACTTGCACCCCTTGGAYGCAGAAGAAAACGATGCTCTCTCCCCAGAAGACAGCACAAGAGGGTGGCTAAGTCCTTCCCTCACACGCAGTCACCTCCACAGCAGCCACAGTCCATCCTACCTTCTCCGTGACCCTCTTGTGGCTTAGGAGCCTTTCCAAACAAGAGAAAAGGAGATTTCCCTTTGGATTTCAGAGAACAGGAGGAAATAAATTGTTTTTTTTTTCCTTCCACCTCTCTTTTTCTCTCTTTTGGGGTTAGGGAGAGTGAAGGCAGAGGAAACATGTTCCTCCTTTGCCTGGCATTCAAGACCACCACCCAGATCAGGGACACGCAGGTTCAGATCATTTCTTAGCACAGAAATATGTTGGGCACCAGGCCAGGGCCATGCACTGTTGTCAAAGCCAGACAAAACGCACTGAAGTGCCACAAAAAAATCCTCTCCTTAACCCAGCACACCTCGACGCAAACTCCTAGCAGGGAAAGCAACTTCTTGCCTTTTGAGAGCTAAGAGTTCAAGTCTTTGACGGAGCTGGGATTAAGCCCCTCCTGTTCAGACAGCAAAAGTTCTCCCTGCAGTCAGCGAGGTGACCGTATCTCGAGAGCAAAGATCCTCTCACAGTTTAACCACAGAAAGAAAGGAGCAAAAAAAGAGAGAAACCAAACTCCAAATTATCCACACATTCAAAATGGAGGAGAAACAAAATGAAACAACAATAATAAAAAGCTATAAGGAGGTGGGATAGGGCCAGCAGTTAGGAAGAACAGACAACTTTATCTTCATCTAAATTGATGCTTTAAGTTCCAGAATTCGACTTGCAGCAAAACTTGCTGTCAAAATTACAGGCATGTTTAAAAGGAAAGTTTAGACATTTGCATTTCATGAGATAGTCAAGTCACATTCAAAATATGCTCACAGCACAGAGGCTTCACCACCACACTTTGGCACTTTCAGCTCCAAGTTTCTCACCGCAGCTCCTCTCGGTGCTTGTATTACTGCAGCATACGTAAAATCCAAAGAACTGCTACCGTGTCTAACTGTGACACCGTGCTGGAACGTGGCTCCAGAAGCCACTCTGGTTGCTGAGCATTCACGAGGGAATTAAAACAGCTCTCCCTCCACACCAGAACATGAGCCCGCTTGCATTTCAGGAAGAGCAGAACACAGGCCTCCAGGGACCGAGGACTGCTTGCCAGCCACGTGTACAGCCAACTCCTTGCTCCAAAGTCAGGATAAAAACACTACCAGGAACAAGTTATGAATACTTATTTACACAAGATACTTTTCATTAGAATTACAGACTTCATAAGAAATCAAAGTAGACAAAGGAATATGTGCAATTTTGCAGAAGCATTGAAAACATTCAAACTATAAATATCCTGATAGCACTACTAAAACTCTTAGTTTTACACACAGGCTGATGTTAATCTACTGAGGAAAAACTAAGTTTTGTGCCACAACTGTAAATTAAGTACAGTAATGTATAATCATTCCGGCAACATAGGTAACACCTGCACTGAACAGTGCGATACTGTTAAATCAATCCACTGATCTATTGAAGATCAAAGTACAAATCTGTATTTTTATTGATTTGGCAGCATTGCTTATGGAGAAATAAATGCACTAGTTAAACCAGTACATCGTCATACTGCTCCGGTTACAAAAACATCCAGGACTTTCATAGAGCTACAAACGTATCATACTTCATGATTTTCCCCAAAATGATGATATCCACGTGAAGTAAATAAGCAAAGATACTCGAGTTTGTATCCTTCATTCTGTTACACTGACGAACATAYACCACCACTTAATAAATAGAAATGCAGCAGTTCATCCACATAATAGCAAATATTTTTTGTACCCTAATCCACCACTGAAGTTCAGTTTGTACAAAACAGTCTTTTCTACAGAGTGGAAAAAAAATACCTTCTTCTCATCAAGGTGCAAGCTAAGCTTTGAGACTTAAATGAATGTGCTTTTATTCTTTTCATGGACAATAAAAGAGTTTCATGGACCTTCTGATCTATCTGAAAATGCACAAATTTGGTCGCGTATGGATTTCCCTCATTGTTCGGGTTTTAATGGACTATCTCAGTATCTCTGACTGACGTTTGTGCTTTTACTCCTCTTGAACAACGCCGTTCCAAGAGATGCTATGGAGACCAAAATAACTCAAACGATGACTTCAGAGTTCTAGGAACACCAATGTCCTCATTGTAATACAAGACCAACCTAGAAGAGAACAAACACACAATATTTTAGTTTTAATTATGGCAACAGAATTTTAATTAGTGAATTATGGATCTTAAAAGTATTCAATTAACCCCCCCCCATATATATATATAGAACAAAATATTAGCAATACATTACAGCAGCAGAACATTATTTACATACACGTTAAAACTTCTGTCCCTTTTGACTATGGTAGAAGAGTGTCTTATTATATCTAATGGAGTTCTAAAGCTCTTTTTCTCTTACCTTTTCAGATTCCATGCCAGGACATCTCCAGTTGTACAAATAATACTGCAAATTGCCATCTCCAATCCCAAACTTGAGTTTTTCCAGGAATGTTTTATTTTCCATCAAGTCTAGTGCATTGAACACATCAAATCCTTTCTGGCAATAGCAAAACATTATTTACATTTTACTTTTAAACCTCTAAATGATACACTCTGAATGACACACGTGTTCTGCCAGCACCAGGGAGCTCATTAAAAGGTCCATTTAACCAAATCAGGTATCAGTGCAAGTCTGTGCATGTCGAGTGTGCTAAAAAGTTCCAACACCRTTGACATAACTTTCTAAGCATTAAGGAGTAACAAGATTAAATGAGAAAACTTTGAGCACAAATTATCAGCAGAAAAGAGAGAACTTTTTAAAAAACATGGTAGAATTTATTAATTAATAAGTTATAGTAGGGGAATATTTTACTGATATTTTCCATTCTTCTGCTACTGAGTGAATATAGTCACCAATATGATACTGGTTCTTTACACASTTCAAGCAATTGCATGCAATATGCAAGTTCAGGCATATCATTCCCGAGCATCAACCAAAGTCAAAAGGAGAAAATATATACTATATAGATCTCATCAAATGCACACATAGCTGCAACAGTAAAAGAAAATAGAATACACTCCATAAATTGCTATCAGTTCTCATTCCCTCTTCTTTTCCTAAGAATGTTCTTGTGAAAGAAGCAGAAGAGGAAAAAATACTTACTGATTTAGCTATAATGAGTGCATCATTCATTAAGTCCAAGAGGGGGGTCTCTGTATGAATATTGTAGAAGGAATAGGCAGCTTTGAGGCTTTTATGAACAGGATGGTGCATCACTGTTGAAGGTAATGTGTAGAAACTCAGGAAGTCTGTTAAAATACCATTTGAGCCCTTAAAAGAAAAAAAAAAGTCACTGAATTCAATAAGGGTGTTAAGGACGTAAATATTTTAAAAAATATGCTAAATATTTTAARATGATGTGCGCAATGAATATTTTAAACATTCGCCAGAACAACTGTTTAGTGCATTGCAGAGATGACTTAAAAACAGCACACTAGATTTCTCTAAGTCACCTCAGTCTTAAGAGGATTTTAAGCACTAGCAAATCTAAATTTGTTATAAGGAAAATCTAGTTCAGCAACCATTATAAAACAAGTGAAGACTACAGTACTCATTTAAAATGGCACTGTCAAAATTAAATCATCCTGTCCCTCATGCCAGTTCTAATAGATTCTTCTGTGAGCTTCTGGGTTCAAGTCATCAATGCAGACAAAACTAAAGCCAGGGAGAACAGCAGGGAGGGAAAGGAGGGGCAACTGCTCCACGGAAGAGTCCAGTGAGGTCCAAACTGCTGCGCTGCGGAATGTGTGAGAAAGGAAGGAGGGATGAGCAGAACCTCTCCTCTCCAGCAGCAGTAGGTTTCTAAATTCAAGTGAGAGGCTGGGACAAACTCATGCTGCAGAACACCGAGCTGCATAACCTGCAGCTTCTRTGAGGAGCTCATTCTTTTAATGATTTTAGGTGTGGATCACTTTTAAATGATCTTTCCACTTAAAAGCAAAAAGCACCACACTATCAACACACTATCTGAAGTAAGATGTTTTAGCGAGGACTCCAAGGAAAGATCTACCTTTCTCTACTACTTTTATCACAGYTAGTCCCTACCTCACCTTGAAGATTTCTAATGCAACTGCTGATCTATTCCTCTGTTGCTTATTCTGCAAGAAGGGACATGACAGTAACAGTAACATCAAAAGCTGTTGATTTTTACTTACAAAGGTATTTATATATATATATGTGTATATATAGAGGTGTAAATATATTTTTAAATATATATAATATATATACACAAATACACACCTTTACAGGATGGGGGGAAAAGTGTATTTTACTGAAGCAACCAATGACAAACCCTAACTCCCCATATTAGCAGATGATTTTAAAAGTGCTTTTAAAAAGGTTAAAAAAAGGAGTTTATTTGGCACCTGAGGGATTGAAACYAAATTCTAACTAAATCCTCCTCTCGATCATTGTATCCTTTTTCCTTTATTTCTCCTTAAGAAAGCAGATTTGAAGATCAAGGGAGGAATGCAGGAATTCTTCCAAGATGGCAATAATTTGACATCTCTACATTCTTCTTTGAAGTATCCTATTGCAGCTTGCATTTTCTTGTGGACAGAACATTAGAACATGTAATACAAAAAACAAAACTTGAAATCATGATACCAAATTCCACAGCAGCTTTCATATTAGCTGCGTTTCAAAAACTTGATCTTGATGTGACCTTTCCCAAAAAGCATCTCTGAGGCATTTCAGGAGTGTTTTACCTCTACTACGAACGTGTCAATGATGTGATCCCGAGGCAGGAACCAGTGGGCTACCTCTTCTTCACCCATTACAGGAGCAAGATTGAATTGCTTCAAGTAAGTGTTGATCAGTTCTTGCACTGCTTTAGTATCTTTTTGCTCCATTGGTCTCAAACCCGAAGTCTTTGTGGCCTTATTGTAACAAAAGAAAAGCAAATATTAAGATTTGGAAAGACAATCTAAATACACTGCAAAGGCTGGAACTAGGTTGCGGAGTGCCTGCTCTCCACTGCATTCCTTATTGGCCTACTTCACCCCAGCCACCTAATTTATTATGCTGTTTCACAAACTGCTTTCAATCAGAATTCCCTCTCTTCTAATTATTGAGACAGTCTGGGCCACTTCAATCTTTCTACTCCATTATTGGAACTATTTTATTTCTCCAGAGGAACAGATGCTATTGCCAACATCCTAGACCTCACACATTTTGTATTCCTTTTTTTTTTTCCTTTAAGGCTTAAAAAGCTAAACGAGTAAAATGCTTAAACAAATTTCGAGATTTTCCTCCCATTTCTGATACCTTTCCTAAATGTTCCTTTTGCAGAGGGCAAAGCCTTGTGGAAGCAGGCTTGTGGAAGGAAGCAGTGTAGTGGTACTTACACTGTTTGGTCAGAAAAACCCTTTTAGCACAAAGATGAAACCATCTTTGTTTTCTGTAGGAGGTAAGTCTCAAATCCTGATTTAAAAAATGAACAAACAACTGATGCATACAGACCCCTAAGTCACTTGCATGCTTTTGAAAAGTCAACTTTAAAACTATTTTCTATGTGTGTAAAATAAGTTTTCTCTAGCTACCTTTTCTTTATTGTATATAATGTATTCTTTTTGTTCCGTATTTTGTTTTTGATTGAAATCTGGGTTTTATGACTTAGAAAGATGATTAGGATAGAACTGCTGTAGCTTATAATGATTTCCTGTTGTCACCTACTTTGAACTATAACCAGAACAAGGTACACAAGGGGAACTATTCTTTTTTCCATATTGTTTCCAGGAGAAGCAGTGCTACATTTACCACCAAAACGTCTACTCGGAATCATCTACGGGCCTTTTTAGCCTATTAAAAACGGCTTTAGTTTTGACAAAAGCTATATTTAGCTCTTCAAAATTAAAACCTAATTAATGTTGCTATTAGCTCTCAAGCTCTGCTCATGCAGTGGAAGGTGCCAGCTGCCTGGGCGCAGGTAGCACAGCCCGAGCCTGGCGCGTTACCCACAGGTACCCGTGACAAGAGAGCCCACAGCAGGCAGCCACGGATATAGCTATATATATAACCAACAGCCACGGATATATATATAACCAACAGCCACGGATAAAGCACTAGGAAGGATTGGGGGCAGAGGGGCAAGCGAGAACATACACTTTTCTGTACAGTAAAGGGAGGGTTTGTCCACATAAGACAGCTTTACTAATAAGGCAGCCTGTGCTCCTGGGCAGCAGCTCCTTGGGAATGCGGCTCTGCCAGCACGGCTGCCTTGTCACCCCATCCCCTCGGCCCTCTGCTCCTGCCCTGTTCCTCSCTCTGGCACCCAGCCAACCCCACCCCGGGAGTGTTCACTGGCACAACGGGATTCACTGGGTTTTGCAGCTGCTTGAGCTGGCTCATCAGGAAACCACACGGCCGCCAATATGGGTGCCTGGGCAAGGAGAGAGACTGCAGCAGTGCCCACTTCCAATGGCTTGTCCTGCCCAGGAAATGCACCCTAAGGCTTTTTGCCAGTCCACCTATTAGTTCAAATGTGGAAAAAATATTTTTAACTATCCTAGGTATGCCAGGACCTTTTTTATTTTGGCTAGATCAAGCAAATAAATGGTACCCAATGTTCTCARGTGGTTTTTGCTGAGCCAGCTCATTGCAGTGGAGCATTTTTGGACAAAATAGGATGAACTGGAAGCTAAGGTGGAAATGAATGAATCTCACCATATTCAATCAATTTTCAGATAGAATTTTCTGAGAATTTGAAGGTATGCAGCATTCAGCTTTTATTTAAAATCATCTTTTACGATATTAGTCATACCTAGAATAAGTCTAGGCATCTTCAAATCTACTCAAAACATTTATAGAGTCAAGGTTTAACCATTTTCTTCCTCTCTCTCTCTCTCTTTTTAAAGAAAAGGGGTTAACATTTTATATTTTCTCCAGATACAAATCTATACTCCAGCAATAGTCTTCTCTGTTCAGTACAGCCCTTATGGTCTTTTTTTTTTCCCACGCAGAAATATTATTCTACGTCCTGCAAGCACTGCCTTTCCACAGAAGAGCTTGTCCTGTCAGAGACAAGCCCAGAGATGGGCAGCTATCTTGGGCCTCAGTAGCTGYGAGGATTCTCTAGGAGACACACTGCTTACATCAGGAAGTCTGTAGAGCTTCATTGTTCTTTGCAAAGTCATATTTCTACTCAAATGTGAAAATTTCACCTCAACCAGTTTTCTGGGGTTCAGTGATCGATGCCAATACCTGGAAGCAAGGTAAGTAATGAGATTAGTTTCAGTTTAAGCTTCAGTTTTATATGCACCCATTTTCCCTGCTTTCTCGCACTGCTATTCCCTATCCCCTAAAATSGTTTTTTAAATAAGTCTGCATTCATGTCTATAGGAAGTCTGAGTAATAAAAATAGGAACAAATATCCAAGTAGTACCTTTTAAACATGCTTGTAATCACAGCATCTTGGTTCTAAACAAATGCTTTAAGTTCTGAAAGGAGTAATGACAGGCCTATGCATTCTAGTGCTTACCACAGCCCTGACAATCTCATCCTACTTGCATCTTACATGGCAGTATTATTTTTGTTGCATTGAGCTCTATGCTTCTAAGTCTGTCGTAGGGTTCGTGTCCTAGGAAATCACTGGGTAACAGAACATCCCTGTTTACTCTAGGACAATATTTTTTTTACCTCCTTCCTTATGGAAGCTTACAGGATCTCTGAAGTTGAAGGGTATTAAAAAAAAAAAGAGAGAAACAAACAAATAAGCAAACAAACCACACATACACACACACACAAACAATTTCAGATTTTTTTGTTCCTCTTGTTTATGACCAATGACACCAAATGCTCTTTAATGTGACTGCTGTCAGAGCCAGTATTAATATGACCATCATGTAGGTTACCTGCAGGTGGCCACGGGCTTGGGGAGCACCACTCCAGCAGTGTAGACAGCCTGAAAGATTCCTTCCAGGTTCACTCGTCTGGTTATTTCCCGAATCAACACAGGCGCTACCCGTTTAGATCTCAGTTTCTTATGGACACAGAGAAAATTGATTTCTACCATTTTCTTCATACTGAAAGGAAGTTAAACAGTGAAAGAGTTAAAAAAAAAAAAACAAAAAACTGCACATGCAATATTTTCACTCTCATTGCTTTAGTTTTTCCAAGGTGTCATGGAACAATTCTAGGTAAAAAAAAATAAATTTGTGGCATTGGGTCAGAAAACACAGTGTTACTTCTTCACTGTGAAGAAGGCATGTGTGGGGCATGTGGGGAAACCTCTCTGCTCTTTACAGAGCTTCCTCCAAACTCTTCATGGTCCGTGAGCCTATTGTAACTCGGCAATTCCCTGTGGCAATGGGCACCAATTTAAGATTTACTTCATGTAGTTTTCCTTGTACAAATATGAAAGCAATGGGGCACTTTACCTGTCATAAATACGAATGTTTGCAGGGATGGCACTTATAAATCCTACTAGCTTTTTGTTTGAAGACACTCTAACCCCACARTGCCACTGGGGTAACCAGCCGGGAGGACGCAGTGCCCTAGAATTGATGACAGAAATAATTACAAATTACTGCCTAAGAAGATGTAATAAAACACCCTTCTTTGCACTCCAGCCAGAGCAGAATGTGGAACTTGCTACTCACCACAGAAGAAATTCAGGTGAATAATCAAACCTAAACATATTATCATCATCTTCTACGTAATTCTCATTTAATAGTGTGTATAATTCCTTCAGCTGAAAACACACATGAAAAAACCCAAAGATTTATCCACACACATCATTAAGAATTTACTTCAATGATCTGAGGCACACATAGAAATTGTTTTACTTACAACTTCAGCATTGCTAAGATCCAATGTGTCCCACATAAAACCCTGGGGCAAAGAATATGGCTCTAGGCGGACGTTGTCCTTATCTGGTTCAATCGCACCATGTGAAGTAATAACTTCATCTTTCAAGTGTGGAGGAARAGAAAGAAGTGGTGGGGAAAAAAAGAGAAAATGAAGTTACAACGCTAGCGTTCTTGACCGTTCTCAACCCATTTTTAATGCTTTAACTTGCATCATGTGTTTTCTAATAATTATGAAATAGGAAGATGAGATTTTTAAAAATTAGTAATGCTACTTTATACTACTACTCATTCATAGTGATCACGTTCAAAGAAAGCACGAGCTCACAGTATCTGTATCCAGCACAGATCTACTCTACTCTAGCTGATATCTGGTACTTCATAACACAGAGCACCAAAACAGCACCACATGCACAGCACTTAACCAGCCTCCAAGCCTGTGGTCTCATCAGGAGAAAAATTATATACTCCTAGTGCACAATCTATGAACCAGATCTAACTTTTGATGGACTTGAAGAGACCTCAACTCAGCAGGATTACTCGGGAGCAGCAGCATGGCAAAGCCAGGGCATTTAAAGGCTGCAGGTAAAATATGAAACTTGTTCTGAAAATTTGACAAGGAAACATGCTTTCTTCTCCTCCCAACTTTACAACCCCAGTCCCTCAGTACGTAGCAATTAAATAAAGAGAAACCCTTCTTCTGTGGGAATATTTGGCAGCCGCCAAACCTCAGAAGTACTAACTTTTCATCAGTAGTACAAGCTTTAGCCCAATGACAGCCAATGCTGACAAATAAGCATGAGCACCCAGCCTGGACAGCAGGCCATCGTTAGCAGCATCTCTACGCAAACTCTGGGGGTATCAACATCCTAAAATSTGCCACTATATGGCAGGGCTTGGGCTAAGATTACAAATTACAGGATTTACTGCTAGTAGTCTTTAAGGAGAAGACAGGTAGGTATTGAAGCAATTTTAATGTTGATCCCTACAGTCATTTCTTGAATTAACAGATTCTTCTTCTTTTCCCCTCTACCAGAACATATACAGTACATCAAACAGTGAAGACCCGCCAGTATGTTCATTCAGTAAGTCAGGAAGATTAAATAAACTCATTATACAAATTAWCTAAAGATTAAATAAATTCAAGAACAGGATCAAAAAGGGACTCAGAAATACTAACAGAAACTCTGCCATCCAAATTCAACAAATCATATTTCCACTGAACAGCCCTAATAAATAATTTTTAGAACTAATCTATTGGTTCTTTCAGGCTGACTAGTGACAGACTCATTTCTATTGGACTGTTTTAGGATATATTGACCACCCTGAATTCAGTTAATGGAACTGCAGAGCAGACACCTGCACTAGACTCTGAACCAGTTATGAAAAAAAAAGTTTCTTTATGGCCAGAGCATTTTTTGATCTGCACATTAACATTTTTGTCTAGGCTCTTCCTCCACCTAGGCAGGATTATTGCCATTAGTTCACAAAGCTCTCTGGAAGGAGTTCRTATGGAAAAGACCCTGGTCGTCTGCTCGGTTTGATCCACAAGAAAGSACCACATCTGGGACTCTGTTCTGGACTTCTCCAAGCAAGGAAGTCTGAGGGAAATGGAATTTCCCCTGTGCATTCAGCTATAGAAATGGACTACTGTGGAATGATGGAGATCAATATCTGCCATGGAGACAAACCTTCAGAACAGAAGGTTAGCCACTGTGCTGAGACCACTCTATTTGCAGGGTCCTCTGTGTTTCTTCACAATGGAAGAACTAGAACAACTGAACTTGTAGGCATGAGGGGGAAGAAAAAGATGTAGAAAACAACTCTAGAAGAGCAGGAGTCGACAGCTGTCTTCTCCAGCAGAGACTGACTGAGATACCACCAACTGTGTGCACAGCTAGATCAAAGCAGTATAAAAAGGCATCTGTCAAGTTTCTTAGAAAATTAAAGGCAAGGAGAGGTCCCCTTGCCAATCTCAAGTGGTACCAAAAACAGGGAAGGGACTCAGAGAGAGTATGTCTTCAGGTACTGCATATTGTGGAGAAAGCAAGTGAACAAAGAGCAATAAAGGTGTTCATGTCTAAGAAGTGCTATGATTCACCTAATACTACATGGAAAAACTGTGTCATTTAAATCAGGAGAGTCATTATTTCTGTAGCAGCAGATCCATCTACAAAGGGCAAAGGGAGAGGAGAGTTGCCTCTTGTGAGTATTTAATAGGGTTCTTATTTTCTATGAAGTAGAAAAGACCTCTAAGTCCTAAGAGACAAAGGCCTAAAATATATAGTGAAATGCTATCAATAGCCTATTTCGGAACAGAACAGCAAGACTCATTAACACTGTGTTTTGTTACCCACCATTCTGGGTGCAAGCCCTTCCCTAGTGAACCCCGTATAAGTAACATAAAAGATTAAGGAACTGCAGGAACTCCGCTGCATCCAGTTCAACTTCATATCCCTTTTTTAGAATGTGTCACACATCTGACATGCATTTTTTTAGCAGTCACTAAGACAGATCTTATGCCTAGGCCCAGTTAAACTTACTGAGTTTAGGTACAGGCTGTGTATCCCAAAACTGGTATTTACGTTTGGTGGCCTCATCAATGTTCTTGGCTGGGCCTTGGCAAGCAGAGAGCAGCTCCATGGCTCTCTGGATGTCCTGAAGCTTCTGCATTGGAATGGCTGGATTCTGTGCACAGAGACAAACAGAAGAAGAGACTTACTTGCTACGTTTACCTTGAACAAGTGTATTTGTTCACTATGCTGTTACATATTATTCCATATACTTTTCTCTTCACAGGTAATTAGGCATAATCTTTTTGGAGCAGGTGAGCAACAGCCAGGCAGCTTCACAAAAGAGGTAACAGTTTGGGGAAGCGTTTGCATTTAACCATGGAATCTCAGTGTTTGCGATACAAATACTGTAGTACTAAGGCGGTATCATAATGCAAAGCTTATTAACCGATAAATAACAAACAGATCAGTTTAGATACCTTGCAATCTAAATATACTGCTGGGCAAAAAGATCAGTTTAGATACCTTGCAATCTAAATATACTGTTGGGAATGCACACAGAGACATGTGAGGTTGTACTTTACACATACACTATAATTTAAATTCAGCATGGTTCAGTATTTCAGTTACACTGTATTGCTACAAACATCCACTTCTTAACCTCAGTTACACTGTCAGGGGCTTCTATTAAGCTTGCAAGCACTATAGGAGTTACCTTGGATCACTGTATGTAGGAGACAACCACGTCACCCCTGCTGCCRGCGTACCACCACTGACAAGTAAAGATAACTAACTGATGGGAGCAGATGTAAAACAAACCAACCTCCCACTTGAAAGCAGGAAAACCTTCAGATACAAGTTATTTGAGAGCAGAGAACCCCTGGCTCAGCACTCTTAAATCATCACTTTTGAGCACTCTGATTAGGTGCAGCTGGAAAGAGAACTTTACCTGCTTATGAAATTACAGAGGATTACTAGGAATAGACTTCTAAACCTAAAGGGATTTTTCTGTGTGTGTTTTTWTTTTCTTTCTTACTCTCCCAAATAAATCCTGTTCTGAAGCATACTAGCAGTAGCAACACGTGTTCAGATTTTCCCTGATTTTTAAATACAATAAATCCATGGATCCATTTGATGGAATACTCTCAAATGGATTGGAAAATGGAAGTATTCCTGGACAGAGTATTCAAGTCAACTGCTTTTTTTGGTTGCATATCAATCTATCACTCTTTCAGCATTTCCTTTTCTTTCTAAGATTCATATATGAAATAAAACACCATAAACTATGTGCAAAATGATATAAAATCTCATTTGGACAGACAACCACTTTCAGTTTTCTTAGTCTCCAATCAAGTAACACCCATGCAATTCAACCAGGCCATTGCTTCCTATTTAGAATAAATACTTGTACTCTCTACATTTTATATATTTTTTTCAGTAATTTTAGCATTGCAAGTTATTACTTTTAACTATAATCACCTGTTATCTGAGCTGCTGTAAATTAACCTATTTACACACTTACTGAAAGTAGTTCAACAAATCAGGTCAATACCGTTGTGGGATAAAAGAAAATTCTTACCTTATTTGTGGATTMCAGTCACAGATACAGGCTACTTTTCTCAACAACAACAATTGTCTAGTACCTACTAACCTGGTATAAACACTTCTATTGCCACAAGATAAATTCTGAATTCTTATGAACAGAGCAAGTAACCACACAAAAATATTGACATGTTGGATTTTGTAGTTTGTACTTAAAAAAGTCTCTAATATTGTTTCTATTTTAATAAAAATACAACAAAAATATGCCCCCATCTTAACTAGTATTTGTGAAATAATAAGTTCATCCTTTGATACTAAACTTGACTTAGCTAAGGACATCAGCAGACTTTTCCTCTTCTTTCAGGAAGCYGAGAGATTAACTTTTCTCTTCTTTTAAGAAATTTACTTTGAAACTCTTTTGGACTCCTTCCTACCTGCAAGGGAAATACCTACACAGAACGCCACATGAATTACCAAGAGCAGTTTGTAAGGTACTGGATACTCTTTTGACTTCAGTCTTTGCTGGCAAGATCTGGGTCTGGATCTCCTGTGTCTCTGGGCCCTGCAGCAGGGCCTGAGAAACTCTTGTTGCCCAGAGCAGAAGTTTATGAGGGGCCAACTCAGCAAATTAACCTCGCACAAGTTCCTGAAACTAAACAAAATGCCTGAGGGTGCTGGGGGAGGTGGCTGATGTTCCTGCAAGGCCACTCACTATTAAGTTTGAAAGGTTGCAGCAATTGGTAGAGGTCCCCTATGACTGTAAAAAGGGAAACACCAAATGTATCTTCAAGAAGACAAGAAGGAAGATCTCAGGAACCACACACTAGCTGGGCATCCTTAGGATCCTTATGAAGTGATCCTCCCGGAAGCCATTTCCAGCCATCTGAGGACATGGAGTGACTGGGAACAGCCAGTATGGGTTTATCATGGGAAACTGTATCTGACCAACATCACTGTCTTCTACAACATGATTACTAGTTCTGTTGAGACAAGGGGAGAAGAGTGGATGTTACTTATATTGACTTCAGCAAGGCCTTTCACAGGTTCTCCTGTAATATCCTTTTCCAGTTCATACCTCASCAATTTGGCCATAAATGAATATGGCTGATAAAAATTTAGCTTGAGTGTCAGGCTCAAGGGAGCTATCATTGGTGGTATAAGGTCCACCTGGTGGCCAGCTAATGGCAGAATCCCTCAGGAGTCAACAGTGTTTAAGGACCTGGGCAACATGACAGAGTACTTTTTCCTTGGCAATTTCACAGATGTATTACCCACTTGGGAAGATTCACTCAATTGCAGAGCTGCTACTCAAGGGGATCTTGAAAGTCAGGAAAGAAAATCTCATCGAGTTCAACAAGGACAAATGCAAAGTCTGCACCTAGGACAGAAAGTCCCCACGAGCAGCTCAGGCCCATGCTGACTAGCTAGGAATTGGCTTTGGAGAAAAGGACTGAGATTCTGGCAGGCAGCAATTTGAGCACCAACATGAGCCAGGAGCACTGTTGAAACAAAGAGAGCCAAATGCATCGTTGGCTGTAGCAGCAAGACTGCAGCCAGCAGACCTGCCCCTCTGTCTGGCACCCTCGAGATGACATCTCGCAGCTCTGGGCTCCACAGAACAGGAGAGACATTGACACAGGGGAGCGAGTCTGGCAGTGAGCACCAAGATGGCTGGGGACAGAAGCACATGATGTACAAGGAGAAACTGAGGTATTGGGCTTTATCTCAAGAAAAGACAGGTAGGAATTGAGGAAATCTTAACTGCTGTCTAAAACTACCTAATGGGAAGACACAGAAAGGATGGAGACAGACTTTTTTAAGAGAGGCACAACAATAGGAAAAGAAGCAATGGACACAATTTGCAAAACAGGACATCCCACTCAGGTATAAGGGAAAAAAATGCTACCAATGCAGGTGGTCAAATACCAGAGCAGACTGCTCGGACAGGCTGCACAACCTCCATCCTTGGACATACTCAAAATCTGAAAGAACAACCTGATCTAGGCCTGAGCAACCCGATGTAGCTGGACCTGCCCTGAGCAGGGGGATGGCCTATAGACTTCCAAAAGCTGCTTCCAAAAGAATTTATTCTGCAACTCCATGCTTGTGCAGGTCACTGGTGAATACAATAATGATTCATAATATCACAGATCTTACAAGTTTCTTTTGTCCCGATGTGAAAAATCTGCATCCTTGGGACATGAAATCGGTAGATGACAGAAAAAACAGTCACCGAAGGGGCAGCTGTACCTTACAGGGGAACAGACCTGGCTGTCACAGTGTGCCTGTATTTTTGGGTGGGGGACAAGACCCGCCTCCCCCCCCCCAATATTCTTAGCCTCACCTTCATACAGGGAGACTCAAAAGGTCAAAACAGACACAGCCCAAATAGACCAGGATGTGAATGGGGTCTATCTGCAAGGTATTTCTTCCTTAAAGGCGGAAGAAAAAATAATCACAGTGTGGAAAAATCCCTAATATGCAATGTATACATTGTGCACTTATGTGTATTAGTACCTGGCTTGCCCTTCTCCTTTTTTAAAGTTTTGATTACAAAATATATTACTTGGGGCTCTACTGACTAATAATGAAAAGCTTCCCCCCTCATCTCATATCTCTGCTCTCTGATATTTCCTCCAACCAGTTGTTTTTTACTTGCACCCATGAGAGCAGCAAAGATGTCAAAAAGAATCCCAGACTATATTCCAGTTATATTTCATAGTGAAAAGCACAAGAGAGGATCTCAGCAAGTAAAGATGATCTCTAAGGACTGCGATACAGATGCCCGTACCATGTAAGCAGAGAACTCATGTATTTGCTCTGCAACAATTCCCAGATGTAGCTCTCTCTTTTGATGACAAAGGAGAGGTTTTGAAGATTGTGATTCATGTAAAAGTGTTCCTTCCCCAGCAGAAATTCAAATGGTTAGCAGGTAACTTGTATATCACATAAATATTTACAAGGCGAGTTCTGCTTAAAAGCGAGAGATGAGAACATTTACAAGTTCTGTAAACAGAGTCCTCAAATTTCACAGCGTTTGCTAAGCTTTATTAGTTGAAGGTAAGAAGCCACTTCTCCATAGCATGCTAAGGCCGAATTCATCAGCCCAATAAAAAGCATGTTAGAGCCCAATTAGCAGCTAGCAGGCCACAGAGGGGTTGCAAATCTGTCCTGACATTTCATCAGGAGAGATGGGAACTCTCAGGAGCAGGAGGCAGCTGGAGTCAAACTCTCCTCCCTCTGCAACGCTGAAGAGGGATGGGGCAACACATCCCTTCTGGGCAGGCACCCAAAAGATCTTTAGGCACTAAAACTAATAATCATTTCTGCCTCACGACACAAGGTATATTTTGAACATACTTTTTTTGCTGTGTCACTTTTGCTGTGTTACACAAAGTCACTCCTGGGACTTTGTTGTGGCAACTGGATTCCTCCTTCCAGTCAGATGAAGTTCTGTATGTTTACGTTGAGTGGTGGCAATATTATACTAAAAACAAAGTCCCAGGAGACAGTCGGTGAAGTGTCCTAAGGGTCACCTTAAGCACACAATGCAGATCCTTAGCAAGCACTTATGGTTACTCACACTAGAGTTCAAAAAGTCCAGTACCACAAATGATAACGGGAGATGCCAAGTAGACTCACTCTTCTGTTTTTCTGATCTCCCATTATACTTGTTTACATCCTCATCTACCACAATACCTATTTTTCAAAACCATCTTTTGAGTTCAGAAGCTCCACTAAGTACTACCTGACAATCCCGCATACRTTATCTTAGATGCAATGTATATTATGTTCCTGTCCACTAAAACACTTTGGAAAACTCCTTTCTCCCAAAAGCTAGCAAATAAAAAATGACAGTTTTCTTTAATATAATTCAAGTATCACAAGAAATATGTAATTAAAATATCCCTCTAGCTGCAGAGAAAATATATTTC
This sequence comes from Nothoprocta perdicaria, assembly GCF_003342845.1. Lineage (NCBI taxonomy): Eukaryota > Metazoa > Chordata > Aves > Tinamiformes > Tinamidae > Nothoprocta > Nothoprocta perdicaria. The sequence continues at coordinate 2,609,137 of NW_020455455.1, forward strand.
TCCACACTGACCCAGCTCTACTTCCTAAGGCAGTTTTGCAAAATTTAGATTCATATAGCTTTCTAAGGCAGAAAAACTCATCTGCCTCTCAGGCTGTATACCCGAGAACTCAGCAGAGAGCGAAGCAAACCAACAATGTCACATTTGTAACTGAAGAAATAGTAAAAACTGCATAGAAAAACTAAAACAGTCTAACTGCCTAGAGCTTCAAAGAAACACTTATGACCTTAGCTTGCATGCCTATAAAACAGAAAACTTTGCAACAATTCTGACAAACCAGCTAAACTCATGCCAGTAAAATAAGCTCCGGGAACATCACTGTAAGTAAATTGCTTAGGACAAGAGTAAGATTCCCAATTCCAGTGGGGAAGGTGGGAACACAAGCGGGCCACAGTGTAGGCCAGAAGGATGATGTAAAAGAGYGCAAGGCCTCAAGACTCAAACATTGCACATAAAAGCACCCCCCACATCCCACAAAAAGTGAAGCAGCTTCTTTCTAATGCAATTCAATGCAGCACATGGAACATTACATTTCAATAAATTTGGTCAGTAAAAGAACTCCCAAAATATAATAACAATGAAATGTATCTTTATGCTAGTATCAAGACTGACCTTACTTCAACTGTAAATGAATTCAAGGTTACCTGGTTATTGCTTGCAAACAAAACTTTTGCATTAGCAACTCATGCCACATGCTTTATATAAAAAAATACAAAAGACACAGTGATATTAAAGACTAAGATCTCTCTACATATTTTAAAACATACTTGTAGCCAAATTTGCCCATTCAAAGCAAGGGGATTGACACGGAAGACATTTTATAAGGTACAACACAAAACCTATCAGACTGTTAACAAAGCAGCATAAAACTTCCTAAAATTACTTGATAATATATTGTAGCTGACATATCTTAGAGGATTAAGGGCACTGCTGATATAACAGGGCAAGTTCTCCACGTTAGTCTGACAAAGCAAACACAACCACTTCAAACCACTCAGTGGTCCATGAACTTTCTTGCCGTCATGTTGGAAACTTCGGTTCTCAGGCTAAGATTTCTCTTGAGATAAAAGCTCACCAAGCTCTATTATTCACTATTTAGAGCAAGGTAGCCAGAAGTACATAGTCAATGCTATTCTACCACAAAGCCCACAAAGGCTGCATGTCCTCTCAAGTAATTYGGCATTCTCGTTTATAAGAGAGGCCTTTCAAATGACAAAAATCTCTACCTCCATGTTAGAGCTGGCTGTATTTTATGGTAGACAATGTGCTCAAGTGAGCCTCCAGTTAGCAAAGCAGGTGCACTGCAGATAAGATTGGTCTGTGGGTTTGGGGTTTTTTTCAATTGGTGTGGAAAATGCTTCTAACATCATACCTAGCGTAACTGTCAGCATAAACGTACTCATCCTTCGCTTTCACTGGTGGTGCTTTCTGTGAGRTAGTGTTATGTTGTACAAGTAACTGAGTTCACACTAAGCTGCACTGGAACGTGGCTAAACTAAAGGCAATTTGTCATACAACAGATAYATGAAAAACATTACCACTGCAGATTCAAGTTCCCTGCTACAAAGCAGCCATGGGGCTGAATCTAACTGATGGGGGAAAGAAAAAGGGGGAAAAAAGGCAAAACACCCCCTCCCCTGCTTTCCTCACAGTAACCACCGCAATGGTTGCAATGACTCTCCAGCTAGTTTCAGGCAGGCTGCAAACACCACAACTTACCAGGCTGCTGTCTCTATTCAGGAGAGCAATCTTGGCTACGTTTGCCCAATTCAGACATGTGATAAGGCAGTTCTACCAACCCACTTTCACAAAAAGCAAGACAAATTAAAATAGAACAAGGCTCTCACTTTTGAAGGCTGTTGAATTTTAATCTCCTGGGAGTCAGAAGCAGAATCTGATTTGGTGCCTCCAGAATTTGGTTTCTCCTTTTTTCTCTTCTGTTTCTTTTTCTTCTTCTTTGCTCCCAAATCCCCTCCAGGACTTCTGCCAGAAATTTAGAGAACGTGCAATAAGAAAAATCAACACCATCAAGCTTAAAATTCAAAAACTTAAATGTGGAAAAAAACAGTTATTTTATATACTGAAAATCTAACAGGATCTTAAATGCAAGGAAAAGGTGGGGAGAAGTGATGAAGCGTGGAAAGAGGGAGCATTTTGATGAAAAYCTTCCAGCAATTAAGCATTTTCTAATTTGTTTCATACCCAGACTCCTGCACAACAAAGCTTTTTGACACAAGTGTCAAATTGTGACACAACAGTTCAGGCAAAGAGATCATTTCCGCATATATGAACAAGCACCGTTTAGYGAGAAAATGGAACCAAAGACCCCAAGCAAGAAAGATGCATATCATAGGGAACAATTTCTCTTATGCTTCTAAAACAGATTATCTTTTTGTGTGCTAAGRTAGATCCATAGATAGGAAACCCCACATCTCCTAATCACAGACCAACTGACCTGCTCTACAACAATCAGTTTGGAGACAGCCTTATTGGAGAGCTTTATGGATTCAAAACTACAAATTCCACTGAGATTTGAAAGCATCCTTCTCAGAAATTTAATAACCATTAATGGCCCAGTGTTTATTTCCCTTCATGCGCAATCACCAGGGACACGTGAATTTAAGAAGAATCCAATTAAAAACATTCTGCTTTCAGGGAATTTTGTTTCTAATTTAAGCAGCGATTAAAGACTTGCTCAAACCTCAGTAAGCAAAATCATGAAAACTATCCAAAAAGAATTGATTTTTGGATCAATCCACTTCAATGACAAAAGTGTTGAATTYGCAAAAAAGAACATTGTACTCGCAGATTCTGACATATTTTGCCTATTGATAATGCAGCTCTTTTCTTCGTCAAGGAGATAAAAATGTACCAAATAATCAAGATACGGGAACAACTTGCGACGCGTGGGAGGCATTGGCCACTCTCACGCAGAAGGCAAACAGCGAGGCAGTGAGTCAGCTAACACTGATGCTCTTCGGAAGGCTGAGCTCCTGACAGAAACGAAACGTACACCCGCAGCGGAGCTCAATGCAGGCACTAGGGTTCAGGGCTCTTGGCTTCTTCTGCTAGAAGGAAAACAGGAGAAGGCGAGTTGTAAATGTGGGAGGATTTTAGGTCAGGCCCAAGTAGTCACCCAACTGGTGACAGTGTCACAGGCCCAACAACCACACAGAGGAAAAAGGAGCATTTGAAATACATGCTCAAACTCCACAAAAGCTAAAGATGGAGTTGCACAAGAGAGCCAGACAGAGTGTTCTCTGTCRCAGACCCAAGATGCTGGCTCTGCTAACAACTGCTTCTATACTTTCAATTTCGAAGAAGCAAATTTAAATCTATCTGCAGGCCTGTGTAGCAAGCGGACAAAGTACATGTAGTCTAAACAAAGGACAGGCCCAGGGGTTTTAAAATCAAGCAGTGGTGGAAAAAAAAGACCACTCAGCCCAGGAAGACCTAACTTTTCTAGAACTTCCCCATTTCTGCCAAAACCGAAACAAAAATACTACAGAAAGCAATTTCACTTTCGTTAGGATCCATTTTAAAAAATATTGTGTTGCTTGCTTTGCCCTGTGCATAAACTTGCCTTTTCGTCCCTAACACCTCACAGACAACAAAAGAAGCGTCGCCGACGCATCCCTAGAGCCAACCCAAGGGCTCTGCTGCTGGACAGGGCTCCGGGGTGAGCTGCGAGGGCGCTTGTGTGGATGGGAGGCCATAGCGCGTGCTGAGGTAACGGGTAGCGGCGCCGCTGAGGTAACGGGCGACGGCACCGCTGAGGTAACGGGCAGCCACAGCGYGCACGCTGAGGTAACGGGCAATGGCAGTGCTGAGGTAACGGGCGGCCATAGCGTGCGCTGAGGTAACGGGCGGCGGCACCGCTCAGGTAACGGGCGGCCATAGCGTGCGCTGAGGTAACGGGCGGCGGCACCGCTCAGGTAACGGACGGCCATAGTGCGCGCGGAGGTAATGGGCGGCAGTGCTGGAGCCGTCCCACTGCGCTCAGCAGCGTCACTCATGGTCAGCGTCTCGTCTGGTCCCATGAAACAGCGAATGGTGGGAACACTTCTCACACACACACGTCCAGCCCTCCAAAAGTTTGGGGGCTAYAGAGAAAAAGCAGCTTGGCCACGCTTTACTAATGTGAACCCCGGTAAACTGTGCTCTTACCTCAGATTTAGCAACCTTAAGACAGTTTCAAATTTGCCTGAATAGCTTTCCCCTGTTCTTCCTCCAGTCTTTTCTAGGCCACATACCTTCCCAAACCCGTTCTGGTCACAGAACCCCCTTCACTTGCAGAACTTTCACACTGCCCGTTGCAAAGAAGCGTCTGTATCTTTCCTCCGCCAGGTTATCCAGAGCAGATATTTACATGTTATCTGCTACTTATATCTGCCTTTCATTACTATTGCAGTCCACAGAGAAGGGAAAGAGAATGTAAAGAGAGCTTTGCCCTTCAACTCCCGAGGTCTGTCTGCAGCCCCGAGACTTGGCAGTGGCAGCAGGCAGGAACCTCTGCTGAATAAACAGGCCTCTCCAATACCAGTTAAAAACATAGATATTGGGCAAATGAAGACAATAGCAAAAAAAAAAAAAAAAAAAAAAAAACCCTCACTATTCCTCATCCTTCTCATATTCAGCCTTGAAAAGAGACACTTTAAAACTGGAAGGAATGGCTGGGAGGGGAGGGATGTTCTTGCTCAATGCGTAGCTATAGCACTGGACAGGGCAGCACAAAGATATGCAAAGGTAACAAGATTAGTTGTTCAACAGACTCCTATTAGAAACTTAAAATAAAAGAAGTGTGCTGTCTAAACATCTGACTTCTYCTTTATCTGTTCAAATACACTTATATGATACTAAAAATAAATATATCTTTTATTTTTTGTCTTAGAAAACCAAACCCCCTAGCTCTTACCCTTTTACAAGAGATGACCTTCAAAGCATGCATGGGGACAGGGCTACATCTCGCTGCAGGAAACGCACGCTCTCGTGCACCSGGCGAACCTCCCTGCCCCAGCTCGGGGGCCCTGCCACGTGGGCCAGGCCCGGCTGCAGTCGGCATTGGCTGCGGCTACCGACCCTGCCACGGCGCTCGGGGCACTCGCCTGAGCAGAGGGCACCCCGAGCACCAGGGTGTCCTGGCACACGCACCATCCTGTGCTTCTCATTGCATCTGCCCGGGCAGCATCATCAATCTGATGAGCAAAAAGGAGGAGAGGACAGCACCAAAGCTGAGGCRAAATAAGAGCGATGGGCCCTCGCTCCGTGCCAAAGAAGATTCATCCCTAGCACTGAAGCAGGCGGCAGGCATGACTTTGCAGAAGTTATTCAGGCCCACGTTTTTATGCCTTTGCCTGCGAGTCACACATGTAAGCCCATGATCCCACCCACATACCTTTCCACTTATGTACACACATCTGGTGTTTTGCGCAAATGTGAAAAAAGTCTTCTGCTTCTCCCAGTGTCCCATTTTTTTTTTTATTCAGACGGGGGAAAAAAAAAAAAAAAAAAGGAATATCTGCTGCATTTTGGGAGGAATGTGGCAAATGCTGAGAAAGTTCTGATGGTGCTATGACCAAAATACCGAAAAGCTCAGATGCTCGCCGAGGCCTAGGCAGAGTTTCAGCTACTGCTCTCAGGTGGTCACACTCCTCAGGCTCCCACTTTTTTGATTTGAGAGCAGCTTTCCCAGGAGGTTTCTTCAGGGTTTTTCTAATTGTCGTTTTTGGACGCCTTAGCAGAAGCAGCTTTTTGTAACACAACATCTGTTTTAAATTACATGGAGTGGCAATTTTAAGTTAGAAATTTCTCAATTTTAAATCCAATCGTGCATTTCAGATGTTTACCTTTAAACTGCAAAAGCCTAGGCCTGTACTTTATTTTTTTTTTCCCCCTTCCTCTTCCTCTCTTTCACCTTCACGGTGTATTTTCCTTTCCCTTTAAGACCTCCTGCATATGGCCAAGACTGCAACAAACTGCACAGTTACTTGTTTAGACTTGGGCTGTCCTTGGTTTATAAAGAAAAGGAAAGCTGAGGTGCAAAGGCCTTTCCCACTCCTGTATGAGATGGCCACCACTGCAAGAGAAGAGAAAGTATCCGGCACTGAAAGTCCTATTCCTGCCCTGCAAGTCCTATTACTATGTCCTTGAAATCTCACTGCCAAAACTACTATMAGTAATAACAGTTCTCGACAAAGGCTTCATTTTCTTAATTTCAGTATTTGGAAATGCACAGGTTTTTTGAGCATGAAAACCTTCCACAGTCTGCCCTAAACCCTGATGCAAATGACATCCCCCAAGGCTTAGCATATTTTGTCTGTCCCTGCTCCAAAGATATGCTCCCAGATTTAAACCTCACCTGTCGAAAAAGAACTTCTCCTCCAGTGCCTTAAAAATCACACTAAAAAGAAAGTAGAACTGTTTATAAAGCTGCTACTGAACGATAATTGAAAGGGATAGGCTAGCAAAACGTGCAACGTAAATCATTTCTGAGGGTTTGGGGGAAGGACTATTTCTGCCATTTAAAGGCCATTTTTCCTCATTTATTTACAAAATTCTCTGTTCTAAACCTTTCTGTCATAGAGTATAGGGAGCTCTTTAGGATTCAGGTGCATTAAACACATTTTTTTCCTACATACGCACTAAAAAAAGCTCTTTGGTAAACAGCACTTTATTACGAGATGGAACAAGTACAGCATAATGCACCTAGCAGGAACAAACAGCAGAGACAGAGCAGCAGAAGAGCAATATGACTCACACAACATCCATAATCTTGCGTCTACATCTCGCACCTAGAAAACAGTACCAGATACAGAGGACAAAGACACTTGCACAGCTGAGAGCTGAAAACTGTTCTGTTCTGCCGCAGTCATTCAGCGCTCAAGCACGTAAATAATACTAAACTAAAAAGTAGGTTATGGATATGTGTGTGTGCATATATAAATATATAAATATATAAATATATACGCACACATACACACTCACGTCCTATCTATCGGCCAGTAGTCAGTACTATAAAGACACAATTTCAATCACCAAGAAACAGCTTCAAAGCAACTTTATTTATGTTACAACCTTCCTAATCATCAACACACTGAACAGGCCGTTTACCTCCTTGTAAGGAAGCCAGGGTTAAGATAGCATGAGATTAAGTATTCATCAGCAGCCATGCAGACCATTCAGAATTTAACAAGTCATTGACACAGCCACAGTTTAAGTGATGGGATCACTTATGAATTACTTAAGTATATAAAAACTAACCTGAAAAATTAAAAGCAAATTTTAAAGCTACTGCAAAAATGAATATGTTACAATAGGGAACACAGGCTCCCAACACCATGAGTTAATTTCCCAAATTAGAGTACATGATAAGATATTGTTGTTTTTGCTATAATTTAAGATTTCTCCTTTCATTTGATGAAATTTGTTCAAAGACTTTAGCCTGTAGATAAATACAGGAAGAAACAAGATTTTCGAAAATTATGAAAAAAAAAAAAACTAACTCAAAAATTACTGCGAGACTCCATGCACCAGAAGCACGACAGAAAACCACTATCTAATATTTAGAGGCTTCTTTTCTACCAAAACATCCTACCAGCTATTTCACTAGACTTCGTATCACTTGGAAACACCCAGCTCCTTGTTTGGGGGTGAACAGTGCGTTTTCAGGAGCATTTCCCAGCAGCTGCATTTTGGATCCTGAGCCGAGCAGGCTGCGGGGAGAGCAGTGCAGGCACGGGCAGCCGCGAGGCCGCGGCCGGCCCGGGATGCGGCGGGCGGCTCTTTGTTCGGCACCGCTGCTGCCGATGGAGCGGCCCCAGCGCGGGAGATGCACGCGGCGGCCACAGCTCCATCGCAGCAGCAACGGGAGAAACCAGAGCTGGGAAGCGCYGGGATGGGCTTGGGACATCCATGGCCAAGCTCTCAACCATCCAGCCAGGCTGGCTCCTATGAGGGGCAATAAAGCACCACGCTCCTTTTCCAGTGGGGTATCTTATGAATTTGGGTATCAAGCAGGGGCACATTTAGGCAACCAAACACAACAAAAGCCCCGGAAGATTAAACATTACCTTGTCCCTGCTACAATATTTTTTTGACATGATTATTTTAACAGCTGTGCCAAAAACACACTGAGAGGGGGCAACTTCTTTGGTTTTCCCATGTGTTTTCCCCTTTCGTGCCTTCTGGCCAGCGAGCCCCTGCGAGCGTGGCCCTGGCCGCGCTGAGGGGGCAGCGCTGCGTGTTGCCAAGCTAATCCAAGGGGCCGGGACGACAGGCGCTCCGCGTCCCCCGGCACCAGCCACCTCCGGGAACGCTCCCASCCAAACAAGGCAGAAACCCACGGGCAAGCCGCGCGCGCGGCGACTTGCTCGTCAACCTGCTTCTCTTCCACGCTACTCCAACCACTCCTGGCTGCGACAATAAAGCACTGCCTCTTTGACAACAGCTTTCGCTAACCCAAGGAGCAAGAAGACAAGGAATACCTTTAAAGGAAGGCAGTTTTCCAAACAGGCTTCCCCGGGAGCAGGTTTCCCCGTGGGGGAGGCGCCTCCKGCCCGGCCGGGGCCGGGCGGGTGCGAGGGCCCTGTCCCTCCTGCCCACGCGCGGGACGATGCCCGATGCCTCGTGCGCTGGACACGACGCCGCGGGGGCGGCCACAAAACCCGCTGCCGCTTCCTCCGGGCAGCGCCTGGAGCCGGGCGCGCTCGGCTGCCCCGCGCGGGGCCCACAGCGAGGGACGGGG
>NW_020455455.1:2618554-2703204 GCF_003342845.1 Nothoprocta perdicaria
CCCCCGAGAGCCGCCCCGGGCCCGGCCCCGCTGCGCCCTCAGGCCCGCACGGGTCCCGCTCCGCCCGCGGACACCTCTCAGCGACACCCGAGGGCCTTGCACCTTCTTCGTGCCTTTTTAAAAAATTTATTTATTTATTCCCCTTTGCTCTGGTTTTGTGCTGTATTTTGCCACCAAAGTCGCCACTCAGCTCCTGCCCCGCTGGGCGCTTTGCTGCCCCCGCTCCCGGGCTTGTTCCTGCTGAAGGACCAGGCTGGCCTCGGGAGGGAGAGGCAGGAGCCGGGCGGCGTCCAGCACCTGAACACTGGGCTTCTGCTGCAGAGGCCTCCGAGCTTTTAAAGTAAATTCCCTTTTTTTTTTTTTTTTTTTTAATCCTTAAAAGCTCCTGGCTAGAAAAAAAACAGGGTTGGCATCTTAACAACTCAATGCCAAGAAACAAGGAGAAAGAAAACCCCGTGTAAATGACTTTAATGACTTGAACTGTTGGGATTTGCGGGGTTGTATCAAGACTGCTGGGTGAAATTCAGGATTTTTGCGTGCTTGGGTCTGGCAGTGTTGCCAAGCATTGCATTAAAATGTAGAAGTAATCTGCATCCGCTGCAACTTCTCCCTTGCCCTTCCTCCCTCTTGAAAGTCATTCCAGGAGCGGAAGATGCCGCTTTGTTTTTCCCGTTTATCAAGCCAGGCTGTGCTGTTTCACACGGCCGCGTGTTGTGGGTGTAACGTCACTGAACTCCTCAGTCCAGCTCTGYTCCTGAGCACCCTGAGCAGCCGCTCTGGGCCGCGCCGGGTCCCACTGCGCTTTAAAACACACAAGCTGCCCCAGGAGCTTGTGTTTCAGATATATCCCCCTGGCAGAGTCAAGGACAACTGAGGGCAGTGGGGGAAGATCAAAGGCCCAGGTCATGAGAGGAGCTGCCTTTTGTCTGTAATGATCCTCCTCAACTGCCTCCCTTGTCCTGAGCCTTGACCTACAGTAAAATGCGGCAGAAAGTACCTCCCTGGTACTGTCAAACAGTGCCTTAATGTTTGTTTCCTGTCATCGGTGGAATTGTGCGGGCCCCTCATGCTTGCTTGTGAAAAGACAGTGAGGTCAGTGAGGAGCATCAGCCCTCCTGAGGAACTGAGCAGTGGCAACAGCTTCTCACTGCCTGACTTTTGCCCAGTTTTCTCTGGCAATTCCTCCTCATCATGGCAACTTTCCTCATCTGTGCTTTTCCAGTGGTGTCTCTCATATCCCATTCTTGGGTTGCTGGAATAAACATGGTGATGATGAGAGTTCACTGATGGTCACCTACACCTCCTATCTGCATTTTGGAAATCACTGATTGATTTAAAACTCAAAAATAATGAAATGCAGAAGACCTCTGATGACATAAAAAGAGGTGAAATGTGTCTTAATCGTGTCATAACACAAATTTTACCAGGGACACAAAATCTACTCTGATGGGTTTCTAACCAGTGGCTATGGCTTTGTCAAGGATGGTTTGAGGATAGGGAGAAGCAATTAAGTTAGAAGAGAAGCTAAGCAAGATTCCTGGTCATGGTATTCCTGACTTCACAAAGGGAACTTTTGTTTCCAAGTTACCTGCATATGCAGTGGAATATGGTTTCAGCAAATGCATGATCTGTCATGATAAGCTCTGATTTACAGTTATTCTCCTTTCATGAGTGCATTCACATTTTCCGTGGCCACAGTCTAGCTTGAACTTCTGATAGGTATTTTCTTTCAAGTCCTAGCTGTGGTAACTGAAATATTTAAAATCAACAAGGCTGGGAAAGCGTGTTCCAAATAAAACAAACTGGCGTGGCACCCCTATCTCCAAAGCAGGTGAAACCCAGCTCAGCTCCTGAACGTGGCTGAATTGCTAAGGTGGTATTAATCTCCCATAAATGAGCAAAGGGAGAGAGAAAATAATGAGAGGAGRAGTGATCCACCCTCATCTATTGCAAAGCTGATGGGGGGTGTAATGAGCACTTGGCCGTGCGCGACCTCACAGCATGGAGCTGTCCTGGCAGCGCCATGGAGCGCGGGGCTGGATGTTGAACTGTCACCTCCAGTCACCCGTCCTGTGTGTGAGGGACGGGAACTCTCAGAACAAAGACACGATTCCAAACAACAGAGCAGTTGTGGTGAATGGCTGCCCTGTAACATGGATTAGTAATAGTTTTGGTTTTTACTTTTTTTCTAATAATGTGTAGGAGAAAGTGAGGAACAGTACGTCAATGACTAGAGCTGCACTGAGTCATCCTCTTAGAGAAACTGTGTGTTTATCCATATTCTTCCTTTTTTTTTTTTCTCCACAATTTTCATCAATGCACTGTGGAGAATGGAGGATGGGAAGCCTGGGAGTTACAGAAAAAAAAACATATGGGATATTGGAGTCTGTTAGAAAGCCTGTGTTCGGATTCTCCCTGCATGCAGCACACAGCAGCAGAGAGAGAGACACTGTGAACCTCCATTGCTCTCCATTGCTGTCCCTGTCCGAAGCCTCCCTGGAAGCCTGAGCAGGATCATAGAATCATAGAATCATAGAATCATAGAATCATAGAATCATAGAATGCCCAAGGTTGGAAGGGACCTCAGAGGTCATCTAGTCCAACCCCCCTGCACACGCAGGGTCACCTAAAGCATGTGGCACAGGGCTGTGTCCAAGCAGGTTTTAAAGATCTCCAGAGAAGGAGACTCCACAACCTCTCTGGGCAGCCTGTTCCAGTGCTTTGTCACCCTCACTGTTAAGAAATTCTTCCATAAGTTCCTGTGGAACTTCCAATGCTTCAGTTTGTAGCCATTTCCTCTMGTCCTATTGCTGTCCACCACTGAAAAGAGGCCGGTCCCCTCCTCCTCACTGCCTCCCTTGATGCCTCCCTTGATGTATTTATAGACACTGATCAGGTCCCCCCTCAGCCTTCTCTTTCAAGGCTTCTCTTTCAAGGCCTTCTCTTTCAATCCTTTGAGTTTCACGGACCTGTGGCTTCTGTTATACCACAATCAAGGAAGATCACTGGACGGCTTACACCTCCTTGGCCTTGAGGATTTCTTGGATGTAAATTCATCCCATAACCCAAGGACACWCTTCAGTAATGGTGCTACCTCACAGATTTTGGCTATCGTGCATATTCCTATCTTGGGGGCTCCCAGGGTGGCTCTGTACATCACTGCAGACATAACCCTAATGCTTGTTCCAGACAAAGCCGATCACCAAAAACTATCATCAACTGTTTCGCTTTAAACTTAAAAAAGTAAAAGAGCCTGGGCTTGTTAGGGTGTGAATCACTTTTAACTGATAAAAAAGTCTCTTCCTAGATGCAAAAGGGAGATAAAAAGCTTTCATTTTTATGAAAATTAGAAAAGAAGCACAGTCATTTTACAGGAAAGCTAAAAAACGTATAGACAGAGGAGAATAGAATTCCTAATCAGCAGACACATTTCATTTTTAATACTAAATAGCACACAATAAAATCAATTAAATAATTCCGGCATTTGATGGATTAATGCTGGTGGGTTATTTTCAGTGAAGTCCTTAGAGTTTTAGTGCTGGGTCTAAGTTTGCTTGTGAATGTAGCCACAATATTTAGTTGTGTACAGCAACAAAATTGCAGGGAAAGGTTGATAACCAGACTGCAGGCACAGCCTGCCCGGCTGTTCGCACCACCACCAGCCACGACATAGCAGACCTAGCAGGCACGGAGGCTCTCTGCTTGCTTTGAGATCCCAGCTCTGAGGATTTTTCTCCCTCTGAGCTCTCTTGCCAGGTTCTGTTTCCCCCACTCCCTATGACAGACGCAGCCCCATGCTTTACTTGGATGCAGAAAATCAACCTTTGCCTACATTTCTGAGAGGCTTTGAGCCGTCTTGGATAGGAATATAGGCTCAAAACCACACACAGACTTTCATTTTGCAATATTTAACTTTTTTTTTCCTAGTTGGCTTGCATAGTGAAATCCATAAGTCAAACTGGGACTTTACATACACTCGAAATTCAGTGCTCAAAGTGAGTTTGAAATCAATCCAGGCTACCAAGCAGGGAGCCATTGAAACAAGCAACACTGGCAGTAGGGACAGCTTCATCCCATCACCTCTACAGGGCTTTTTTTTGCCTGTTGAGAGCCTGGCTAGAGTGTGGCTTGTGACAGATCTCAGGAGTTTAAACAGCGCAATGCACACAGAACCTCCTGAAGCACTTCTGTGGATGTTGTCTTCACCTCTTTAAAGCTTTTCAACATCTCCTTAAAACATAAACATGAGAACTACAGGCAGCATCCTATTCTTGGTGCCACAAGTCTCTTTCCTCAGCATTCTGCTGGATGTTTTTATTGCACTTATGGCACAGGAGCCTCAGAGTCAGCAGTTTCACACATCAAGTGACTGACTAAAATGTGAGACAGGCAAGAAGCTCCCAAACTGGCAACATGGGCTGCTCAAAAGTATCCTCCAGGAGATGGACTGAGCTCCAAGATTTCCACCGGACTGAGCTCTGCTTTCCACCTTTCCCTGCCCTTGATAACTCTAATGAGAAGTAATGAGTTGTGGGCAAACCTACACTTATGTTTCTGTCCTTTTAGGCTGTACTGAAAAGAGTACCCTGTGGCTACAAACCCTGTCAGAAGGTTTCATGGACAACATGTTTCTCAAAAGTTCCGTCTTTGGATGGTGACTGACCTTTGAATATACGAAATTGGCCATTTATTATCCACCATCCATACCGGATACCAGACTTGTTCCCTCTTGTGGTTGTTCCAGAAGAAATCTGGAATGGAGTCGACGTGTCCTAGCTCCATTAGCCAGGGCTGTGCCCTCCTCCCGCTTGTTCTTCTGTGATTTAATTAGGGCYGGTGGCCACAGACGCAGCCCTCCGAGCAGCCGGGCATAATCCGGACTTGTTTACCTGCCCATGGGTGTGCATTAATTACATGTATTACATGCATTACACTTRGAGTATTGACATCATCTCGTTAGTCTGCATGTGCTGAGTGTTAAACAGTCCAGAAGGATCATGCCTTAAGTGCTCATGCTCCTACCTTCACATACCAACACATTTGTGAAGTATTCATAGCCTTTAAAAGCCAAAATGGTTTCACTATTCTAAGTAATTATGCTTAAAAAATCTGCTGCAAGCTTCTTGTAAATTAGACACAAAGGTGATTAAAATTGAAAATTAATTTAGTTTGAAAAGTGCTTTTTTATTTTCCTAATATGTATTAACAAAAAAGGCTATGGAGCAAATAAGTATGTTTATACTTTGCTCTGCACAAGTAACTGTTAGAATGACTTCACAACTTTTCTTTGGGCTGCTTTTTCTCTCTGCTGAGGACCTGAGCACTGCCGTCCTCAATCCTGAATGAGATGCAAGGGTTGGAGATGAGAAGCACATCAGAACAGGTAGAAGGGCTTAGGGAATGAAAGGAGCTTGTGATCCCCCATGTTACACACGTGCTTCAGGATGAGATGGTGTCTCTGATCATCACACTCCGTCCCTCCACTTTACACCCCTTTAGTTGCCACCGCGTCCCGCACTTGCCACCGGCCACCTTGGACCGAGGGAGCAGCTCCCTCCATCCCGGCCCCTTCTCCCTGCTGCCCTTGGACCTTCAATGCTGTTTTGCAGTGCAGAAMTTCCCCACGCTGGTGCCTGCATTAGTGAGAGCCCTGGGCTATACAGCACTATAAAACATTATTTACATGCATAGTGGAAGCATTCGGTAGTAATAAAAATATGTAGGATAAGCCTTCATGCTTCAAGGTAGGAGTAATAAGGGCAGGAAGATGTTTGCTCTCACTGCTGGGGATTTCTTCTTTGCTGTACTTTGAAGCATCTGTTTCTGATGATGGTTGGAAGCAGGATACCAGGCTTGGATCAAACACAGATTTAGACTGTTTCCAGCACCTCAGTGCCTCTGTTCCAGGAAGTTTCTAACCCCAAAGATTAAAAAAAAAATCATGATTTACAGACAAAATCAATTAAAAATCACAATTAGCTCTTAAATAATCATTATTACAACTATATATATTTCTTGTGTTTTGGGGTGTTTTTTTTCTAACTTTCAGATCCTTCTCGGACTATGCATATGAACGAAAATTGGTGGTGACAAATGTATTGACAGAGATGGTGCTGCGAGAGCTCCAGCCTGCACTCAGCAAATCATTCTGCACAGGGAGTCTCCAAATCAATCCAATTTACTCCCATCGGCTCCCAAACGAGTTCTTCTCTCAGCCTTTTGCAGTTCTCCCAGTTCGATGCTGTTTTCTCATCCTCGCCTCTCATGCAGGGAGGTTGCTGGTGCAGCCACGATTCTTCCCCTGATTCCAGACTGAGGGGGTGATGGATGAATTATTCAATTCTTCTTCCTTCCGTAACCATTGCAGTAGGAATTTTCCAAAATGAAAATTTCCTCCCGCCGGCTCCTCCCTCATTTCTTAGTTCTTTGTCCCCAAACAGAAATGGGCTCTTTCATATGCAAGATCTTGATTTCTTCCRTTTGTGTGGAAGACTCTAAGGTCTGATTTACAGCTTTTAGAGTAACGGTAAAAGGCTAGAACTATCAGGGTCCTACCTTTGCAACCTCTGCTTTGCACTGGGATATTGAGCAGTTCGAGACACCCTAAAATGCAGAGAAGAGCTGGGAAAATATGAGAAAAACACTTAGAGTAGGGTTCAAAGTCTACGCTTTCAGCTCCAGGGAAGGAAACCTTCAAGTTCTGTTATGCTGGATTTCCAGCATTTCCATGCTAGTTTACAGCAAATCTTTTCCAATATTCCTTTGGCTGTTGAAACTAGCAATATCCCCATAACTTTCAGACCACGTAATTGATAATGCTAATTAAGGTTCTTAGGACCTTCTGGATGGCCAGAAGCAGATTAGCTGTGTTGCTCAGGAAGCACATCTACTGCTTGGAGAATTACATTTTAATTCTGCTACTGCAGAATGAATATCTCATGGACACAATGTCTTTTCGATGAAGAAGACAAGATATCAGAGTTTCTATTCTCACTGTTCATTTCTATGCAAAATTCATGGAGGTTTTATAGTAAGATTTTTACAATTTCATAATCTTCTACAAAAAAAMCCCCTCTCTTATGAAGAGTTCTAACAGTTATACAATAAATTACTTAAAATAGACACCAGAAATGCTTTATTAAGAAAATTAATAATATTAAGTATTTAAAAATTTAGACATCAGGTCTAGGTTAGTAAGCAAATATGAGCAACTTAAGAGCAGGACAGTAATGATACTCTACCCATGGAGGGGAAAAGTGCCAGGGYTAATATTTCTGGGATTGTGCTTGACGAAAATCTTTTGGGAGGGCTGGGGAGAAGACAGCCCTGATGCAATGACATTTCTTAAACTCCTTGCAAACACCTGAATTTCCAGAAACCTTTCAAAACCACGATTACCAAAGGAGCTCTTTGCAAGTAGCTTCTTCCAGCTGCGGTGCTCAAAAGGTCCCAAAGCAGAACCAGCAACTCCTTTGGGAGGATTTCTCATCCCAAAGCAGAACTTCAAGCAGCGTTTCTTACCCTTTTGACTAATTCAGGCAGAATCCTTCCCCAGGTAGGTTTACTCAGGAGTCTGTATCACTGGTTGTGAGCACTAAGTTCTTCCCTCCACGACTGCAAAGATAAATTGATAAACAAGTATTCATTTATACCTCTTTGCTGCTATCACRTATTCCTCCCCTACGTCTGCATGTTTCCTAGGCAGAAGACATACTTAACAATTAAATATATTGCCACTATTTATTCCTAGAAGAAAAGCATCATCAAAAATTTCAAAGTATTCTTTGTTAATGATGTCCCATCTCTGGACAGCAGTGGGTTACAGCTAYGAGAACTGGACACTCTTTCTTTTACTACTGTCAAACACAAGATGTACCTGGTGCCAGTTTACCAGGTAGAATTACATGGCCAGAAAATAACAAAAAATGTTCCTTTAGTCTGAAAACGGCACTTGGCGGCTGCCTATTTGTGCACCAAAGGCTCCAACTCCAACTAGTCCTCAGCCCGGAGACAAACACGAGGCAGGAGGTGAGCTGGGGTAGCACGGAGCAGAGTTGGAGGTCGGCAGCTGATAGAGGGACAGAAGAAAAAATGCTGTGCGTGCGGCCCTGTGSCCCGTGCCCTGGGTGTCCTGCTGGAGCAGGGCTGGACTAGATGATCTCCAGAGGCCCCTTCCAACCTCATCCACTCTGTGGGTCTGTGATTGACCTGCCGAGTTCCCAGGCTGCCTCCCAGCTACAGGCCTTGTCCTGCCGGGGCCACCAGGTGGCAGGTTCTCCAGCTTTAMGTGCTCGGGATGTTAAAGCCATCCAGACACAGCAGCCTCAGAGGAATTACCTGTTGCCTGCACATTACAGAGAAACAGAGCGACCTCCTTCTTGTTCGATGATGTCCAAGGATAATTCTAAAATCAGCTGGATGCTCCCATGGCTGGTTAAGGAAGGCAATTTTTGTTTTTTTTTTTTTCTCTCTTTCTAGGGACCTTCATGGAGAAGCAGTAAATAACGAATCCAACATTTGCACATTTATGTCTGTGCAATCTGTAGGTTTAAATTCACGTGGGAGATGCAGTTTCTTAGGAGAATTCCAGCCCCGTGTGTTCAGGATATTGAGGTGAAGTTAGTTCTTCACAACGATCACCGGTAAGATACGGGCTCCAAAATGAATCTAGTACCCGGGTACCCAGTAGTGCTTAATGCCATTTACAAAAGCCACTCCACCGTATCTCAGAGGACAGCATCACAAGAAACTTCTACACAGCAGGTTACTTTGYGAGCCGCTCGCCCAGGCTCAGTGTCACAGTGCTGTATGTTGGTGATACACAAGGCTGCAGAGGCTCCGAGGCAAGACCCATKTTTTGGTCTATTTATACAGGGTTCAGCATGCTGCAACCCCGATGAGGTCGTTACTCAGATGATAAAAGGTGATGGTCACAATAAGTCAAGGGGCTTTTCAGACAGTTTAATGAGGCCGGAGAAGCGGGAATTTCAGCGGTAACAAGGGGGAACATCATGGACCACGGACTCTTAATGAGTACATGRAATTTTATGGCTGTTGGGAGCTAACAGGTCCCAAGATACATTACACCATCCAAAGTACACTTGTAAGATTGTGGAACTATCTGCACTGTTTCACTGTATGTTTTTGAAAATCCAGACAAACCTTATATTCTACTTCTTAGTATTATTTTGCAGTCTAATATTTCMTTTCTTTTGTTTGCTTTGACATTATAATCTGAATTTCCCCCCATTAATATTTGTTATTGAAAAATCTCTACATTTCTAGTCTGCTTGGCTATGAGCACTTGGAACTGTTGATTCCAAGGCATATTCAAATTATATTTTRCTTCATATATTTTAAATCTTATATTTGCTTCATTGTGAAACTGTAAAATATAAGCAATTTAAAAATGTGCATCCTGTAATATGAAATACTATATGGGAATAAGATATATTACACGAGTAAAAAAGTTATTTTTATGAAGGTTATTAAAATACCAGCATTATGATTGTTGAAATATATTTGCCATATTGGAACCACAAATTATCAAACCAATAAATTATGTTTTTTTTTTCTTTAAATAAAAACAAGACAACTAAAAGAAACAATTTGCTGCAATTTAATAGTAACAATCTCACTTTACAATATAATAATGATGAAAACTTTGCAAAGGAATTTGAAAAAAGAATGTAATTAAAAATGACAGACTTAGGACGACAAAAATTGAAAATTAAATAGCACAATAATTCTAGTAGGTTCAAATTTTAACCAGAATGTTTATTTGATGCAGCATTCTGATTAACAAGTGACACTATATCACCAGCACTTACTGAGATCGGATAAATACCATTCCTTTAAAGCACAACTGTTCTGYTCAGCGACAAGCACAGACCGACAAGAAGAAACTCAGACCCCGGAGCCACTTCCCATGTGGTCAGCAGCGGAATTCCCGAGCGGAGCAGGAAGGACCCAGGRCGGCGGCGGCAGCCTAAGGGGCGGCCCACGGCCCACGTCGTGATTTCCATACTCAGTGAACTCTGCAAATGGTATTTTAGGTTTTCCCAGGACTCTCCCCACTGCCAAATATAAAACCAAGGTGCGACAGAGGTGAGTGAAGCTGCTTTGCAGCTGGGGGGCACTGGATTGGGATCTGGGAAACCTGGATTCACCTCCCAGACCCTCAGGTGGGACACCCAGTTAACTGGAAATGACCACACTGGCCTTCTATGAGAACCTTGGGAATCTACTGAAAAAAAAAAGGAATGCTTCTGAGGCAGGAGTTGTTATTTAAAATTAAATATGATCTATATAAACATTCTCCAATTACYTTGGAGATTACTTAAAAATTATTTTTAAAGTGTTACTGCTGCTTACGCTGTGTAAACATCTTGAATGAAATATGACAAAACGAATGTATACGAAGGGCTCCATAAAAGGGCAAGTCACTTTCTCTCCACTTTTTGGCAAGTCATTCTTTCCCCTTTGAACTCCTGAGGCGGTCAGAAGTGTCCAGTAAATGTAGGTCCCCATGCAACTGGAATGAAAACTGGTTCCACTGGAAGCAAAGCTCCACAGGGAAGTTCAGCGATACCAGAATTCCATTTCCCAAATAGCCAATGACACCTAATGAAATTGTTACGTCTTTTTCAAGACAGGGAGGATGCTTTCCTGAAAAGGGTTCTTCTACCTGGCAGTAGAAGTTTATGAAAACTGCCTAGGAAAGACTCATCATTAGCATCCCACACAAACATAAACATGGACAGCAAGAGAGAAACCAAAGAAGTTTTGCTTATTTAATAATGCAGAGTAATGTGATGACCACCAAGAGAGGAAGAAAATCTACACAGATTTGTTTTGCTATTTATTGTTAATTATAGTTTTTGGATAACCAAGCAGCTCTGTATGGAGAAAGCACAGAAGAGCAATTCTGGCACTTTTGGATAATACATAAAAAAAATTATCTTTTTCTTTTAGACACATTCAGTCCACTTGCTCGGTCCACAGTCCACTCTATATGAGCAAGATGAGCTCATATGCTTCCAGAGAAAACTAACGATATATACAGGCAATGAAACTATCTTCTTGGCTACCCTGGGGCCTTTAGAACGTCCTCTAAGTCTACCCTGGCTAAACAGAATCCACAATATACATGATAGTTACAGAATACACTGTACTGAAATGAGAAATGCTCAGCACAAAATGGGACTCTTGGCATGCAGCTTAAAGTAAAAGGTAAAAGTCCAGAAGTTTATAAAATCCCAAACGGGGTCAATGCAAAGGAGTTAGCAAAAGAAGGGACTGTTCATTGTTACTGTAAAAAAGGCACTTTGAGAAAGTGGGACCAGAATTGGAGGAGTCTTAGTTGACGCCAAGGTCAGTTTGGTTTCATAAAAAGGCTTCAATGCTAAGGGATGCTACTCAAGTTTCCTGCAGTTTTACATTAAAATAAATTGCTGAGTAGTTTATAATAAAGGACATAAAATGTTTACAACCAACTTGTAAAATTAASAAAAGCATAGTAGAAGCAAAATAGTACTAAAAGCAGCAATGCATAGCCTTTTGTTGAGATAATGCACAATTTTGGACACCATGTGTCAAAAACTAGGGTTTTTAAGATACTCTTTCAGTAGCATTATCAACATAAAATTGGCCTACCTAAYAACAGTTTTACCAGCTCCCATTCACAAGGAGATTGAGGTCATAAACCAACCGAAACAATTTGTCAGTATTTTTAACATCCTGGATGACCAATATCAAGTATATGGAATAACAATCACGCTCTTTGCTCAGCCATCTCACCGGAGGCAGCCGTTAAATCAGAGGAATGATTTTAAATCTTTTCCAACATTTACACAGTAATGCATTACAAGTTCTTTCCAAAGTCGCTCGCCACAGTTTTTCTCTTTTTTTCCTCCACAAACAAAACAAAAACAAAAACAAAAAAAAAAGGAAAAAAATCAAGCACTTCCACAGAAAGAATATTTGGCAATTTTATACTCCACGGARCGGTGGATTTTCACCAACAGCTCACTTGAGATTGAACGTCATGAGTGGTCTTTCCTCTCGTTTCTGCCAAGGGCTCTTCTTATCTTCGCCTTGGTCGTCCTCCTCCTCCTCGTCCTCGTCGTCCTCGTCCTCCTCGTGGAGGGAGGCTCCGCGCCGGGGGCTGCCGAGCGGCTCCGCAGTCCGCGTCTCCTCCTGCAGGCTGGGCAGCTGCTGGGCGCCGCTCCGCTTGCCGGCGGCGCCGTCCAGCAGGCAGCGCAGGGCGCTGTCCTCGGGGCTGCCCACGGCCGTGCCGCACTCGCTGCCGCTCTGCTCCATGTCCTCCAGGTACACGAGCTGCGTGTAGGCCGCGCCGTCGGACGCCTTGCGCTCGCGCGGCGGCGGCTCCCGCGGCGCCGCGCCGGGGCTCTGCGCCGCGCACCCGCCGTCCGCCCCTCGGCCCTTCCGCGCCGACTTGGGCTCGTTCATGTCGACGCCGGAGTCCAGGCTGGCGTCGTTGCTCCCGTTCCGGCCGGCCCTTTGCAGGTCGATGTACGAGTGTCTCACGTGAGCGTTGGAACGCCCGTCCAGAGAAACAAACCAGGCCCGAGGATGAGGCAATGGCTTCCCGCCTCCCAACTCCATCAGAGCCTTCTCCGTAAGGAGCTGCACTTCGCTGTTCATTTGCGCCAGGGAGGCATCGTTCAGGGAGGCAGGAATGGAAATCGACTCGGACATGGAAGCGTTTTGCTGGCTCCACTCGGCCGCCCCTGCGTCCTGCAAATGCTGCTGCGACACGGCCTGCGCCGCCAGCTGCTGCGGCTGCAGCTGCTGCGGCGCGTGGGCAAAGAGCCGCGCGTGGGCGCCCGGCAGCTCGGCCTGCAGCCTTTCCAGATCCACCTGCTGCTCAGCGGGAACGACCAGGGGCTGGCTCACGTACGGGTGCTCGCCTGGCAGCTTCATGTAGTGACCTGGAATGACGAGCGCGGGYAGAACTTTCCTGTAAACACTGTCGTTCACCTGGTCAACGGAATTGCAGCAAATTAGCTGGCCTGGCCGAGGGAAGGATGTCGGTCGTTCRAGGTGATCAACGGAACGAGACATCATACATTCAGTAGGTCTGCAGTCCAAGAGTTCTTTTTCGGGGGCTGGAGGTGTGGGGTATATTTGTTCCTGAATATTGTACTTACTTCCAGTAGCTATATGATTCATAGATACTTGGATTTCTCTCTCTTGCTTTTCGAACAGAGGCTGCGACAGCATAGCGTTGTAGCTCCTCCTGTACTCCTCTTTGACGGGGGACTCATAGCCCTCCGCTGCTTCCGCAGGTTTCCTCGTCCTTGAAGGGAAACTATCAGCTGACTTGTGGTAGTCTTTTCTCAGCGACCCGCTGGGAGTCAGGTCATCCAAGGAAATTCTGCTCTTGTCTTTCTCCTTGTCAGAGAGCAGCTCCTCCCGGGAGCTGAACTCCTGGGAAGTGGTGAAGGAGTGTTTGAGCATCGGCGTGTGCATGTCTGCCTCGCCACTGGCAGACGCCATCTCCATGCGGACGGCACTGAGTAATTCCTTTGCACCTGAGGTTTCGCCGTGTCCGCTGCTGGCAACAGAGAGCCCGCCCGGGAACTCCGACTCACGCCGGGAAAATATTAAATTTATATGTGACATAGAGGTGGCTTGATCCTTCTTGGAAGTATCCAGTGCTGTGGGAAGCTGCAGCTTCTTATGGTGCTGACGTGGCTTTAAGCATTTTCTTCTGTAAAAGATGGTAACAAAAGAAATAATGTAAATATGAGTATTGCACAAGATCAACAAGTGTGTCCTTAGARAAGATTTTAAAGTGCTGATTAAAAGAGCAAGGACGGAATCAAAAACAAACTACTGCCAAACAGGAAATATCTCAAGCATCAATTATAAACTGCAGCAGATGTCTAGAAAAGACAAATATAAAATAACTTGTTAGTATACACTTGCTGATCAAGACTTAACATTCATTTGGAGTTGGGTTTGATGAGAACAGATGAATGGCAAGTGCGGAACAGGAATCATTTCAGAGATCTTCAGCCTCAATCCTGTATTTGATAGGAGGTTTGAAAACATTTTATATGGAAAACACAGCTGTAAATCRTAAGGTGCTGAGATTTTTTCAATTTTCAATTACCATCCTACCAAATGGATTATGGGGTATGTAACCAGCAACACACRAAATTTACCTCTCTGTATGCTTCTAATTCAAGTGTTTTCTTCCTTTTTTTTTTTTTCTTGGTAAAAAATGTTAAAAAATGTTCCTGTATCGAACCTTTAATTTTATGGGCACAGAAAATCTTACATTTTCAACGTGATCTAAGTATCTAGAGTGGTGAATCTTACCTGCAATAATACAAAAGGAGACACAGCAAGACAAGAAGTATGACAGCCATCCCTCCTAAGATTGCCAAAAGAAACATTGTGTGATAGGTGGTGATGTCGTGTGTGACAACAGGACCTAGAAGGCCAGAAAAGAGAAGTTAGACCTGTGACAATCTGCAAATACAAAGAGGATCAACACTTTAAGCAAAGAGAGGGACGGCCCCCCTTGTATCAGGGTGCTAAGTGAAGAACACTGCCCTCAGCCCTGGTGCCTACTGAGCTGAGCATCTCTGGTGTGGGAGCGGGTGGTGGGAAAAGCAYGAGCTGCTTTTCATGACTGCAGCTCCAAATAGACAGATCATTCTGTGGAAAAGCAGTTAGCTTCCAAGGGAGCATGCAAAAGTGAATGCCGCCTTCCAAATCYTCACAGCCTGACTCATCTCTGATCACTGGAGAAAAGGCCACCACAGCATCTCCCAGCACCGTGGTAAAAGATTTCTCTCTACAAATACATCTGTATAGCTTTGCTTAACCAGTACATACAGTGCAGTAAAGGACATAGTGGAAGAAGTGTTGGTGCTCATAATCCTAGGCCAAGCCAAACCAAGTGGATCTTCAGTAGCTTTAAACCCAGGCCACTGGTAAGTGGTGTAACTCCAAGTTTCAACAGTGATTTCTAAATTTTTCACCATATCAACACGCGTGTGGACAGTGTCTGTTCACAGCCTTGCATGTGTAACCCTGTTAGTTTGTAATATCCTTAATGTGAATTTGAAACGCAGCCCCAGATTTTCATCTGTAAGTGAGGAGGGAGGTACAGCACCAGCTAACCGAGTGGCATGCATGAAGGACAGCAAATGTTGACCTGTGCACTCGGGCAACATTAAGGCTGTAGATCACGAGGTTTCTAGAAACTCAGCTGTGAGTCTTTAGTGGTTTGTAGAGCCACTGCCAGGAATATAAYGCTCGTTTTGCCCATTTTTTGAGATGAGAAATGGAATAAAAGTCAATGAGAAGATGAAATAAGCAGAGAGACAGTAATTTGCTCAAAAGTAACATTAGGAAAATATAAAAAATTATACATTCTGCTCTGCCACTACTTTTATATAATTGGTACTGTTGCTATAGGACATTAAGTAAACAGGRGAAGGGATGCACCGTGTAAGTTTTTCATTAAGATGTGGTTCCCTTTGTAGCAGAACTCTAGCATTGCAGATCTAGCCCTCAGGAAGAAAGAAGAATAGAACACAAGCAGAAATTCTGCTCTGCAAGTAAAGCTGTAAGGACAAATGTAAGCATATCCAGGAGGGCTTTAGAGTTACAAGGTCAAAATTCATGATTATGGCTGCCTTACTGTCTGGAGCAGAGCTGCACTAGGAAACATTTGGCTTGAAACAGCTTTTTTTTTTAAGGTCTAATAATTTTGTAAGATTCTATTAAATTCAGTGATAGTTTATGCTGATTTGCACCTGCACCTAAGCTCTGTTCAGCAACAAATCAGCAGAGTATTCCAGCTTTACCTAATATCACCTTAAATAAAAAGCTTGCATGAGGTGGCACATCAGAAACTCCAAATGTTTTCTGTATCACAAAGGAACTTAGTGGAATATGCGAGTGGAGCTTGAAAACGATCCTTGCATTAGAGTGCGTTTTGTTGGTTAGATACAGTTTATATATTTTGCCCAGCCAAGGAAAGAATGTTTCCATTCCTATTCTATTTGGTTTTCATCCAAAAAAAAAAAAAAAAAAAGAAAAAAAAACTCTAATAAAATTTCTAAGAGGAGAAATTTTTGGTTGGTTGCCTGGTTTATGCAGAAGTATCTCTAATTACTGGTGACTGGAAAACTACTACTAAGAAACCTGAGCCAGTGACAGAGAGAAAGAAAATGAAGACCTGACTGCAACATTAATAACTGCAGTGAGCACAGAAGTACACAAGTACCTAAATCAAAGTGGTTTTTCAGAAGTTGCCTAAGAATCTTGCAAATGGCAACCAAGAAGCTCATCTGCCTCCTGAAACCTTAAGTGTAATTTACACCTCAGTGTAAATTACTCAGTCATGAAGATACATAAAGCCTGAATCATGGCAAAAGGCACAGCGTAGGCATTAAAAACTAACCGACCAACTGAACAACCCAGGGCAATGCTGACCTTAGGTAAATTCCCTAAGTTTCTGTGCTGAAACTGCACAGTGAATACTTTTCTACCCACTGAAACACCAATATACTAATATTACAGCTCCATTTTCTAGCAATGGCTCTACTAAGCAAGGGTGATAAATGCATCAAAGCAAAAACCGCTCTCATTAAAAAGTTTCCTACTTTGATATTTGGAGATTGACATGCTCAAAACAATTTTGGAGCACAAGGGTTCCCCCCACGATCTTCCCCAAAAGATTTTAGCCCTTTACTTTCAGATTTCTGTTTTCTAACACTCCATTATTGATCAAGCTGTGGCATCTCAGATGAGGTCATTCTGAAAAATATAAACATTATATATGAATAAATAATTACTCAATGCTGGTCCTACCAATAAAATTCAGCTCCATCTTACCTGGGATAGCAGGCGACATAGCTGCAACCCAGTAGCCCAACTGAGGTGCAATGTAAGTCCAAGTCAATTGGTTTCCTTCTTGCTGTACAAGGCCTAAGCTACTCTTCAGCCATGTCCCTGTAAAGATAAGGTTGCAGAAGACATTACAGACACTCAGTATCTCTCTGGAAAACCAAAGTGTAACAAAGCCTATGTGTGCACTAAGCACTGCTGTCCATGGCTGTAGGTGCAYGACAAGGTCACGTCTCTGCTGGTGGCATTTGAGGGCTCCCTCAAGCACTCATCTCTGTGGCCATCTCAAAAGCTTACGTCCATAAAAGAAGCTGTTTAAAATCAAATAGGGCTTTGGAAAAGGATTAAAGAAAATAATCACTGTCATTTTAGATTTCCTTTTTTTGAACAAGGATATTTCCAAAGCTGATTATAYGTAGACATCAAACCCCTAAAAAGACAGAACCTTGCACGCACGCAGCAGTCCCCTACGCCACACACTCATCTCCTGCACTGGCTGACAAATTCTACAACAGGAAAGAAAATGCTTCCCCCAAGAGTTAATTTCCCATATGGAAACAGGCTCATGAAGGCTATTGCCAAGAGACGTAAAGTCGAGTGGCACCATCTCTGTCCTTCAGCAGTGACAAGTCATTCAGACTGTGCACATACGGGTTAAGGAATACTGYTCATCTGGTAACGGACGATAAGGTTTTTAAAACACATTTTTCAGAGGAAATATCACAGATTTTTTTAGAATTATCAAATGGTAATTTCAGGATAAATAAGACCGAAAACCTTAAAACCATGTGTTTAAGCAGTCAAAACTCTTCTATAGTCCAGACAGACAATCYGTACTACTTGAGACATGTTCTATTTTCACAAGGTAAGTTATGTGAAAAACATACAGAAAAACCTTTAAAAACTGAAACCACTGTTTGCATTTTTAATGTATGGAGACCCCTAACTCTGGGGCTATATATAGGTATATTTGAAAAACCAAATACCTTGAGGAAAAATTAATTGCACCCAGTGCCTTTTGGGCTGGAACACTTTATTGAAGTTCCACAAGRCAGCAACAAACTGCCCGAACCACCATCCGCAGCAACGTCCCTTCCCCTGCGCTGCCCGCTCGGCGCGGCCTCCACGCGGCCCTGCCGCTGCGCCATGGCGGGCGGCCCTGGAGCCACGCGGCGCGCCAGGGCCGGCGCTGCCGGGGCTCAAACACCCCTTTTGGGTGTCCTGGGCCGCCTGCAGCCCAGCTCGGCTCCCCTGGGAGCCCGTGTGAGGGTGCAGGAAGGTGCAGGAAGGCGYGCGGGCCGCCGGCAGCCGGTGTGGACATGAGGCCTGGCAGCCTCCATGTGGGGACATCTCCCCGCACAGCCCTTCTCCATGGGCGGCATCGGCCAGTGTGTCCAGGTGGGAAGGAAGGAGGGAAGCTGCAGAAGGAGGTTCCTCCCCACGCCTCCGGGCACAGCCAAGGCCCGAGGAGAGCTGCCATAACCCTCTGCTTTCCTGCGCACCCGCTCTGCGCTTCTGGCCGAAGGGCAGAAAACGCTGCATTTACCTTGCCCTGCTTCAAACGCTCCTTTAAAAACACTTGTGCCTTGTAATTCATCTTCCTTTATGCAGGCGCCTATGCATAATTTCTGAAAGTGTACTTTTTTTTTTTTTCCAGACATTGCTAAATACTTTGTGATCACTTGGCAGTGAGTGCAGCACACGCTCAAGAGATTATACAGTTTTTAATACCTTTGAGATCCTGATGGTTTCTTCAGTGTTTCTTAAATTATCCATCTGTGCAAACCTAGTATATATGAGAATGCCTTTTCTGACTACTTATTTCTTCTTTACTACTGATTTTTTCCTTATACGCTAGAGAGAATTTCTACATACAGGTAAACATCAAAGATMTGTGATGTATTTGAGGCTGAACTTGTGTGCAGTGCATTTATATGTGAAGTTTGGGGGAAAACTAGGAAAAGCAGATTCACTTTCTTCTCCAAAGACCAACTTTCCAGTTTTTCTACCAATGTACTTTTGAGGAATGTACCATTCCAACAGCCCTGGATCATGAGCTAAAAAATTAGTTCACAGCGTCAAATACTGCTTCTGTTCTGTGTTGTGTTGAGCCTAAATTGCCATTCGATGAGAAAACTCTGTTAAACCTAAACATCACAATTTGCTTCTGCAAAATCTGTGGAGCAAGTAATCGAGACCCAGATGCTAGGCCTGAGAAAACAGCTGCTTCAGAAAAGGAAGATTATCCACCAACCACTTAAATATGCAGCTGGTGAAAGTGAACTTTAAGACTGATAAAGATATAAAAACACACTGAGAAAAAAAAGAAGAAAAAAAAAAAAAAGAATGGAAGGGCCTGGGTGATGAATTCACCCTGCCTTCCTTTACAGTCTCTTAAACCCTTAAATTCATGCTCATATTCATGCACGCGCACAGAACACATTAAGTACGTAATGCAGCAAAGCTCATTATCTTTATAGCCTATTTTTCTAGTTACCTCTTTGGGCAGAAGTTATTATTGATTTCTTCACTAGGGGGAACTTGTGTCCAGCTTGCTCTGGTCACTAAACACTGCATCCTAATGAGCAGAATCCTTGCAGTGCCTCCTGGAAAGCGCTCTGCTCAACAGCACCGCGCTTGCACAACGCGGCGACGGGGAGGCTGACAGCGGCCGCGCTCTTATCGCGGCGAGCAGAGCTCGGCTGCCATCCTGCCAAACAAGCACCACCGACTGCTCCTATTTTACCCACAAAAGCAATCCCTGCACTTGCAGGGGAAGCAACAACAGCGACTCGTGCGCAAGGTYAGGCAGGGTCCAGGCTCGTCTTCCGCTCGTTGAGGACACCCGTCTTGGGTGACCACTGGATGCGCTCCAGAAAAACTACRGATGGGTGTAACAACAGTGAAAAACGGTATTCTCCCTCTGTAACGGAGGGTTAAGAGATTTTAAAACTTACCAGATAATGTATCTGGTACTGGACATCATCAGGCCAGACTTACAATGCTCCTCTGTTAAGTATGAGAAAGTCCATACCCCGCACATTAGAATGTGGTGACAGCTACAAAGGAACTGCCGCTTAAATAGCTCTGTGTTCCCAGAGAACAAGCTGCTTCCCGGGACAAAGCCAAGCGTGGGCTCCTGGGAACCGCAGGGAAACAATCTCACCCAGTACCTTTTGTGAGCCCTTCTTGGACGGAGTTTGCTGAAAATACCCCCTCTCATTTCTGCCATCTCCTAAAGTTCACTGGCAAAATGGATGGTGGGAGAAAGCAGAGCCCCCATCCTCAACAGCAGCAGCACATCAGCTTTGAGTAGCAACGTCCAAAGCACAAAGTCCTGTGTTGTTCCACACAACCAAAACCCAACACAACATCATGGGGAACAGAGGTCCTGTCAGTACCTGCAAGCACAGTGCAGCTCCAGCTCTCTCCTTTCACCCTTTGTAGGTTCTACTATCACMTTTAACTACCACTGAACATCAAGTAGAGTTCTTACAGATTCCTATGGGCAACATCTTGTGGTCAGTAACTAATTCCAGACCCCATACCAAGGCAAAACCATTCCCATGGTTATTTACGAGCTATGTTCTTAGCTTTTCAAACCACCTTGACTAAGCAGAAGTGCACAGCTGTGCAGCCTCATGGACGGACATCCAATCTCATCCCAGATTCTTCCTAGCAATAGGAAAGAAGATATTTTCCTTTTCTGAAGGTGCAGCTCACYACCCTCTGTGTCCCCACATATCTGCTCGTGTCAACAAGGATGGAGGCTGAGGGCAGTGAGTAAAAATCCATTTCCTGCCCTTTCCCACCCACTAGGTGGCAAATGGCACAAGGACAAGCAGCCCAGGTTCTTCTGCACAGGCATTATTGCAATTGCAGGAGAACCAAGCAGAAGGTCTTGTAAGGGAATGGGCGTCTGACCCTGCTGCATGGCCCAGTATTATGATAATTAATTCATTATTATCCAAGCCTTCTGTAACCATCTTCTGCCTTTCTCCCTCAAGCCAGCACAGCCACGTGGCTTCACGGCTTCCTAAGTCATACATGGTGCGCAACAACTGTCAAGTAATAAAAAATAAACACGAGTATAAACAGAAAGCAGGACAAGTGATTGGATGCAAGGAACTGCTCCTGTCTGCCCCAGATGGGTTCTTCAGCTCCAGAGGAAAGACGCCAACGCATCTCTGGAGTCGAAACAGCAAGTTCAGAACGGTTTGTCAGCACTGATGATTTGGGCCAATTTGTCATCAATTCATAAAGAGTGTCTAGTGCTTCATGGAAAAAATCTATATATAGAGACATTCTTGCTTATAGATCGTTTTTTACATTTCTCTTCCTCTTTTTCCTCTATTACTGCTCAGTGGAGCCAACATGCTGATCCAGGATTCAAGTCAGCGGAGATGTCTCTTGGCTCCAACTAATSGTAGTGGGAGAACCTAGCACTTTAACTCTTTCCTCAGCAAAATATAATTAGTGGTACTTTTTTTATTATTACTATTTAATAAATGCTAATAAAAACTTATAAAAAATAAAATATAARAGATATAACAAATATCTTCTTGAAAGGTTTTTAAAACAGCASTGCAGCTTTCCTCTATGCACTTGACTTAAAGGCAGGATAAAAGAACTACCATTATTAACTCCACAAATCATACAGAAATCAGAGTACTTTAATAGAAATACTAATCAAGAAGTAACCAGACAAAGGAAGCTGAGCTTCAACTGACTGAAAAAAACCCAAATACCAAAAACAAGTTTAAGACTGCAGCAAAGCATGAGCTCTGTTAGAGAAATTACCTCTCCTAGAGAGAAGTATCTTATAACTTTGCTGCAACTTTGGTTCTGATGAGAATGCTCATTTATTTCAGGCAGCTTTTAGGGCTTGCCAAGGGGAGCAAGAAGGGACAACGAGCAGCCCTGAGCAGCAAAACTCTCAGTTTCGACGTGCARGACAAGTGCTGAAGTCTGAACACCACAAGCATTTATATTTGTGATAGCTCTGCTTATTTTCTCCTAAATTACTTTTGCACGTGAGCTTTCGGAAGGAAACGTCTCTGCTGATAAAATACCATTTGCTTTCTATGTTGCTTCTTTTGAACAACTGGCGATGGGCCCATCCAATCACACCGAAAGCCACCGAGCAGGGAAACAAAATCGTGCTACTTACAGCACAAATGATCTGGTTCCAATAGATTTGACAAATAAGAGGATTCAATTAGTCTGAGAGCAAATTAAGCATAATCCCATTATATGAATTTATTTTTATTCATGAGATTATCTTCCCTGAACAGGAGACTTCTGGACAGAAACGAAAGATATTTTTAACACTATTTGATAGCATAAATGTTTAAATAAACATTTCTTAATGAGAAGTGGCTCTCCTTCAGCAGAGATCTCTTCTGTGATGCCTATGATGCCTTGGATTGCCTGCTTAAGCAAAGATTCACAGCTAAGTGGAGATGTATGTGTCAAAAGGAATGAGGCAGGTTATTATCAAACAGTGTGGGACAGCAAAGGGTATTCAGAATTCACTAACAGWGTTTCTAGCAGTAATTGATTTAGACAATTCAATGGCAATGCTCTTAAGAGAGTTAATGAACAACAAGTTTGTGAAAATATCTTCCAGTCTGTTCCAGCCTACCTAAGTTGTACCTTTTCATTCTGTCTACTGAAAACTGCTTATAAGACTTTTTTTTTTCCAAAGAGAAAATCCCCTCTAATGTGCATCAGCACCCAAGTTTTTCTCCAGGGGAATGGATTTTTGGTTTTATTTGTGTTTCTACTTGTGTTGTTTTACTTGTGTTTCTAAAAAGCTAGAAGCCATGGAAATAACAAGTTGAAAAATTCCTTCCTGACCATCAGCAGACATTATTTTCCTCTCTTTCCTCTCCCTAATACATGGGGGTTTAAAAATTCTTAGCATTTAAGTTAATATTACAACTTTGTTTTTGGAGTTGCTAAGCAACATCCAAAAAAATAAATGTCCCCGCTCTGAGCTCATGCCTACATTATCCTTCCACTTGCACAGAATTTGTTATAGAAGCTTTCCATGCTGAAATCCTACCACTGATCTAGCAGTGCCATCGTTATTTGGTGTGCTGTACGGAAAACACACACTCTTAACAAGATATCTGAAACATTTTTGCAAGGAAGAAAGCTAAYAGTTCAATTTATTACTGGTGTCTGAGAAGCTTGGTAGATTTTGTCACCTCTACTCAGTTTTTCCCTTAAATCACATGCCAGATATTTAATAAAAGGASATGCCAATTTTCATTATTTAATAATTTTAGCAATGCCTCACCGTGGACAGAATCGCTTGTGTTGTTGTTTTGGTCCCCTCAGCATTTCCTTCCTGAATGCCAGAAGAGACTTATTAAAGAAAATGACTTCCATACATAAGCCAGTAATTGTATTTCAAGCCTAGCTTTGCTTGCTGCTCCACTATTCCTGGTCACTGATGTACTTGATGGATGTCACAGTATTTATTACATTATTAATCACATTGCCAGTTACTGACAAAATTACTAGAGCGAGTAATAAAACCTTGAAAGAATTCAAAATACCCTATGGCTTTTACTTCACCCTGCCTTCCATCGCACTCACATTCAGTTCCTGCTTTTGAAGCTGGAAAAAGTGACTGGATCCCCCTCTCCGCAGGGCTGCCCCACATCCTCCTCAGCTGCTGCCAGCCCTGCTGGACACCTCACCCTGGACCCTCTTTCTTCTGCACTGACCTGAGGTGATGCAGTCCCTGCTCCCTGCGCTCCTGCCTCTGCTCCCACCACCACCAGCTCCAGTCCTAAGGAACCTTAGGTCCTAAGGAACCTTAATGTCCTAAGGAGCATTAATCCTTTCCCATTTCCTGATTTCTGGTGCCCATCTCTTCCCTTCTTCTACTGCATGGCTTTTGCAGGTGGAGCTGTAAGCCACAGGACACAACGTACAGCCCGTCACTAAAATCACTGTCCCCAGGCATGAAGTGTTTTGTTTCAGATTTTATTTCCTTGACACAAACGAGCAGATTATTTGTGCATTGTCATCACACTTTGGCACCGACTCCATCCCTTCTGTGTCCTGCTAATCTCCACACAACGCCACGCCACGGATTAGCTCATCTGCTGTGCCACAAATTCCCAYGGCCACCAGCCACGCGGCTCAGATGCTCCAGGGGGAGAAGGTGGGGAGCGGGTCCGCGACTCCACTGACATCATTTACATGTTTGAAAACAATGCACATGCTGCTAACAAACAATGAGGACCTCCTGTGATCCACTCCAACGTGTGAGGAACGGATCCACCTCTCCATAGGAATGGTGCTAGTGAGAACGTACCTCAGGGAGCTACACTGAGGAGCATCCGAGGAAGAGCTGCTTCTCCTTCCGAAGCGGAGCTCGGTCCACGAGGCTGCAATTAGATCTGCACCTATCACGGAGGCATCGTGCATGATAAAAGGCTGGGTTTGGTAGCTGCTATTTCTATGGCAACRCACAAAATACAGAATTCTTTGAAAGAGTTAGTTAAGGGTCTGTATTCCTCAGTGTTATTCAATCCTTTACGAATAATTTAACCTTGACGGCTGAGGTAAAAAGGAAGTTAAAATGAAGTTGTCAAAGGGCTTGCGCACTGCAGAAACTGTGCAACTGTGAACTCTGCGGAGGTTCGGTCTTCTCCTGGCAATCTGAATATAAACCTCCATATTACCAGCAAATCTGTGCTAGAACCAGATGTTCTGGATCTASTTATACTACTACTATGAAATTCAGAGTTTCAGGGGCAGGGGATGTGTTTCCTTGCACATATGCTCTGCTCCTTGTACAGTAATGCTTCCTTTGCTGGGGCTTAGGACAACATGAAGGCCAAGTAAAGCACCAGTTCTGTATCTTTTCCACACCTAACAAACGCAGTGAAACCCYCTGAGAGGCTCTTGGAAGCCAGCTCAGAGCAGCTGCACGAGCCCAAAGGCCTCCTGTCCAGCC
Organism: Nothoprocta perdicaria; assembly: GCF_003342845.1. NCBI lineage: Eukaryota > Metazoa > Chordata > Aves > Tinamiformes > Tinamidae > Nothoprocta > Nothoprocta perdicaria. The sequence continues at coordinate 2,643,426 of NW_020455455.1, forward strand.
TAGCTCCAGGACCACACTCATCCACGCTGCCAGACTCCTCCCAAGCAACGCAGCACCAGAGCTTCCCCTCTGCTAGGCCATTATTCTGCCTGTTGTGAAGGTGGTGGCAGTTAAATAAATTCACAACAAACATGATGGGTTTTTTTTTAAAAACAGTGAAAGTTTAAGTCATTCTTCTCTTTGGCTGAATTACCATTGCTGTCACAGGAGAGGTTTGACTAGGAGACTTTTACAAGTCATCTTATTTACAAACAATTTGCAATAAATTAGGAAGCTAGATGTACCTGTTCACATTTGCTGTCTGACAACAGTTGTCCCTTTCTCCTTATAAGCACCACAAACAACAAACAAGCATCACATCACGTACATGAAATACAGCAAAACCATGTTCCAGTTAGTACCAATACAATCTACAACGCGTAAAGATATCCTCATGGCTTCTTTTGAGGACAAAAATAGGATCTTCACTTTGCTGAAGAAGAAAGTAGGAAATCCCAACTGCACACACACACACACACACACACACACACACACACACACACACACACACAAAAGGAAATTTGGAAATTTTACAACAAAGGGCAGGCTAGCACCCAGGAAAGAATGAAAGTACCATATTTTCAAATGTATTTAGACATCTGTTATGGCACCAAATACAGACTGAAACCACTGACCAGGCTCTGCATGAGGATATAAAGTGTTGTTCTTTATAAGCTATAATAAAGTTCCCSAAGATGCTCTTCTATCCTGCCACTGCATTACATTAATACATGGCTACACTGCTTTACATTAATACATTAAAATCTACATACAACTCCAGATCTGTATCTACAAGCCCAGAAGTCACACGATGCTTCTATAGTGGGCAGCAGGAAACTGAAAACCCAACGGAGAATGCTGGTCTTGCAGTGCTGCTCACTGAATCATGTGAAAAAYAGGCACCTTAACATAAAGAATTCAAATGGGGGTTGAGGAGAAAAGAGCAGAGCAAGTGCTGTGTTACTCAGTCCAGCTGCTGGGAGATGGAAATTATGCAGAAGGTACAAAGTTTCTGCTGGGATCTGTAATATTCATTTCCAGCACTTTGGACTGAGGAAGACAAAGCCTGAAATAAGACTTGGCCAGAAATTTGGTGTTCAAGAATAGAAAAATTAATTTTATTGCTGTAAATCCTACTGACATCAAGGCAAGTATACAGGAAGTCATGATCCCAACCATCTGTTTATGGATAAAGGAAAAATAAAAAGTTTTTTAATCTCTCCAGATTCTGAGGGAGATGAGAAAAAGCTTAGGAAAAAAAGAAAACACAAATTTGTGAACAATCCTGATTACAACATGATAATCCAAAATATCTCTTATGTTCAAAACTATAAGTGTGTTTCATAATATATATAAAAAAACTCTTCCAGGGTTATTAGAGCCCTAAGGGTCAATACAGGCACATCAGCAGTACAGAATGGTGAAGGTGCATTTTAAYGTATATAACTCCATAAGGTTAATGCATCTGTGCCTATCAACACTAACCTCAAGAACTGCAGCAGAGAGGGGCACTGMAATGCATCTCTAGCACCAGAACAAGCTGCAGTGCAGCTATTTATCCTAAAACTTCTCCAGGGCATAGTTAGTTGCTGCTCATTTTATTAATTATTCAGAAAGGTATTACTGCTTTAATTTGCTTGCTGTGCACACAAAGCAGTAAGTTTGTTTTGTAATGAAACATATCATTGGCATCAGTATATAACAGATGAAGCAGACTGCCTTGCTTTGATACCAGCCTGCTGCTTCTGGCTGTTTCATCTGTGTCAATGAAGCTACTCACAGACTCCAGTAAACGCTGCTGCTTTTCTCCCTTCTCTCCCTGCCCTCCCTCCAGGACAGAAACTGTGGTAATGAAAATACAGATTGTTTATGGTAAACACCCTAAAACACTACTGATGATTTTGGCTGCTGTAATATGCCAATATGCCCAATTTCTGTAGAAACTACGAAAATCTTTGCATTTCCAGCCAGATGCCACTGGGTTTACATCATGTGCTTAGAATTAAGTAGGAGATTCTAAGGATTAGAGRTGTTTCTAATATTTCTGTCCCTTCTCTGCTCCCTGCCCTAAAAGTGAAAGGTGTTTCTGCCCTTTAGAGCACATTATTCTTCACGGAGTRCCGATGAAAGCCACACGTACTCGAAACAAGAACAACCCTTGGCTTGAAGTGGTGCCCTGCAGGCTGCAGCGCTGCCTCGTTGGGGAGACGCTCGCCACGGCAGCGGGCAGGGCATTCCCACCCCTCCATCTCTGGCATTCACTCCATTTCCAGATACACATGTGAAAACTGAAGCCAATAAATGTCTATTAAGGGGAGGCCACAGCATAACTAGCACTGAGAAGCAGAGCTCCTGGAATGCTGCAGCAGGATATGGCTGGTGTGACAGCCCTTCGGGTGCGTGCGTAGCCTGCACGAGACAGAGTAGCTGCTCTGTTCACTACACTGGGGCTGCTCTAACTTGAACTGGTTGGGATGTGGCCAAAACCCTCCCAGAACTGGCATGCTGCAGCCAGGCCTTAAAYGCATCTTTGTTGAACATCTTCAGTGGCAGGGCAGATGTTTGCTCCAGCTCAAGTGTGAGCTGGAAGCCTCAGCATAACATCCTCAATACCTTCCTCTCCAGGGATTCGTGAAGTTAAGTGGCCTGACAAAAACCTTATTTGTGCAGCACTTCTTATGCTGTCCCCTTCCAACATCACTAGCGCTCCCAGCAGTTTCCCATGGAGCAAAATAGTTGGTCCTCCCACAAGACTGGGGACATCAAGCCTGCAGCATTGATTAATTAATGTACTGATCTATACTAATACATCCTAAATGCACAACGGGGTAACTAGCTCGTTACCTGCAGCAGTGAAAATCACATAGCATAGTTAGAGAGAGCTTTTGTGGCCTCGCTGCCGAGGCACAGAAGTTTGGCCATAAGTAAGAAAGCACCATACTCAAAATCAGAAGCATTTTGCTAGCAGTGAGGCACTGAGGAGCTCGCAGCGAGGCAGGCAACAGGCAGCTGACAGGCGGGATTAGTGATGGATGCTCCGTGTGGAGAAAGCAAATGTGAGCCAAATCCCAAGCCTTTCTTTGAACCAGGGAAAACAAAACAGTTTCAGTTTAGAGTCACGAATCAAAATCAGATTCAGGAAGAATATAAGTGGAACACTGCTAGGGCACCTCTAGAAAATTGCCATTTCCTCAGTTAAGGTAAACTCTAAATCCTTTCATCATGCTCTTTCTCTACAATTGCATCTTGGACTACGCTGAAAAACATTTGTTGTTAAGTCCTATGTTTTTACCCTCTAATACATTCAACGGCATCTTGTTTTGGGAATACTGCTGGAAAAAACCATCATCTTTTTCAGCAGAGGCAGGAAGGAAGCCAGAAGGTCATTTCCCTCTTCACCTTCCCTGCTCCCCTCTCCCCTGCACTACATACTGTGGTTTCCCCTCCCTTCTTCTGATGTGGTCACAAACTGCCTCAAACCTTCTGCTTTGCAGGAACAAAGCCCCATTACACGGACCGACATTCCTGGATCCTAATTCTTCTCACTTGCACAGAGCTTCTGCCCTTCTCACCTTCCACTCTCCTGCCTTTTTTCCTTAACCACCAGCTGGTATTTACTTCCAGGGCACAGTGGGAYGGGTGGAGGGAAATAAACCCCCCTTCAGAAGGGCTGCCCATTGTCCAAGGCTAGGACAACATTCTCCTTCATCCTTTCACATCGAAGGTCTCAGACAGATCAGCACGGAATACCAGCAAGCAACMAAAAAGGGTGAGGAGCCAAAAATCACAGATTTCTGGAGGGATTTCTGTGTTCCTGCTCACAACAGCCAAGTTCATCCCGCGTTTTTAAAAAAAAATTGAGTATATTTACCAAACTATGTTGACAAAATCTTTCGTCCTTTCCAATGGTTCATGAATTTTGATTTTCCCTCCCCACATCTTTATTTTTATTTTTATTTTTATTTTTATTTTTATTTTTATTTTTATTTTTATTTTTATTTTTATTTTTATTTTTATTTTTATTTAACATGTATGTACCTTCCTTCCTAGCAGGATGAGCCAATCTCAAAGTCAGTCACAAAACAAGACGAAACCATTATGTTTGCTAATGGGAACCAAGAAACTGAGCCACAGGAACGTGAGCTGGACTGAAGGTCAGAGCTGGCTGCGGCAAGGACCAGACGAGCTCCCGTTCCTCCAGARCTCGGCACAGTGCCACAGCTGGCACCTCTCACTCTTTCTCAGTCTCTGGGTGAAATCAAATGTTCTCAAACCAGATTTAACGAAGTATTTAATATGTGCAAAATGTCATATTTACAATACTTTTTGATACAGCAGTGGAAGGAAATGCTATTCAAGTATAAAGCCGCATTGCTTAATGCAACTCATTGTCTTCTCTGATTTCAGACAGAAAAAGAAAATAGATTTCTGTACAYTCTGGCAAGGACATTAATAAGGCATATGAGGTAAGGCATAACATATGCAGCGAGACACTAATTTCAGACAAACGGAGCCATGTAGGGGACGACAACTACAGGTTACCTACCAAATTTCTGGTCAAACCTCCAGGCTGGGACATGTGCGTTGTGCTTGAGGTTGCTGTTGGTGGGCAGAGGCACCGTCACGTAGATGGGGCCGTTCACGGGCACGGGGCTCCCGTCGCTGGCGAGCAGGTGGACGCTGACGGCCGTGACYGGGGTGAGGTCGTACCTCGTGCTGTTACCTGTTACGAGAGGAGGAATGAATGTGAGGGCCACGTATCTTCCCCAACATTTAGGGCACGCCCAACAGGTTCAGCACCCTGGTACTGGATGGATGTATTTCTCAAGGGAAGGTGATGTCTGGGAGGGRGTATGGGAAGCTTTAGACACAGTTTATAATCAAGACCTGGAGCACAAAGCAGTAGGGATCAAGCTCTGCCTGGAAGAGGTATCACCTGCCTGTCARGCACCTTCCCATCCAAGATGGGCAATTTTTAAGCTACTAGAACATTTGCGAGAGACGCTATACTGAAGACCCTGGAAACGAGGGATGTTAATTCAATATAATTGTACAGGTTCAGCTCTGGCCCAGGCTTTTAGCAGACGTCAAGGAGAGCGTCGCTTTACTGARGCTGGCAGCCCGAGGAGGGATGAAAGGGCAGACCCCGGCACCAACCCTCTGCTTTGATCCTCTCTAAGCTGTGGGGCAGCAGCAAAGCTTCCAGGGGATGAAAGTGCTCAGAAAAGAGGCACTCTGAAGACGGCCATATGAAAAACCACAGAGGTGACAGGGAAAGAAAATAAAAAGAATCAGAGAGAGACGGTTTGGGAATTCAGCTAGGCAGGAGGGGAAAGCTGCCAGGCTACCCAGGCATTTATATTACCAGCTGCACTGGTAATATGTGGTGCAAGATACCATCCCTTTACAGCCTTGGGATATAAAGCAGAGAAAAAGAAGTGAGTTGTGAGGAAAAGGCTGTTCCTTTATTCGTGTTTGTCCACAGCTAGTGCTCTGATATCTATACAGTGTGTATATATATATATATGTATGTGTATATATATACACACATGTATATATATATATGTATATCTGTAATTGCTGTCAGATTGACACTTGGTCCTAAACTCATTTCACACCAACCATCACGCAAGTGCACAGCAGATCTGGCTTCCAATCTCCACCAATCTGAACTATATTAAAACTTGTGATCTACCATAGTAAGGCCAAATGTGCCATTATTAATCTCCTAAAACATCTATTCTGCACATGAAGCTAMATTCAGTGATGACAGGTATCACAGCACTGCAAGATTTCTGTCATGTGCGTTCAATACACAAGTGAGAGATTTGATTACGTTTTTATTTGGGGGGAAGGTATTTTATTTACCGTGAGGTTACTCTGAATGGTAATTATCTTTATGATAAGTCAAATAAACAGCATTTAATTTACAATGACAATATATACTACTTACATTAGCACAGAATGAAATACCAAACAACTTTCCCTGAGGCTGATGTCAGAGAAATAAATTCCTGTTGCTGAACCTGTTCAGGTCTTGGCACACACAAATTCAAAATGTATAACATAAATGTTTCTGGAATCTAAAATTAGTAACTCAAAATAAATTGTGTTTTATATTTTTAGTTTTTTTTTAGAGTTTTAAATTTTGCTATCTTTAGTGTCTTGACAAGACATTATTCGCAGATACCTTGTATYTGCAAATAGATGTTTTCAGCCCACAGAAAAATACTCTGTTGGTGAATTTTYATTTATTCATTTGTTTTGCTTAAGGAACACTGAAACTTCACTCAGTAGTTGGTTGAGTTAGTTAGAATATAAAGAAGCTTCTGAAATCTACTGATCTGTGACAAGGAGAAAATCTTTTAGGGTGTTACCTGGACGTTAGAAAAATGCTCATTAGAGATTTCTCCTTTCTTTTTGTAACTTTTCTTCTTTCTGTTGTGAAGGTAAATTTAAAAATAAAACAATGCTTATGAAACACTCGKATGCTATAAAAAGGGTAACCACATGCACAGATTAAATGGGAGCTGACTTCAATAAATGTCAGCTTTCATTTATCGCTTGCCATTTTTGACATCTGGTGACCTGTAAAAAGCTCTGGAAGTCAGGAAAAAAATCTATTCTTAGACTTGACTCTTTTGCAAAGAAGCCACAAAGCCACCAGGTGTAATGATTATTCGTGAGCTTAGTCCATCGCTGCGGACCACGGAAGCTTTGCTTAGGTTGGTGAGAGGGGTAAGATTGTGTGAAACCGTCCCAGAGCTCATGAATTGCCATGAGGGCACCAGTGCTGGGCAAACAGCAGCTGGCGGCCTTTATGTAGCCTTATCCCTATTTCTGCTTCCTGCCCGGAATTTTTAGGCTTGGTACAGGCCGATTCCTGCACTGAATTTTCACTGCTCTGTATCACCACTTCAACATCCAGCTGGAATTCTGAGAAAACATCTTTTTTCCTCTCAACTCAAAGGGAATAGATTTTAGTTAAAACAAGTCACTCTAGATAAATACTAACCACAAAACTGAAGATATTTTAAAAAAACGGTGACGGGGGTGGGACTTGCTCCAAATGTCTACGGAATTGCAAAGGAACAGAAAAGCAACCGAAAAAACAATAGGTAGCATTCACAAACAGCCTGTATTTTCCTAGACAAATTAATGCTAAGTTGTTTAAAAATTCTAGAATTCGGACGTGCTGTTTTTCTTCTTTTCTTGAGAACGGAAATATTTTAAAATCCCCAGCAGGTGCTGATCTCATTTTTTATCTCCCCTCACAAGGTTTTTCTGGTGAAATTTTTGCCAGGTCACTTAGGGATGGAGAAGATGGGAAAGTCCACCCGAGTTTAGGAATGCAATGTTTCCACACCAGGACTAACTTCTACAGAAACCAGGACATTACATCTGTATCATAGTCCATGTATGAATACATTGCATTCACAAGCTATATTGTACTGTACTGAGTACAGTACAGGCTACAAGGCTCACTCTCAGCCTCTTAGCCCTGCTTTTTTTCCACGTTGTTTTGGTCTTTTGTGTCAATAAATGTCAAATCCAGCCTCACTTGGCTCGAGCTCCCACCACAGCCTGTGGATAGCGGGGACCAGGAGATCCAGGGGGCTCCTCTGCTTGGGAGGAATCGGAGGGGCTGAGCAGCAGGAGATGAAGGGCCAGTTGTGTAACTCGCAGGAAAGAGGCAACCATTCAAAATTTGGGATCTTTTTGACTAATTAAGTCAAGCAAGGGATGGAACTGGGCAGCAGAGCACTGAGCAAGGGACTGGGAGAGAGGAATGTCCCTGTCACGTTCAGCAGGTTTGGAGATGGAAGGGAAGGAGTTGAGGAAGCAGATGGAGAGAGGAGTGAGATCCAGTATGTTCCTTTGTTTTATAAAGGATAAGAGACTGTACATCATGTTTGAGTATAAGCAGCCAGAGAAAAGCTGAGGGCAGGAGTACGGAAGGGAGACACACTTCTGATTGCCACAAAAACAYGACAATGCTCAGATTTGTAGGAAGAAAAGAGGAAGTTTATTTGCCAGCTGTAGCTGAGGTTTAGCTGTCCAGCTCTCTCACGCTCTTTACACACATGCCCCGCTATTTGGCACCACCAGGCCAGCCCACCAGGAGCAMAGGCAGCCCCAGAAGCAGCAGGGAGAGCCTCAGGGGGGTCTGCAGCCTTGTGGGCAGCCGTCCACCCCGGGCCAGCAGCCCCAAGCAGCCAGTTCTGGAGGAGAAACTAGCCTCTCATGAGCAAGGTTTTGCTGATCACCCTTCTGCATCCCCCTGCAAGCCCACTGCCTGCTTCCCACCCCAGTTTGAACACAGAAAACATATTATTCTTCTCCTTTCTGCAGCAGCGTTTTTGTCACTTGAAGATGGTTATGCCCAATTCTTCCACTTTTCTCTAGCCCACCCAACACCAGTTATCTCAATCAAGATTAAATGAGAAGTAACAGGCAGTGGCAGTCATGAAAACATATTGAAGCTCTGAGTTCACTACTTGTTGCCTTTCTACTACAAATTTTCATTTTCCTCTCTTTGGTGCTAAATGAACTCGTGCATCTTTGACTGAAGCTAGATCCAAAAGCACAACACATTTAAAAAAGCCACTGCCACAACTCCGCTGAAACAACAGAACAATCGAGTACTAAATGCTTAATATATGGGCATTTTATTTACTTTTAGGGGGAAAAAGCCCCCACAATTTTATGGTTTTCTGAAGTTAAAACTCTTTCCTTCTTTCACACAAATCTCTGCTTTTAATGAAACATAAAGAAAGGAAAAGGCGACACATTTGGAGATTTAGCTTTAAACTGCAGGTGTAACAAACTTTTCTATTCTCCCACGGCCAAGGAGTCTTCAACTTTTTCTATTCAATGGCTGCATTTCAGGCATGGAGGACCTTGCTACCTGTGCTAACTTAAACGCTGATTTCTATGATTAACATCATCAGCAAAAGAACCAGATGAATGATGCTAATATCACAAAAATTTTAAGTCAAGAAGTGGATGCCCAGACCAACGTGAAACCAAAACCAAAACAGAGCCTTACCTGTTCCATTTCCATCTAATCCCTGCAAATAAGGAAAACTGTCCACTTCCCAGGGCGAACTGGCTGCTGTTAGATAGGCTGTCAAATCGCTGTAGCTCGTGTTCTCTGGTAACTTCACGGATCTTCTCTGAAAGTGAACTTGTGGCTGASTCCGTGCCCCTAAAAAAAATCAAAGGTGACTTGATATCCAGGGAAGACAATATTTAGGAGTGCATCTGTAGTTTTTCCATTACAAATTAAAATAGCTTGAGATGGACAGAGACATCAGAAAGCTACAACAAAAGTGGAGGAAATGCATTTTTAAAAGATTTTGCAACTGCTATTATTTTTCCACAAGTATCACAGAGTAAGACTTTTACGGCATCTAATGTCATAAATTTTCTGACAATTCCTAAGATCGCTTCAAAATTCATGCAACCTTCTTTTAATGAATATCACTGAACCCAGAAATGAATTCAGAGATAATTTATGTAAAAGCTTTAAGAAAAAAAGTTTAACATTATTGCTGAAATTTTGCWTCCTTTGGAATAACTATATGACTAGTGTTTACACTCTTTAAAATGCCATGCTTTAAGAGACCACTACCTGTAGTCTAAATTAACTTGTGTAATTTCCCACTTCATTTTTTACAAAGCTCTGGCCACATTGCTATCTCTAGCACTGAGATAACACTCACTAAAAACACCATATAAAATGATTCCCTCGTCAGAGGTGGGATGAAAACAGTTTCCACATTTTCCCACACACCAAGCATGTCTTTTAAGTAGAACCAGATTACTTGGCCTGCAAAACTTCTCTGTTCTTCTCTGCCTTGTGCAGTTTTACCATTTTTTCAAGATCAGTAGGTGTTATCTGAAGGATCTTTATTGCAACATGATTTAAGACYATTCCATGTCCTGCTTCATTTCATGTCCCATTCAGATCCCACGTTTATAAAGTCCACAGACCTTTTCATTGGATCCTCACTTTTAGCAGAGTTTGGCATCACCCAGCACGGCTCCATCTGCATGTGTGTGTGTACAACATGCAAAACACATCTTAACCCAAGAGCTCTTGTGTTCTCCAGAGCCCATTTGGAATCTCCCCCAAGCGCTCCCCACGCAGCCCAAAATCAAGAGGCAAACAGTCCTGTTGTGAACTCCTACTTGACTACGTGCTTCAAAGATGTCAACTCAGAACAATTTCGCTTCTTTTCCCCCATTAGTCTGACACAGGAGCTTTATGTTACATGCAGCTTGGCTGACAAAAAGATTAAAGAGCCTGACTCAGAACTGCTAAATGCTACAACTGCCAATGTCACTAACTGGGAAAAGGAAATCTTTTGAATTACCTTCTAGCAAGAGCTCTAATTATGGGAAAATATGAAATTCCATAAAGCACACACAAAAAAATATATCAGMCAAAAAGAATTGCTATGCAGGCAAATGAGCATTTCCAAAAAGCTGACCATTAATTGTTTAGCTGTCATTTCTTTAGTAACTTTGCAAGGAATAGCAGTAATACCATTTTTAATTTCTGAAATGTTGAAGTATTTACATCAGGATCTCAAAACGAGCAGTATCCCTAAATGCTGAAGACGGTCATKAAATAACACACGTTGCAAACGGGAAGGAATCTCTTAGCCAATTTCTAAGCTTAAATGGAAAATAACATAAAAGACTAAATAAATTGACTGCAGTGAACTCAGGGGAAGGCTTATCTCCCTAGAGCTTCGCAGCATCCCAGTGGTTTGCGGTACCTGCGGGACAGATCTGCTCAGACACTCAGGAGCTGCTGCCTGTACTGCCGTGTGCRTTATCCACATGCATAAGCATCCACAGTCACAAAAACAACAACAAAAAGACAATACTAGGATTATCACTAACAGCTCAATGCAAAATTAGAGGATTTTCCACTGTCAAAATATCTGGTTAAGATGAATGACTCAAGTTGCCAAGAACTGATATTGTATTTCTGAAGATCCAAGTAATTAAGAATTAAAAAGAAAAAAACTGTTGTTGAGCCTGTTAGAAGAGTCATTTATTGGGAGGTTCTGGAGTTTCTTTTCAGAAAAGATGATTATTTTGTAGTACCTGGGAGAGCTACGAGCTGCTAAATGATAATTTGTAGGGAGTCTGAACGCAAACCTCCATTTCTGGGACACTGCAGACAGCACCAAGTGCTCTTAAGGCTAAACTTGGAGCTGAGGGGACCTGCACTGCAATAGGTTGTGATGTTCATTTTAAGGCACTACTCATTCAGAAACAATTGCCTGTGTAAAAAGGAAGCTTACAATCACTGGCTGTAACCAAACAGCAACTCTGTGCACATATAAAGCCCTCCCATACAATAATTCAGTCTGCAGAATAACTAGCGAGTTCACATGCTGGATAACCAACCTCCTTCATACAGAAACATCCTGAAGAATCCAGGTTCTTTGTCTGTGGCCCTGGACCTCAAGGAAGGCACTTAACCTCTCTCCCTGAGCTAGGAAGAGAAGCATTTGCCTATCGCTGCCTGGCAGATGCTTAATTAGTTAGCATGAGTTTATAGATCTGGGCTAAGTAAAGACTGTACCAGGGATCTGTCTTTACTCTWGTAAGGCTGGCTTTCCCCTTCTTATTACTCAAGATACCTAGCTGTGACTCATAGAGCTAAATCAGACCCCCAGTACATTCAAGGTTARAAGTGTCATGCCAGTCCTGTCTCCACCAGGCAGGAGGCACAAGGGGAAGGACTTCTGGGCACCTGTTATAACATCTTTAAGCAACTTCCTGCCAACAAACCAACCGTGATTCCGTGGAAATGCTGCCCTTTCCAGCTTCCTGGTGCACAACCATCTCCAAAGTGCCTCTGAGCAGACATTGTAGGTGTGCCACAGGGAGCCACACTGTTGTCTSAGCCTCAATCTGTGCTAAGCAATGATTGAAGCATCATCAGCCCCTGCTGATTGCTCCTATGTAAGAGATAGGTAGAGCATTTCCACACAGCTCCTCTCCTCTGGACACCAGTGCTGGGCTTCTCCTTGTGCTGGGTTACATAACCTGAGCAGCTCCGTGTCTGGCAGGCTCCTGCCCCTGCAATTACTGTCAGAACACAGCAAGCAGCTTGTGATCCCATCACTAAAATGAAGCTGGCTGCATCAATTCAGGCAGACCTCTCAATTGCATAATAAGTTGCTTGCCTGATTAGTTATTCAAAGGGAACTGGTAACTAACTGTACAAGGCAGGTCTTTCTTTTGCCTTGATTGGTGCTTTAAACAGCAGTGTTCCCAGTCTGTTCCTAGTATAATGAGTTCTGTTCTGTTCTCATTTTTCCTCTATGGTAACTCCTGATCATCTCTTCTGAAGCAGCTCAGAGTTACTGGGAAATAAATTGGACGAAAAACAGAAAGAAAAACTAGGTCACAAGGATTCTGGATCAGGCTTAGAGAGGTCCCATTCAAACATGGTACAACATTCAGGCTGTCTTTCATTTAGGTATCATCATAACAGAATTCCCAGGAAAAGGAGTATGGGCTGGTCCCATAAAGTAGTTTTTACTGTACAAGAATGAGAGTTTGAATAAATTACAATTCTTAGAATACTTTGGGTAACATTTCTCTATTTTTTTTCCCTTCTCTGCTATGCCAACATGGACGCAGAATTTGTCGCATTATTCTAATTTTAAAATATACTGAAACCTCCTGAAGGGGCCAGTAACACATCCATGACACGGCACAACTGCTAAATGTTCCTCTAGCCCTTTAATGTTCCCTGAATTTTCAAGAAAGGAAGTTATAAAAATGAAAAGATTTTTCTTTTTCAGGGAATTGCATAATATGAGCACATTTGAGAAAGATTATTTAATACAGCAGGATACTGTTGGTAAACAATGTTTCATGTTTTGCTGACTGGAATCCCTTGTGTTTTAACATACTGCATAGTCCACCTAATTTGCCCCATYAGATCATGTCAGCTCTCATACTGCAGAATATACGTACCCCAGCTGTGTTGTTATGTAGCTCCTTCGGAGTGTTCCAGCAGCTACATAATTTGTTTAGTGCTTTCAGCCTCAGTCATATCTAGTGCTCTCATTAATGAAAAGCCTATTGTGTCTGGATGGATTCTAACCATAATAAAGGATGCCATTATATTCCCTCAGATAAAACAAGGTTACCTTAAAGCATTATTGAAAGTAGTAGCCTCCTGTCTACTGGATCTCTGCTAGAGTTCAGAACGATGGTATTGATACTGCATGTGAAAAGCTAATACAGCTTAYGAGTAATAGAAATGCTAAGAGGAAGGAAGGCCTCCTGTTAGGGGTTATTAAGGTATCTTTAAGACCTTCTGTTCTTTTGTTAAGAGACTTAGCTCAGTGTATCACAGCAGCTGGACTAAGTATCACTCAGATGCCTAGATGAACTTCTAATCTTCTGCTGTGTGATTCAGGAAACACTGTTCTTCTGCCTGATACTGACGCTGCTTTTGCTTCTGTGTTTGGACTTATGAAAAGCGGCTCCAAACTTTATTCTTTTCATACAGTGGGTTTCATAATATGTGGGTTTGCAGGTGATCTGCTAAGGGCTCCACAGGAAGTAATCACGTAAAGCCTATTTATATACGTTATCCAGCAATGCATTTATGAGAAATTTTCAAAGCACCTATGCTTTTTTTAAGACATTCACAGTAGGAAGCAAGAAAAAATTTAAAATTAAAGTCTTACAGTATAACACCACCAGCAAATGTTTCCTGGAAGGATGGTTAGATGAGGCTAGATGAAGAAACATCTAACAGATAATGAAAGAAAATTAATCTCTTGCTCTCATGTGCCACACTGAAGTTCAAACTTGTTTATTACTAAGTAACTAAAATTCCCTAGTCACAGATGTTATGGAAGAATTTTGCTRTTAATCAATTCAGCAAAACCATGCCACGGAAGAGTGGTCTGGCCTTACATCCCTCAGTGAACTCACAGGAATCTCACCGGGAAACCTGGTCTCATCTGCTGGGTAGAGTTCACAAAGGACTAGACTGTCAGATTTTTTAAGAGCCATTTAAATTTCAATTCCAACTTCCATAAATCAGCATACCTTGAAATCCTGAGACTATCTGGACTACATCATCATAGACCATTAGAGTAGCTGAGCGTTCAGGAAGAAGGCCAAGGCTCAGTGAGGAGAACACTGTAGAAGAGAAGTGGTTTAAGTGCGATATATTTGAATTCTTACAAAACAATCCAGCAACAACAGAACTTATTTTCTTCCATTATTCTTTCAGCAACAGACAACCTTTCAGCAACAGACAACTATTAAGACTGTATTGTATACATGAGAGAAACAAAGTGCATTTTCCAGACCAAATTATTTAATTATCAGAGTACTTCGATCTAAACAACATATTCCACACTTCAACACCTGACAAAGTCCTGCATTTAAATTTAAAGGACAGAAGAGTGCAGTGGAAAGTAGAGTTTGGGGTTATGACTCCATACTCAGCAAATGTCTTGTCATTACATAAAGATGAATGAAATACTAACCTCGTTTAAATTTTTTTAGGGGCTAGGGATGGGGGGCAGGTGGAAAAAAATCTTACTGCAGGAATATTTTAAGACAAGTTAACTTTTAAAAATTCAGAGGTACTTACATAAAAAGTCATGTAAAAATGCAAAGTATGATGAATAAGTCTGAATAATTTGCTTTAAAATACAGCATGTCTTTACCAAGTCCCCACCTACACTACAGAATATAGCAGAATTACTGCCATCCTTCCTACTACTGGTAAAAATGGGAAAGATAACGAGCATTTGCTGCAGTGTGGACTCGAGGACCTCCCCTGTCCTGGGACACAGACCCTCCTCAGRGGGCGGGTGTGGGAGGGTGTTTGCACACAAACGTTTGGAGAGAGAAAAACACCACACGTTGTCATGCCAAGTATTTTACACCCAGGAGAGCAGACACGGCTAYGGAAGCAGCCACGGAGCACGACTGGCTGCTGCACTCGGGGAAACTGAGAGCTGCCTCCACTCCCGGCAGGGCTGCCAGAGACAGCAGGAGAGAAATTCCAATATATTATTTGAATTAAAATGTATTATTTGATCCAAGAGACCATGAAGATGATAAAAACAAATCGGAAGATTGTTCACTATCTTTGTTATAAGAAATCTATTCACTTTTTAAAGATCAGAAATTTTGCTGTTTATGAGAAATACAGGAGAAAACAGAAGATGGAAGCAATATACTGATTTAAAATATCGTTTTAAAATGGTAAGAATAGTGTAATAGCATTTGATTTTTTTAATTATACCTAATTTCATTTTTTTTTCTTTTTACTCCAATAATCTAATTTGTATAAAGAAAGCTAGTACAATGTAGATCCCCTGGGGGGGCTCAATACAATAAACCAAACCAGCTTCTGAACGTGCCAGGCTGTAAAGCACAGACAACCTCTAAACTTCCCCTGGGCTTCTTTGTATAATCACTTCTCTGCATGACAAGACAGAAAGTCAGTTTTTGAGGCCAGAGGGGTCACTGTGATGATCTTATGTATAAAAAAGCCTTCCCTGAATTAATTACTATTTCAGATCCAATAATTGTGCTTAAACTGGAAACCAAGCTGGAAAAGAGAATCTGCTTTTAAAGGTGTTCAGCAGTAAAGAACATAGCCCAGCATTTGAGTGTTCCAGTAACTAATTACAAAGGGAGTTAAACTGTATGCCTTTTGACACAACAAAATTCAACAAGATTTGCTCTTTTTTATCCATGTAAGTCCACCAGACAGAGTCACTTTCTCTTGCCCATTTCCTGCTCACTTTGCAGGTACTGATGGACTATGATCAAGTCACCCATGRCTTTCCATCTGATGAGCAAATAAATGAAGCGCTTCAGGTGCTTCTCGACAAGTTGTGTTCTCCAAACTTCTAACCACTTCTGAGAYACCCTCTGAAGCCCCTGCAATTTAAACGTTCTTCACAAACTTCCCAAATCCAGAACATGACGCAGCTTTCCAGCAGTGGCTGCACCAGCGCCAAGTGCTGAGATACTATGCTCTTTCTCAGAATTTCCTTTATTTTTTTCTTCTTTTATAGATAAGGATGAAATTGATCCTCCTTCCTGCAGTGCTGCTTTTCATCTACCATGAGTCAGGTTTCTTGTGCGGAGCCACTGCTTCCCAAGTGAGCTCTCCTCTCCCAGAAATAGTGAGTGGGCTCTGCTCCCAAAACTGTATTTCAGCAGCGGGAAAGCCTCAGCTTTGCAGCCTCGTGACCTCTCTTCATTGCTCAGCAGTTTCCCAAGCTTCCTCTTAGCTATGGACTAACAGCTCTAATTTTGTTTTCTTCCAAATTACTGGCAAAAAAGACCCCATCTATACGTAGCCAAAAATGACAATGTGCACGTCTTCCAGGCCAACACTTCAACAACTCAAGTGATGTTAAATTAATGACCTGTTAATAAGTGAAATCAGGGTTCTCTGATAAAGATCTTTTTCTCACATTAAACTGTTTATCTTTTCCTCCTGTCATTTATCATTAAGCAAATAATAATCCTTCCGCTTAAGTGGAAAAGAGTTGGGAGTAATTCAAAGCACAGACCTATTAAATCTGCATGGGGTGTATCAAGTTGTAACTTGTTGTTTCTTGAATCAAAGAGAGCACTAAGTTCAAGGTACAGAAAGCAAAAGACAGGATTTTACTCTCAATGAAATCAATGGCAAATTGTCTAGCAATTTCAATGGAGGAAGACTGATGGTGAAAGGAATCTTTATTTTCAGAATTAAGCTCATGTTTCAGCATTAGAAAAAAAAAAAAAAAAAAAAGATTTTGTGGAAACTATGTAAACAACTGAAGCTCTTCGAACTTCAGTGAGTAACCAAACCATAATGTCATGTTTGATTCCCCTCCCTCAAGATCAATATTGAAGAAAAAGCAAAACAGTAACAGCCAACCAACCAAACCCAAGGTCCACGGGAGAGTATGCTGCATTCAAAACACCTTGGCCATAACTAGGGCAGATCTGAGACACGAGGCAAGGAAAGGCTGTTCACCTGCATGCTTCAATTGCAGGTCTTAAGGAAGGGCATTAAGCAGGCTAAGGACGTGGGCCCTACAGCTTATTTAAAGAGAAAAATCATCAAGGAAATTTCTAAGCAGAATTGCAAAGTAGGGTTGGAAAGGATCTCTGCATGTCCCCTGGCTCAACCTCAGCTCAAAGCATGGGCTTGTTCAGCTCGGTTTTGTTATTCCTGTTTCCCTGTATTTGTCTGGGATTCTCCTTGCTCTGATGTGTTTCACTTGCTGCTCGGTCCTTGCCTCTATGCTCCTATCCTGTCTCCACCTATAGCCCTATWAGGTAGCTGAATATTAGGGCAGTGAAAATGAGGAATTGTCTTCTTATCTGAAGCAAATGATTGCAGCTAAGTCAGCAGCAGACCGAAATACCTCAGGCACAATTCTAGGTTTGGATTTATCAGTATGCTTAGAACCTGGCATGGCTTGGCCTGTGCTAATTAGCAAATGTGAGGTGATGCCCACGTGAGGAGTGGGGATAACGCAGGGCTGGGGCCATTCCGAGCTGCTGGGGCCAAATGGCTCTAATTGTGGCTGGGGATTAGAGGGCCGGCAGATGACAGCAGGTTGGACATGAGCGTCATCTTGTTTTGAGGTCTCGGGGTCACAGAGACACTCTTGGTCTGTGCCATTTAGAGCTACCCACATGTTTTAATGCTTCAGTTTTCAGTTGTAATAACTCCTACTTTTCACCAAATTTTGAGGCATTCTGGTAAGAAAATGCACGGAAATATTATCWTCATATTTGTTATATCTACTATCTGCGTTAAAGAAACAAACCATGCTAATTATGTTAGGGAAAATCTTCACATCTGGATAACATAACTGCAGATTCAAGGTGACCTATGGGACGCAGYCAAGACTGAAAACCACTTTGGGAAGCACTTTGTGGTGCTGGGTGTGGCGCTGGAAACCAGCGTGCCCATAAAGAACAAGGTCTGGGGCACGTTTGTATTTTCTGTGGAGCTGTAGGAGAACCGACAGCTCTCTGGTAAGTGACGTAGCTCCGTGTCAAGGACAGCCAGGAGCAGCAGGAAGCTCCGCACGGCTCCGATGTCACAGTCACCRAGGAAGAAGCCCTCATTTTTGTACTGCACAGATGCTCTTCCTCCCACCCAGGATTGCAACCAAGCAGTAAAATACATGATACAAAATTGTGTAGCTTCCTTTAGACGCAAAATCTTACCTCAGAACAAAAATAAAGATCTCTTACCAGGCAATCTTACAGGTTTCCATGGTGCAGAATTTGGCACATAGGCATGTTTACTAGCAGTCACTATCAGCTGATTGCCCAGCTTATACTGAAACTTGAGGAAGGCGGTGCCATCTGCTCCTGAGGTTCCAGAGGCAACGGGAATCTGGTTGGTAAAGATCTCAATGAAGGCTTCGGTGAGCGGCTGGTGCGTGCTGGCGTCGCTTACGTGCACCTTCAGTGTGACTTCTGCAACGAGAAACCACCACGGTGATTACTGACAGGAACTCTTTGGGCCAAGGCGGCACTGAGATGATGCTAGCACCCCTGTGCCAAAGGGCTCCGTGACATCTCCTGCCATGCTGGTGCCAGCAGCAGCGAGGGGAGGCAAAGGCTGGGAATGGGCTGTGTTCTCTACCCCTTCCCAGAAATGTTCTCCTTCCCACAAAGGAGCAGATCTGCTCTGGTGAGCAGCGAGGGGGCCCTGGGAAGAGAGTGGGTGGATGGGTGGGCTCTGTTGCAGCAAGAGATGCTGAGCCCTGGACTGCCCCAGCTGGGCCAGGCCAGCTCCTGTGAGAGCTCTCCTGAAATCCCTGCAACAGGAGCCAAGGAATCCAGGATCCTCCATGCACAGGAGGACCATGTAGGACAGCAGTGCAGAAAAGCTGAGAGAGAAAAACACTCTTCTCAGTTTGCATTGACCGCTTTTCCAAAAGGAGCAGAACTATTACCTAGGAATAGGTAACAGGTAAACACCTAGGAATATCTGGTTATTCATATTGAAATAAGAGTCAAAAATGCATCACCCATCCACATTTACGACTCCCGGCGAGCCCACCAGGAGCACAACAGTTACTGTCAGGAGCAGGGTACATATTGTGAACAGGCAGCGAGAGGACACAATAGACTACGCTTTCCTCAAAAAATCTGCCCTTTTTCCAGAAACTAATTACTTGCTTAAATGTTTCCAGATGCGCAACATTTGCTCACTTCAAGGCACTCCTATGACTAAACCATGCACTGTGTCAGAAGCTTCTGCTCTGTGTGGCACAGAGGCTTGTGCAAGACCATCCCTCTGGAAGGCAACGTCTGTGTCCCCAGTGAATGTTCTGCCCCTACAACATCCCTCTGCCTCCCGCTCCAAGGTGGCAGCAGCTGTATCCTGCTCCAAGAGCCGCGACTTCTGCGCAAAGCTCTGCCGAAAGGGCCTGCAATGCTCCAATGACTTCACCAAACCACTCCAGGGATTTTTTTCCAGTGTGCTCCTTCTCCTACATGGATACCTCAACATTCTCCTCTTCTCTCACACTCACCCTTTTCTCCTGCTCTTGCCCTCGCCTCAGGACACACCGTTCCTCCTGCAACATGAAGCTCCCGATTGCAGCTTACTCCCTTCCCCAAGGTCATGAGATGTTGTCCTGCAAATCCCCCTCTTTGCAGAGGAAGATTTCAGCCACCATCAAGCAAGGTGCTCACAAACCACACGCAACTCATTTCTTCATAGGCTGCMCAGAAAAGAGAGCGTGACCCCATTTTCATGTATACGTAAAAAAGGACGCATCTGCAGAACAGTATCAGGGATTAGCCCTGTTCTATTCCTACTGTGTATCAGGATTTTAAAAAGTTATTTTGGTGTATGCAGGCATTCAAGCAGCAAGACATAATACCGAGCAGAACAAGAACTTAATAAAATCTGTTGTGAATTTTAATAGTGAAATGATACAACTGAGTGTTCTGAGAGACACAGCATAACAATGTAAAATTTTAAAAGGACGTCACGCTCTAATGCAACCCTTCAAAACATCAACACCTCTTTCTGAGGGGCATTTCGGCCAGCAAAATATGGGGTCATTTCATAAGCACAGACCTTCTGTCTGAATTCTGGAGTGCAGAAAATATAAATATCAGACAGTCCTGAACAAAAATCCCATTAGAGAAATTCATCATCATCCTAACCCTCACTTTAGAACTTGGCAATGAAGAATGCCAATTTAGAAAGGATTAGCATGAAATACATTTTAGCCATTAAAGATCTTGGACTTTTTCCCAGTTTTACATTTAGTAGTCAAAGAAAACAACATATACTGGAAAACAGTGCACATACGCAAACTCTGGTGCATATATATATATATATATATATATACATAAATATATATATATATATATATATATCTCGAAGGCCTCCTTGCTCACCAAGCAGCTTCTAAAATCCTGTGCACATGGAAGGCAGCCACATTAATCAAGGGGAGAAGGCATATTTATGTATTTATGTATTTACAAACTGTATATGTATGTATTTATGTATTTACAAGCTGTATATGTACTCAAAACATCACACCAAAAAGCAATACAAACCTTGTATTTTTCTGTAAGAGTACTGGGTCACGCACTGAAAGGAAAATAAGGAACTAGGACAAGCTCAAGACTGTGGTGACAACTTCAGCAACACGAAAATGGAGTCTGTTCTGAACTAGCCCCACATAAAAAGGTGCCAAAGAGCTCTACAATAGTGCAGCTAATAAAAGAAGATTAGAAATCAAATATAAATAGCCGATTCATTTAATTTATGAACATCTGAAATCTAGAATGGAGATCACTACTAAAACTGATCGAGTACTGAAGACTGATTTAAAGAAAAAATACACAATACATGTGTACATTTAAAGTCTCTGTTCTCTCAGGAAAGCAAGGTGGCCAGTAGGACCCTCGATCTGTACTTCCCTCTCCCTACAGCTTCTCTGTAGCTTCCTTCTCTACGCCTGGTGCGGAAGGATGAGGGTCTCCTTCCATGCTGTTCCAAAGCACAACCCAGGATATTTTMTCCTTTTTTTATGACATAGACTTCTCCCTTTACCCCACCACCCCAAAATAGAGAAAATCCTAACAGCTTGAACAGTCCTAAACCCTTCCCATGTGTTATCTTCACTGGTGTACGTGTGAACTGTGCACAACTTGCTTAACCCAGGGTTTCCTCCCACACACAGCCCCTTTTTTCCTTCTCATCTAATGCTGCAGTGAAGCCATGTGAACACTGAGCCCACATTATCACAGTAATTCCCACAGCAACACAACCATTACAAGTTTTGAACCAGAAAAAAAATAATATTGAAGAAAACCACCTCTCAGACAGCAAAAGTGATAAAAACACTATAAAAAGAGAAACTATTATGAAAATTTAAACGCTACAGTAAGTTTCAAAAATATGACGAGACACCTGTGCACTTTTACGTAAAGAACTGGAGGAAAAAGAGGGTGAAAAGGCAGTAGTATAAGCACAGGATCAGTCAGTCTGACCTCAAATTAGTAAGTAGGTTTTAGACTGAAATATTAGATATGCTATAAGAAGTATTAATTAGAAAAAGCCGCTTAGAAGATTCGCTGTGAGTTAAGGAATAAAGTCTTTAACATAGCTGGCAAAGTTCTCCCTTGGTATTCCCGACCAAACAGCGAGGACAGAGCCCTCGAGGTATTCTTGAGTTTTACCAGAACACCAGGGCAAGGAGCCCTGTCAGAATTAACCCCACATGGACTTTGCTTCATTCTCCCATAGAATTAATGGTGTTGTGCTTTGTTATTTCCAAAAGTCGGTATACTCAGTCATTAAAACCTGAATGAGCAGATGCTTTGCTCTTCGCAAAGCGAAGCTCTGCAGGGCGGAGGGGGATTCAGGTGCAGGGATTTCTTCCCCATACAGGGAAGCAGAGGTGCCCAAGCCAGCAGTGCCAGGGTCAGGGACTCGCTCTGGGCATCTGTGCTCCATCCCACCTGGAAAGGCGCCAGCCATGTCCCACAGGATGCTACAGCCCTCGCTGTGGCTCCATGGGCTCCACATGGCTCCCGGTGAGGACGGCGTGAACTCGTAGGTGGCTGTTTCTGCCCCCCGGGGCAACCCCTGTGCCTTGAGCTTCAACTCTCCCAAAGGGAAAAAGCAGGTAAATGGGAGTACAGCAAATACAAGGTTAACTCCCATGAAGAGAACGAAGTTACTGTACGCGGGTACCCAAGCAAGTAACTTGAGACTAAATCCTGTAATTTTATTCCTTTATCTTCCTTCAGCAATCACATCCTATTTGTATTCAAGTGAGCAATTCAGAACTACTAGTTACAGTGACAACAGCTGCTTACGTGTAACTTACAGTTTTTAGTACATYTAGTACATTTATTCAGCTTTATAATGAAAACTAGCATCTCCAAAGCCATCATTTGGGAAAGTGAAAAGACAATCCTCTCCATTCCAACCCTCAAAAAAAATGCCCAAAAGCTACATTTTAGCATTCCAACCCAGAATCCCATCTGCCTTTTTAATCTGATTTTTGAGATTTTACTAAGTCTAAACTTTCTCAGAGCAATCCTTCCTGTGCCATCTGCTTTATGAACTACATTAACTCCTCTGAAATACAAGCAACCTTAAAGCAACCACTTACTGCAGTCACAACCCTGCTTCTTCGGTGCCTAATCCCTGGTTCCATTGCTGCAAACTCCCAGTTTGGAAGGCGCTTTCTTAAGAACTGATGTCCTCAGTGCTATCTTCTACAGCCAAACTCCTCTGAAGTGAAAAATGCTGCTTTCCTTTCCTTTCTTCTTTTCTCTCTCTTAAATACTCCAGTCATGGTAGGTAGAAAGCAAACTCCTGCGCGATGAGTGATGGCACACTGCCAGATCTCAARCACTGCAATAAACAGAAATAAATCGGGACACCAACTCAAGGTCAAGGAGAACCGTCCTATYCAGGACTCCGTCCCGTGCCTGGATGTGAATCCGCGTGTCCTGACGTTCCTGGGGCCGGGATCTCCCCRGAGCAGCTCGACACAGGCAGCGCTTATCAAATACCTCTCCTCTCGCAAGCCGCTTCCTCTGGCGGCCCCGTACGCAGGGACAATGCCAGGATATTACCCAAGAAAGAGATATTTAAATCCCGAGGTCTTGATTAGAGAAAGGCGCTTCCTGCTCCTGGAAAAAAATGCCTCTATGAGCATTATTTAAAATGCTGTCCTGCACTCGCTTTGAGCTTGCTGGCAACACGCTTGTTTTTGAAGCCTGCATTGCCAAGCGGGGAAATCGCCTTTCCTCCCCTTAACCTCTTGCTCATGCGCTGGGTCAACCCCTCAGCCAAACAATGGGATTTTTATTTATCTAAGGGAAAACATTTTCCTAGAGAAAGGAGTGTTCCACACCGCCTAGGCACAGATGCCAACTCAAGCATTTCAATATCACCACCTCTTTCCAATGCACTGTATCAAAATGGCTTCGCTGACAACCAAGGCTTGAAATAACAGTACTGTAAGTTCCTATGAAAAAGAGAAATGTGGGTATGAAACCCTGCTAGAAACACACAGGCTCTGGACTGAGTTCATGCCATCACCTAAAAAGTTCACATGGAGCACCTGGAACGGCAAGGCAGGACTCCTGGATGTTGCCCTAACAAGGGCAACAACGGTGTTTATTTAATGATCTTGCAACGAAGTTATTGCAAACACACCGGTGCTCCAGAGCCTTCTCCTTCAGCAYGAGTGACTTAACGTTCAGTGTGGATAAAGCTCCACCACTGCCTGCTACTGAACCTGACCAAACTGAACAGCCTGACCAAACTGAACAGGACGCGAGAGCCCTGCTYCTGTTCTCCAGTCCCGCACGTGTTTCATGTTCCCTACTCAGCACTTCTCAACAGATAAAATTTCACAGGATGAAGACTTAGGTATAAGAATGGGTCACACCAGAAACCTACCTCTTACTGAAGCTGCCAAAACATAACTAGGTGGTCAAGGGAGAGACAAATCCACAGAACTTCCAAAGAACAGAACATGAGGTACCAAAATTGTGGAGTAAAAGGCTAAGTGGAACATCCTCCTCCTCCTACRAAGCAGAAGCCACGTAAAAATACACACCTGCTGCCCAGGACCACTGCAAATTAGGCTTTTATACCTAGGAAAAGATTCCCTTCGGACCCTATACCTGAACTTTTCTCCTTTTACTGGGACTAGATGAGCCAGCTTTGGAGGTAAAACTCAATCTTCTAGACTTCACCCTCAAGGACCCGCTATCTGGAAAAGGCTTCACCAAGCTCCTACCCACAAATAAAGCAGGCAGGGCTTGGCCATCTGACAGCTTGTACTTAGAACATGGTGAAAACCCTCTCGCTAATTCTCCTGCACACAAATGGAAATATAACTTAGTCTTGGTGTGAAGAAATGCATTTAAAGATGCCCTTTTAAAAACTGTGCATGTGCTACCTACAAGCAGTGCGCCCATATCCTGGCATCTGCTTGGCTTAACACTCTGTAATCAACACACCCAGACCCTTCCCCTCACGAGACCCTGAAGAGTCATCTTGGGAGCTCAGGGAGCCACCAAAGCTTCGCTTTTAGCAGGTCTTGAATAGCTCCACAAATTCCCAAGGATCAGAACRTTTCCAATAGCTAAAAACAGTTAAGTGGAAAGTCCAAGCAATGATGGAGCACAGCTAGTTTGGTACCGATCCCAGCCAAAATAACAAGGCAGCAAAATGCAAAATTGCATTCAAGGCAGCCCACGCTCCAGAAATGGGGTAGAAAATGCAAGAGTCACATAAAGAGCCACATAAAAGATGCAGGGGACAGAAAAGCTGTGATGGGAATCCGGAGATCTCGACCTCTTGGTTAYTACGAGAACACTGGATCATGGTGTGTAACAGGAAAACTGTGGAGAATGACAGTTGTGAACTTTGTAGCTTTGTCAACGGAGATGCAGGACACSCCAACATGAATTCAAGGAAACTCAGGTGCAATTTCTTTGTAGAAGGTAATTTAACAAGAGAAGAGATTCACTGATTCACTAGTGCTGGGAGACTACGAGAAGATTTTCTCTTTTTTTTTGGAAGAACACCTTTCGTTTAATTTGAGATGTTAACTGGAGTTGAATCAAGGTTTAATTCTAGAACTCCTCTGGCGGATGCCCCAGCCTTAGGCCTTGCTCAGCTCACCCTCGGCGGGCAGGCGGGAGCTGGGGCCGTGGAGGAGCCTGTTCTCAGCTCACACAYGCTCCTTCCCCCTTCTTCGCAGCCTGGACTTTAACTGCATTTCTCCCCTACCACCCCCCTGCTGCTGTGGTGGCCTCAGGCGCTGCTGGCACTGCCGCTGTTCCTCCTGTGCACAAGAATTTAATTTCCAAAGGACCGAGCTGGCTTAGCTTAACTAAAAGGACTCAATATTCAACATCCAAGTAAAATAGAAGGCTGTCATATGAAGGTCAGGCAGGTGYTCTACTAGTCTCTTCATGTTTAAAATCCATTAAATAAAGCATTCAGAAATTAAAATTAGAAGTACATTATTTTATCCTGAAATACACTATCTGCTAGTGATAATGCACATCAATTTTACTAAAATAYCACAAGAGAAAACACAGCATAAGAACTAGAGCTCTTTACACCATCTCCAGTGACAACCAGGCTCCTGCATAACCATGTACTCAAGTGACAGGGAGGGGCTGTTGAAGGATAATAAAACAGAGACATTTATCACACAACTGTCCAGCATTTAAAAGAGCATGTGCAATCCTGACCTGCTAGAGCCTACAACATTACCACCAAAATTAATTTCTTTGGGGAAAAAAAAAAGGTAGGAATTTGCTTTAATTAAAAAAGTGAGGGCTATAAGCACAATGCCCAGATGAGACTGTGATACCCTATTGTTAAATGATTAAACAAGCATTTATAATTAACTTGCAACTCACATGCCTAGGAAGCTCATGAATAGCAATAGTCACATTACCCGGGCTGCCTTTGATCCCTACAGGAACTGTGCATGACACAAAGTAATTTCATTTCCAAATCCCATATTCTAGACCCAGCCTTATATAAGGGCACTGTTACGGAGCGCAGATGGAAGCTGGTTTGAAAGCTTTAGCTTGCTGCACGCAAAAAGCAGAGTCTTTACAAGACATGAAAAAGTAATCTCGGCTCAAAAACCTCTCCTTCCTGATAGAGCTCTTTGAAACCCTGTTTGGAGATCAATATGAATGAAAAGTTAATGCTCTGATATTCTGCAGTTGCTGAGCACTACAATTCTCAGACAAGACCAYGGCTGATTTTGCAGTGTCAACTCTGAGATGTTTCCAGGGCACCACTAAGCCGAGCTCAGCTGCTGCATGGCTCACAGGGCTTTCAAACCACCTTATAACCTACTGCATCATGAGCCTAATTTCACTGAGGGCAAAAAGGCAGGGCTAGTATTTAGCTATGAATGCATGTGCTGTATTTTCTTGGAACAACTTTCTCCCAACTCTGCAATTAGCAGTGTGCACCTGATGACAACAGCTGTATTCCATGTTTAATTGAAGCTCTGCACACACAACCAGACTGAGAGGATACAAGGAGTTTTTTTGTGTTTTTTTTTCCTCTGAGCAGCTCTAATGTTAGGTTCTCTCTCTACTTGCTTACAACCCCAGTTGTGAAAGCAAGCCTAAATGTCACTTTGGGATGAGTATATTTTTAGTTGATTTTTTTTTTTACCAAACCACTGTAACAATGCCAACAAACTCAACCAGAGTCACTCTTTACATATAGTAAAGCTGAGCTTAATGTTCATGTGAAAGCATCCACTACAGCAAATAATGGGTACAGAAGCAAATTTCTAATAAGATTTTATGCAGGCTCTTCTTAAAACAGCTGCATAACTAACTCATCCTCACTTGATTCCTGCCAGAGGTTATTCCCAGCTGGCAGGCAGGACGAGGAAGCCCAGGAAGCAGAGGCGACGCCTCCATGGCAGCAACCCCGCTCCTGCCCCGTGGCCCGGCTGCCGGGCTAGGCCGGCTGAGCCGGGGGAGCTACCAGGGCCAAAACTAACAGGSAGGGGGAAGTCTTGGGGCTAAGCGCAGGATTAGAGGAAGGAGATAAAGCCAAGAGCACAGCCGCTCGTGGTGGCTGCAGCTCGCCTGCATCCTGAGGCAGCCCCCTCAGGCAGCGACGCCTCCACGGCCCCTTCGAGATGAGGCCTAGACCAGCTCGAGGCCAATATTTGACATGAAGCACGTACCTTTATTCTTGGCTAATCCCAGATAACTCAGGTTTGTTGCTGTCTATTCCCCCCGGCTCCAAGGAGTTTTCACCAGCCAGTTGGCATGGCGGTTGCCACATCTCCCTTCTGCTTTCTCCTCTCTAGCACTAAGGTTAWTCCCTGCCATGCCAACTTGCCTACTTTTTCCTTTTCCTTTTTTCCCCCCAAGTTTCTGAAAATTTTCAGTCCTAAACAATAATTAAAAACACCAAAAAACCCTATGGTTTGGCTTGTCCCCTAGATGATTAATACAAGCTTTAAATAAAATGGGACCTGCTACAGTTCCCTTCCTCCCGACCCTGTAACACATCCCCAGCTTGACACACAGCCATTTGTCACTGTCCTTTGTCTACTCCTTCACCCAGTCTCAGTCACACAGGAGCCTCCTCATCCAAGTCAATTAATTTTTCAATTAATGTTTTCAAACCAGGCYGCTCTACTGCAAAAATACACACAGGAGACTCAGCGAGCACAACTTGCTTCAGTTTGCATTACTGCAGCAGCCATGGTGATCTTAATTCTTGGAAGAGAATCAAATTTTGGGACTGTTAACAGTTCGGGGGAAATTTTTCTATTTAGGCAAAAATTGTAAATTAAAAAAWAWAWATATATATATACACATATGTTTCTATTCTCCCCTTCCAACTGAAGGCTATTATGCAAAACAGAATGTATTAGTTCTCCAATAGATTCACTCTTAACTTAAAAATACAGTTACATTTGCAACACCTGCCCACCTTGCTAGCTTATTTTCTATTAAGAACATAAAGCAAGGCCAGGAGGGGTTTGGTCTGCTCCTCATCCAGATCACCACGTTCTCCACGAGCAGGAAGAGCATGGAGCGCACCTGAGTAACACTCGGCAGCCCCCATCCCCATCTCATCCTGYTTCCCGGTGGTGCTCACGCTGCTCCATCCGTAGCTTTTCCACCTGGAGATCCCTGCRCCAGCCCCACGGCTCTGTTGAAGGGACCAGGAGAGGCAAGGGCCAGCACATGCTGGCCGCATCCTCAGCGTGCACCAAGCAAAATGCTGAAAACCGAAGGCCAGCTGCACAGTTGTGAGTCATATGCTCTCCTTGCAGATAAATCTCAATGTAAACTGCTCATGCTATTTACTGGCCTGCTATTCATTTGACAGCAGAAAGTGGTTACTGCTTACACAGTGACAGAAACCCATTTTGGATATTTATAGCTGTAAACACCACTCCGGCTAAGCTCTCCCGCCGTCCAGAACCACCCAGACACTTTAATTTCATGCCCGCCGCTTCTTAGGCTCCTGCTCCAAAACACAGCCCTGTTTAGCAGTTACGCTATCAGGGAGGGCTGGATCTGCAGCTTGACAAATACCTCTGCTTTCCCACGCACAACTGCAACCATTGCAGCGTGTGTGTGCAGAGATGCACAACTGCGGCCAGCCCCGTGCCGCGCTCTGCTGCTGCGGYGGACACAGCGGCACGGACACCTTGTAGGCCACTTAATGCATGCATTAAACCAGCATTTTAAAGTATTATGTTGCATTAAAGAAATAGCTGTATGTTTGGAAAGTATTCTAATGCACACAAACAGTATTTAAAGGGGAAGCAGGAGGAAGCAATTTCTAAATAAGCAAATATGCTGAACATACATACAGAAGCTGTCTTAAGAGTAGGCAGTGAAGGAATGAATAAGCAAATGGAAGAGCATGAATGCAAGGTCAGTAATAAACCTTGAAGGAGCAGTATATACTTGTCCTGAAAATGAATATAAGATTAATAGATTAATGGTTTGCCTCTTATGTGTATACATACATCTGTACGTGTGTTACATTAAATAGGAAGTATAAGCTACCACTAATGACAACAAAAAGGACAGCATTTACTTAGAAGCTCCCTTGACACTATCAGTTCGCATCACTTCTCTGAAGTCCATTGTAAATGAAGYTTAAGTACCATTAAATATTTTCTTAAAGTTAAGAAAATATGTACTTCACAAAGGGATATAATCTATATCTTTTTTGTTTGTAGTTAATTCTGTTCTCATACTTACCACGGAACTGCTAGGAAAAATAACCAAATACAACTGCTAGCCTACATTTTAAAGGAATAATCCAATAAACTAAAACTGCAACCTACCACATTTTCATTGTATAGGCAGTTCCAGTTTGCAAATATGCAAAAGGCCCTCATCTTCCATCACAAAAATTAACAGCTTTGGGAAATCTATAAATATCTTATTTTAGCAATWCTAGCTGACATTCAGTGTCACTTCATGTTAAACGCTATTTTGACATCCACTTACCTCAGCTATTTCAAAGTTCAGATAACATCTATGTGCTCTTGATTTGTGAAATGAGCTCTGCACAACATAAAAATGGTGTTTTTTCTGCTTTAGTGAACGTTTGTTCTACAGTAAAATTATTCCTTACTTTTCTCCTTCTTTACAWTAAGCCCTAATGAAAGGAAGGAACTACAGATTCCAAAATAGGTGCATCTACACACACTTACAACTTAAAACCATTAGTTTTACAGGAATGCAGACATATATATTTCAACCACTGGTTTAATAACCCAAATAGTCAGTAATTCTCTTGAGACTACAAAATTCCTTAAGAAAACACTAGAACGACCGGCGACTGCTGTCCAGCCAGCTGGGGCTCCCAGGCAGCGACTGTGCGAGCA
This sequence comes from Nothoprocta perdicaria, assembly GCF_003342845.1. NCBI lineage: Eukaryota > Metazoa > Chordata > Aves > Tinamiformes > Tinamidae > Nothoprocta > Nothoprocta perdicaria. The sequence continues at coordinate 2,673,419 of NW_020455455.1, forward strand.
GAGCGGAGCCTTCCAGCCGCCGGCTGCTTGCGAGAGCACAGGACGAGTGAGCGCTGGGCAAAATCCAAACTGCCTTTCGTGACAATGAAAAACAGCCTATCTGCAGACCCAAATTTCTTCCAGAAGTGGCTGAGTTGTGTTAATGCACAGATGCTTGATGGGGGCACAGATTCAAGGTGAGCACTGGACCACTCATTCATAGATTCTCCCATGCAAGCGTAGTGAAATAAGTAGTAATTAAATGAAAAAAAGGAAAATGAAACGCTATCACCTATTAATACAAATGAAATAATCTTTAATATTTGAACCTTAAGTTCCTCTCATGGCTAAATATTAAATAAATTTTAAAATTGGGTTGARATAATTTTGTAAAGGACCAAAAAATTATTGGGATCACAAGCAACTCCTGCTATGCAGGATGATCCCTCAGCTAAGTGCAGACTCTCTTGTTCTACTCATTTAAAACAGTGGCAGTTTCTTCCACGACCTGCAGTATTGAAGCCAAGCAAAATACGTTTTGTATTCTTTTAAATGGGGATGCTTACCTACAAAACATTGCTGTCTGCTTTGCAGGCTGCTTCTGAGCTTCATTTTGTTCCTGCCATGTTAAGACTATATTTAGGTGGGTGGAATTTTTTAATCTCTTTTCAACTAGACATCTCAGTGAACACATTTTCTGRAGTCACTGCTTCAGTTTTTTTTAGAAGAAAGTGTTTTTACAAGATYAAATAGGTACCCTAAAGCACAGCAAGTGGGGTGTCTCAAATCATTCCTAAGGGATGACACGCAGGATGTGCAGTCTGAGCAGGTGGCTCTGCAGGACAGGAGCTACTTTCATGCCCTGCCTACGCTCTTCCGCAAATTACAGGGGTTTCCTGACAAAATGCAAACAAACCGAGGGACTGTCTGCTCCACCAGCCATAACAAGACCTCGATGCTGCAGCCATGGCCTTGGCCTCACCAGCTCTCTCATCCCGGCTGCCCAGGGAACAGTCTGCGGGAAGCAGAGGTGCTCCCAGCGGGAACATCCTCCCTCGGGTCAGAGCCTCTCTCCAAGATTCCCACCCRGGGATCCTGGTTTGGGTCATTTTTCATCCTTGTGCTAAGCTTTCATTTGGCTTGCAACAAACTGCCTCTTTATCTTGATGAGCAACTGCTGAAATAACCAGGACAAGACACATTTAGTAGCTCAGCTATAAATGTTCAGGGAGCTGCCTGCCAGACACCTTGCTTCATATTTAGGTACCTTTGCCCTGCCATCCTCCCACACTCCAACTCCATCCTATACTAATACATCTTATTTAAGTGGAAAAGAAGAAAAAGCTCAGCTGGAAATAAATTCAATCAAGAGATTATATTTAACCTCAAGTAACTGCACTTACAATAAGCCTTGACAGCAGGGCAATATGCCTTGTTTAAACTTCATTTATTTGCATAAACAGCGATTATAGCAAATTATAGCAAACATGCTTAAATAGCAGCAAAAACCTAAGAAAATCCATCCCACGTGTCACATGAGGCTGCAGCAGTCTGCAGAGAAAAATACATTTTCTTCAGAAGTTTATCTCACATACTGCATAGAAATTAATTTTTTTTTTTTAGATTAAGACTGCTCAGTTTTTTCAATGGATTCACTGCATTTGCTGCTACTTGCATTCCTGAAAGGAGCTTAAAACCAAAGGAAATTTGTTATGATAATACCTGTGGATTTGCTCCTTGGTTTGGGGGTTCTTAAGAAGCAGAAACTAAAAACTCTSTAGGGAAGAACAAGGTCTAGGAAAAAGAAAAATTATGCAGTAACAGAAGATGAAAATAAAACAAAGATAGGGCAGGAAAAAGCTTTCATCAGATTTAAAAGATAAATTAAAACCAATTAAAAAWTTTTTTCTAACGCTTCATTAACGTGCACAGGAAGTACACCCTGTTTAGCATCCACTAGGACTTTCAACTCTCATTAAATAAAAGAGCCAACAAGGGTGAATGCATTCTGGCSAAAAGAAAGGCCTTTGGGCAGAATGGGTGAGGAAAACTCACTTCAGCAACAACGGCAGCGACACYGAACACAGCTGGGAGCCAGCCTGGTCACCTGCCATGTCCGTCAACTGGAGTAAGATGGGATGGGACAAGGAGACACGAAAGGTGAGTTCTTCTCCATCCACGACTACAAAAACGACAGTGTGGAGAAGTGCTTACTGTAAGTTACTACGTCTGTGATGCAATCCCTTCATCTTGCTGGTATACTAAAAATACTCAGGGGTCTTCCTTCTAAAATTTGGCATCACCTACACTTCATAGACCCCATGGAAGAATTGCTCCTCTTCCAGACATCCAGCCACACAGCCCACCAGCACCTTGGGCCACCACAGCTTGGCCTTCTGGCTCCCACTTGCCCTCTCTGAGACCATTTGCTCCATTTTATCCACCACAGCACCTGGCTGTGATCTGTGTGCACATACGTGGTTTGTGCATGGAAAACATCATCTACCTCTGGATATGGGAGTATTTCAGGCTGGTGTTTCTTCTCTGTACAGGACTAAGTTCCTGTGCCCCACGACACAGAAGGGCCAGGCACTGAGGTGCCGTCGCCAGCCCAAGTAAAGAGGGGACATCTTAGCTGCGTGCCCAGCAAGGCTGCCGTGGTGCTGCTCGCTGCTTCCAGCCTCCTGCCGCTCTTGGGGATGGAAACACAAAGAAGAAAAAAACCCAAAAGATTGCCACTTGCACTGAAGAACGTGGCAGGAGACATCTATAAATCTTCGAGGCACATAAACCCTTATAGAAATACCATGCTTAAATACAAAACATGCATCTTAGCTGTTTTTTGTGTCCTTAACTCTAAAGGACTTCATTTTGGTATAGAGATATAGGTGAGTTTTTACAATCTTCAAAATAAATACGACGAATGTTATTAGTTTAATTACATTCCCCAATGCCACCAAAATATTCACTAGCTYTTACACAGGAATTTTCTGCTAAAAAGTTATATTCAAAATGTTTACTGTTTCTGCAAGGGATGACTCCAAGATTGTAGCACTTTYATGTTAAGTTGCCTTCTGAAATGGAAATCTTTAGCAAGTGAGGAAAATGGAGGATTTCAGAGTAATCTACGTATTCCTCCATGAATCTCAAGGCTGAAGGGGTTCGTGCTCCTCCGTCACCAGCGCACTTTTGGGAAAAAGCCAAGCAACATTTGGAGTCTAAGATTAGGCTCCTATTTTTGAATGCTTTGGCCTGCGTACATCTAATGAGCTAGTTCTGAGTTGTTTAAATATCTAGTACATGAAAATATAATTAATTAATAACAGTAATGCAATTTCACTTTGAAGTGCCAAAGATTATATGTCATTTGAAAAATGTTTACCAAAAAGTTCTTCAGTTCTAAATCCTACTTGTGTCCAGCTGCCAAATTACTGTAAACAWGAACTCAAAGAGTATTCTTTTAAATATAAGCAAATGAACAACAACATCAAGGTCAAGTACACTAGCAGTGTGAGAAAAATTGCCTATTATGCCCAAGTCCTACAAACTCACAGTCTTAATTTTCAGGACTTTGGCTTTTGCTTTATTGGGATTTGTGAGATTCAAAAGCACCACTAAGGATTGTTTCTAATAAACAGAGGTCTAATTCAAACCGTATGCTTACTAAAACTTCAAGATTTAATTAGCCCATGCTTTTAAATAGAGCATGTATGATCTGTTTATCAGAGAACTTCAAGAAAAAAAACACAGAAAAAGGGATTTAAAATTAGTCTTACTTGTATCTAATTTGAAAGCTCTTAACATTCATACTTGCAATTCGGGTGTAGTAAAACAGGAGTTATTTCTTTGCAGAAGGTAGTCCAAATAAATCGACAAATTTCCCCGCAAACAACCTGATATGCAAAGACCGTAATTTCGGGAACACAGCTTTAATGGCAGTTTCAGTGCAGGAAAAACTGCTACAGATTTCCCCAGGTCCCCAGGCCCCTTTTCTGGCCCGGCTCCCTGGGAGTCTGGCAGGATGGGAGAGGCAGAAGCAGGACACGAGTCCCTGGTGCTCTGCAGTGTGGAGCCGGTCGCTGCAGAACAGGCTTCTTGCTCCCCAGCACTGCCCACGTCAAGGGGCTTGCACGTGTTATCCAYGATCCATCACCCACTTCCCCACACTGCTTCTCCTGGGAAGTATTCCAGATGCTGCGGTACCAACGGAGAGCCAAGGGACTGCAGAGGAATGGGAGTGTCCATGGAGCATCTGCTCCCACTTTTTATATATATGGAGACAAGGGAGAGGAAGAGATATTGATAGCATCTGATACTTCATGGTGACCACAAAGATACAGGAAGTCTTCACTTTGCCATTAAAAACTTCCACAGCCCCTACCTTGGCAGCCAGTGAAAGGGGTTAAACAGGTTGCTGAGGTTTTGCAGTGCTCCAAATTGCCCCCAAAGGGGCAGTTTCCTCTAGAACAGGGGGTTGCTGCAGATCCCTTGGGAATAGGAAGGAGCARGATCAACCCATTCTGGTGGACGCAGCGGATCAGCCACAATTCCTGGGCAAGCAGTAATTCTTAAGACTGGCAATGTTTAAGAGAAGCCAAGCATTAAAAAAACCACAGGATAAAACGGGAACTTTGTAATTTCTATGGCCAAGACATCCTTAACAGAAGTCTTGGCTCGGAGACATAAAGGACAGGGAGGATGATCTTCCCTGCAGTCAAGTCAAATAACCAGAGTTTCCACTTCACATGTGCTTTGTTTCAGGGCTAAAGCACTAGATCATATGGCATTAATACAGAGCTAAGAAATCCAATCTGAAATGCCTTAATCAGATTATGATTTTAGATAAATTTTAGTTCAGCACCAGTCCGTCTGGTAACTATAAATGGCAAGCAAAATCTCTTTAGAGCTGACATTCTGGGAGGCTGGAAGGCTCTCAATTTTGCAGCTCAACACCAAGAATATGCAGCTTGACTTGCCCTTCAGATCTCATATCTTACTCCCTTTCTTTGCAAACCATTGTTCTTGCAAATATCAAATACAACTCTAAAAGTGCAAAAATGTTGCACTGCAGATTGCTGGAGAGATAATGAGGTGCTTTTACATCACTCRTTTTAGGTTGCCAGGAACATTTAAATCCAGTATCTCCAGCAAAGGCCATCGTCTTTCCTCCACCAAAAATATAAAGAACACAGCATCCCCATTTTGGTCATCTGATTTGCAARTTATTGCCCATAATAGCTTAAAATATATAAGGAAGCATATTCTATATATCTGCATTAAGATATTTTCAGCAAAATAATACTGCAGTTGAGGAAAAATAAAAAAATATATATTTTTTTTAAAAAGTGTTTGTACTGGAACAGTCTCTCCATCTCTCCCAAAAGCATTTGGTAAGGAAAGGAAAAAGGATTAACAGAGMAGAATTCTCTTTAGCTGATTTGAATTCAGCTGCATTCATTTATTTAACAGATGTCAAAGGCAGCAAACCATTATTTGTCAGTTTAGAGCAATTTCAYGTAGCAGTCTTTAACCTCTGGCGCTGTTATCTCCCCTTGCTTTCTGACCACTATAAAGCTGCCAAAAATGTAGCGAATCAGCCTGTATCAATTCTGATACCACTACGAGAGTGAAAGCAGGGCATAAAAATCACATAGTTTTCCTGGAAAGCTACTTCATACTTAACAGAACACTCTGAGGCACTAAAATTAAGTGATATTCTAATTTTCAGATGCGACAATTGCACTTTAAGATGTACTAAACTGCACTAAAGATGTAAGTGTATCTTTAAGTCAATCTACAAGTGTTGACACAAGCAAGTTTATCTATAAAATTAAGATTCCTGCATTCTATGCATTCTTCTCTCTTTTCTTTATACCTAAAACACCCACCACCGCATTAAAATTTTGCTTATCGAGATCTAAACAGCTCCATATCTTACAACCATATGGTTTTTTTTGCTGCCGTCCACTGCATTTAAAAGAGAAAGCAATATGGATGCTGAATGATTTTTTATAGCAAGAAACACTCTTCAAATTGGGCTGTAATAAATTATCCCTTTCTATTCCATCTTAAAAGAGTGATCTTGCTGAAAGATGTCCTTTGAGAAAACACTATGAAAGAGCAGTATGGAAAAGACATAACATTAAAGCAGCCTGGAAACTGGTTTAAGAAACAGTCTATTTTACTTCCATGCTTAACAGAATATTATCCTCATCCAACCACTTTCTAACATCACTTGGCTCCCATTTCTCCTTAGAGCGCTTTCATTCCTGGTGCTTCTTGAAGCTTTTTCTTTCAATAATGACTGCATTTGCACCTCAATTTCAGTTGACATTTGAGTTAACATGTGCATTAAATGTTAGTTCAAGGTAAAAGTGTCTTCCTCAGCAGTCCCTACATACGGATATAAAGGATGTAACCCCTTAATCACAGCTAGTTCATCCTTTTCCCCTGRAAAAAAACAACCAGAGAGCAGCAAAAAAGCCAACCAGGAGTAGCAGCCAGAGCTGTAACAGGGCATTAGTTTACCATAGCCTCAGAAACAAAGGATAGTAGTGGGCAAGCTTTCAAAACACAAATTCTTCTACTGTGAGAGTCCTCCTGCTTTCAATCTGTTACAGCTAAAAGCGTGTTCCCATTAAAACCAYGTTTTGCACAAACACTGCTTAGAGAGCAATGAAACATTCACTTTCAAGTAAAGTTGCTGTTTACAAGTCAACATGGTACAGCCCAGCAAAGGGGCTATACGGTGATGCAAAAGGAACACTAGGGTATCTGCCAAGAATAACAGGAATCAAACCCACATTACTAGATCACATTTTTCCAAATACTGCATATAATCTTTTACCTTTTACCAACGTAAAGTGCCTTAGATCACTACCTTGATTWTTTTTTAAGGCACTCAATTTAAGAATCTGAGTAAATGGCCAAAACATTCACAGTTTTGATAAATTTAAAAATCACTGTATGGATGCATTCATTTAAGCTTTCTGGATGAACTTAGAAAAGGCTTGCTAACCACATTAGCCTGGACTTATAAGCTATACAGGGTTGATGTGACTTCAGACAAGCTATTTTTAAAAGTGGAGAAGAATACTGCATGAAGAAACAAATGGCAAAATTAATCCTTCTTCTTCAAAAAAAGCCATTATGGTCGACATCAACATTTTACTGAATAGATTTTTTTTTTTTTCTGGGAAAAATGCCCTGCACTAAAGTACTCTTAACTTCCATCCCCTTTCTCCTCCAGCTGTCTGTGCGTTGGGAAGGGGAAAAGGTCAGAGGGAAGGACACACAGAGTTTCCTTCTGGGAGCAGGAATCTCCTCTTGGCATGCACTCCTGGAAAGCAGCACAGATGCAGCTAAACACATGGCATCAGGCATACAAAAGTTGGAGGACTAATTCCTTTTTTTTCCCATTCTGTTGCTTTCTCATTTTTAAAGTGGCTACATTTTTTCTCCMTAAGGTATCTGTGAGGGTAAATAAATATCCAATTAGCATTTTAAAGCAAGTTAACTTGTAATGTACAATGAGAATCCCATGTTCAGCTCATTCTGAAGTCCTTCCTGCTGCTCCTGCTCAGTAACWTACATGACCCAATCTGAGATCCTGGAGAAGGCACCAGACAACATAAAGAGTATTGGCATCAAAGCAYCAACCATTAATACACTATTTTTCTCTAAATTTGCTAAAAAAGATCTAGAGGGCCACCAAGCTGTAGGGCCAACAGCTCAGCATTGGTCTTGCTATTTGCTATCCTGCTTGGATGGGAGAAGAAACCTCTGCTAGGGACATTAATGTTCCCGAGTATTCGGGACCATGAGGCTCCTCACAGCAGCCTCATGATGCTACTAAGCGATTCTCCACCCTTACAGGATGTAGGTAACATTACGAGGAGAAGTTTACATCTTGGATTCAGGAATGCTCATTATTACTTTTTCCAAGCCCTGCCTTGCTATTAAAAGGGGCGGGGGAAGAATGCAGAGAAGGAAAATGACCTTAAGGTCCAACTAAGTTTAAACTTTCTTCTTCTTTCAGAAGGGAAAAAGAAAGGCTTTTTCCTCTCTCTTCTGAATTCCAAACATAAGTCTTAGCAATGTCATTTAGATTAAAAAAAGCTGCAGAGACTGAAGCTCTTCCTGGATTTGAATCAAACTGCTGTCTGTCCTAAAAAGAATGTCCAATTCTGGTACTCTTAAGCACAAGTATTACAAAAGAGATGAGATAGTATCTGTAGCCTACCCAGCACAGCTACAAAGGAGCTGAATAGACAGCCAAGAGCAGGCAGGTGAACAGTCATTACAGTTAACTAAGACTTCAGTCACTTTCAGCTCATCTTCTTTTTTATGGTTATCAAAAAAAACCAAAAGTGCCTGAGAAAGTTAGTCTGATTAAATTAACTTTTATTTAATTATATAGGTAAAAATGTATCAATAGCTCTCACATGTCTACTATGTAGGTTCATGCCTCTGTTACAAGTCATGAGAATCTTTTCAATTACTTGAAATACCATCTTTTCCACATCCCGCAGGTGCCCTAATTAAYATGACAGTGAACATGGAAGTTCAGCAGGTCAGAGAGAGACACAGATCCCAGAGAATCCAGTTCCACCCACGGAATCAGTGCAGGATCACAGCTCCTTCAGCCACAGAACACTTGAAAAAGGCTTTTTTTTTCAAGGTAAGTGACTGTCCTCTGCGCAGGAGAGTCTGAAGTGAAGTTCAGTATAAGCCAATGCCAAGCCTGGTTAAACTTGATAGCAAAAGCTRTATCTAGAAGAGAGCGTGATTTAGCATCAATCTATAAACCACTTTACAACAGATCTCCTCTTAACTGACCGATTTATAACTGTAAATACATTAACAAAATAAAGTGTATATATATAAGTATAAATATAAGTATAAAATAAATAAACTCAGTGATTTTTTTAAAAATAGGACTGCAGAGTCCTCAGCAAAACAAACATCAGCCAATTCCTGTGTCCTGCTGCAAYACCGGGTCCTGTGTCCTTTCGCAGACAGCAGCCAGGCACAGAATTGACTAATGCATTGATTTCTGTTTGTATGTTTGAGGTGGGGTTTAGCCACACACAGCTCGGGTTATTCAGAGCCAGAGGGTACACACAGTCCACCTGATAGATGCTCCATGACAGAATTCAGTCACTGCTTCGACTAAAGACAAGCAGGGCCAGGAAATGATTATTGAAGAACAGGCCTTCTGGCAGGGGCTTTGTTATGGTAGCACCAAATACTCCTTTGCAGTTCATGGACTGCTGCATGATGGATACAGAAAGAACTTGAAGCAGGGATCCTATAAATGGCATTACCTTTTGCTGGGTCCTCACATATTATAATTTGCTGGGTCCTCACATATTATAATTTGCTAGTTTGGCTCCTGAAATAATTAAACCTACTTACCTGATTAAGTCATTATACAGACACTTCCTAAGTGCTCCTTTATGCTCTTAGAGCTGAATCTGCACTCAGTTCCAAAACACACAATTGTTACCAAGTAATTAACAGTATTTCACTGGGGTTTCTATTTAAATAAATGGGACTTTCTCCGAACAGATGTGTTTTTACCAAACATGCAGACAAGAATGGAAATGGGATTTGCCACACTGGATCAGACCACTAGTGCGTCTAACATGGTATTTGCCTTTGGCATTGGCTTGATCCTGTAGACTTGCAAGAAAGAAAGTGACAAAGAAGGTCTAATTAAAAAAGAAAGTAATTAGATGACACATATGTATAAAAGCGGCAAGAGAAAAGGCAAAGGCAAAGTAATTTCTTACTATTCTATTTTCATATAATAAGATATGCCCTTTATCAAGGCTTAATTCATTGTTCAAGGGTATAATTCTGCAACTGATCCAAAGAACAAATAAAAACAACGCCAAGGTATTCTCATAAGGACCACAAATGGGAACAAACGTATCAATATCACAGATACCAGTATCATGACAGATGGGGCTCCATCTGCGAAGCACCTGCATCAGCTAAAGGAGTTCTAAAGAACTGATGGAAAGGAGGGCTCCGGCAGGTGCAAGGAGAGACCTTCCTCCAAGGTGGCTTCCTAAGGTGAGTTCCACTTATGTTTCCTAAGGGACAACTTCCCTCACCTGCAGTTAACTGAACTAAATTCAACTAAATTCAACAGCTAACGTGGGAGATGAAGAGTTCATAATTCAGACCTGGGGCAGCGGGTGGTRGTGATGGTGTCAGTAGAGTGGGAAAGGGGCAGCAAAGACAGACCCAAGTCAGTGGACTGGGGCCATAAGCAGTGGAACTGGACCTGGACTTTCTATTTTGCTGTTTTTCCCCACTTAGGATTACATTTTGGAAGAGGAGAATTGCTGCTCGTAACGTACATACTTTAAGATGTTTTGTGGTTAACAAGAACTAATTTTTATATATTTATATGCATGTGTGTACTCTATAAAAGTAAGTAAAACTAATCTAGAGGTAGATATTGTGACAAAGCACAGATTTCCTTCTTGTGCTTCTTGATAGCTGTGAGATGGCCAGTACTGATTAGTCTGCTCTAAATGAGTGGAGTTACTAAAACCATCAGGAAATATTCCTCTATTCCATTATGATTAAACCCTTCCCAAGCAAAGGATGGCTCAGTACAGATGCTCCTAGGTTAAACATTTACCTTTCTCACAGATAAAGACAACGGCCGTTATGATGGGATGTTATGGTCTTGGGGAATACAAGCCAGTTCTGAAGCTGCTTGAGAGAAACTAACCTTTTCTATCTAGAAAAACATTAACTYGAAGGCAAGCAAATTGCCATGTGCTGTACGCAGGTGCACTAAGCCAGACACAGACCAGGACACAAAGCAGATAGAAGGAAATATGTTCTCTGTCTTCACCACAATTTCACTTGAGCTCAAAACTGAACGACCGGTTTCATCAAACCAAACCTAAAACCAGAATATTCTTTTGCTATGAAATAACTAAAATACTGAATATTATTGAAAAAACCTATTTGCAGTAAGACTTGGAAAGAGTGCTCAACTACGTCAGGCAGTATTGAAGAATGGTCTTCAATAATCAGTACTTTCTTGCAAAATAACTTCCCTCTCCCTGCACACAGACACATAGAAGTAGCAGGTAAACTTAAAAATGACCTGATTCTTACAAACACGCAAGCAAATGTGACTATGTTCACTCTCCGAAAGTATCAGTACCATCTCCACTAAAAAAATGCAGAGAAATACAATTAAATGTCAAATGTGGCTGCAAAATCAAGGCCAAGGAGCATGCCAAGCTGTCGGAATTTCCCACAACAAAACTAGCAGCTTGGAGGAAGGCTATGTGAGCTATTTCTGAGGTTAGGCTTTGCTGGAGATGGAAACTAGAGACCTGGGGAGCTTCAGTGGGAGCTTGCCAGCACCCAACTCTACCCTGTCCCGAGGGTTCTGGGGTGCCACTGTGCCCGGCCAACGGCACAGGATGACAGAAACTTCTTGGACCAAGTCGGATGCTTCCTCTCAGAAACAGTCTGAGCTTGTTTGAGCTTGAATGATTAAAGCATTATACACTTTGCATCAAGTACTTAGTTATCCCAGATGCTTATCATGAGATTAATCTGCAGCTAAACTGCCTCAGTGGCCTCTATACTTACTGTAGCTCTTCGCTCCTGTGCTAGAGTTGAGAACATTTGGGCAGTCTATTTTAAGCTCCAACTTTTGTCACTTTATCTTCCAAGTCTTTGACACTCCAGCAGACAGGTTGCTGTTCCAAAAGCAGGTTTTGAAGGACACGACTACCGTTAACRTAAAGCTCCAGCTCACTAGGAAAACATCTGCAGCAGCCTCACCTTTGTGCAGGTAATGCCATTTATTATTAGTCATTTAATTTGCCCTCCCCCCCCCCAAAAAAAATTTTAAAAGCTGCCTTTCAAGTTTGATTTGTTTTTCATAGTGCTTTTGGTGCTCACTGGTGGTTTTGTACTAGTGATTAACCTTAAAATAAATAAATAAATAAATAAATACAACCTCACTCTGATCAGCAGAGAAATACAGTTACAGTATTGTTCTTTTCACTCCCTCATCTACATTAATGATTTTCCATGTGCACTGGGAATAAATCTATACTTGTTCTCATCACAGCAAGAATTCCCTTTTAGTAAAAAGGGACAAAAATGACTTCTGTTTAAAAGTAAGAGGAATAGAGGAATCTGTACAGAAATCAGCACGGAATACTAGCATACAAGCATTAATACACTGGAATAAAAATACAAAAGGAAGTTTAATCCTCGAGACATCAGAGGCCTTTTTTCAGCTGTATGTGTTGATACTGTCTTTTATTTAAATAGTGGAAAATCACAGACCAATTTTTGGACTTTTTTTTTTTTTTTTTTAATTTTAAACAGTATCCTGCTTAACAGAACCAAAGAAAGAACACATTTTAGCTGGACCTTACTTGTCCTGGTGTATTTTCATGTTTCCATTTTTTCTATTTATTTTTAGCAAGGATATTTTAAGTTAGTTCAGTGGGACCTAAAAGAATGTTTGGGGTTGTCCAATCCAGGCCTCTGCCACCACAGGAAAAGTACAAAACTAAAAATGGTCCAACTGTTCAAATCCTGTGTTTAGGGTAATTACATATGATCTGCCCCTGCTCGTTAGCGTGCTGGGCCATCCTCGCTGGCTGCCTCGTGGCCGCTTCGCCAGGGTTATATTTTCCTTGAACAGGCCTTTTCTTCCCCTGTGTAGGCAAAAGCAATCACTCCCCAACCTTCATTTTGCCAAGATAAATAAGTTCCTGGCTTCTTTTGTTCTCTGCCAGCTGCGATAAACTCTCCTTTGCCTTATCAACTCGGCAACTATTTTCAAAGGTATGAACCAATCTTTCACAAACAGCCAGGAGTCCAGCCAGGCCTGCAGCCAAGGCCGGGAGCAGCAAACCCGCCGTGCAGGACAGTCCCACCTGCTTCACAGAATCACACAGAAGGTTTATGGTTGGAAGGGACCTCCAGAGATCATCCAGTCCAACCCCCTGCTCCAGCAGGGACACCCAGAGCACGGGGCACAGGGCRGCATCCAGGTGGGTTTGGAAGATCTCCAGAGAAGGAGACTCCACAGCCTCCCTGGGCAGCCTGTGCCAGGGCTCTGGCACCCTCACAGGAAAGAARTTCTTCCTCACCTGGAGATGGAACTGCCTGTGTTGAAGTTTGCACCCATTGTCCCTTGTCCTGTCACTGGCCACCACTGAAAAGAGCTTGGTCCTTTCCTCCCTACATTCCCCCTTCATGTACTTATCCATGTTAATCAGATCCCCTCTCAGCCTTCTCTTCTCCAAGCTAAACAGGTCCAACTCACAGCTCAGTTACTCGGCGGCTCCTCCTGCGTGACCAATAGGCCCGGACCTTTCTCTCCCTCTCTCTGCGACCACTGGTGAGTCTGCAACTGAGAAACTCTTCTCATCAGCTCCTAAATACATAAATTTATACTCTTTTTAACACGCATTGGAGAGAATGTTGTAAAATTAAAGCTTTAGAAATCTTACCTGTAGAAGTGTGAATAAACACCTGCTTGAAAAAATACTCGGTATTTACTCACAGCTCTCAGTGTGCTCAATCACACAGGAATGTTTTGGCAATGCCAAATCCTTAGGAAACATTACTAACAGTGTCACAGTTRCAGGTAAAGTGAGATTTGGTCTTTATAAGCTTTGGATGAGCAATCCAAATGCAATCCAGAGCTAAATGATCACAGGTAAAATCTAAAACAGACAAATTCTGCTAGGGATCCTGATAAATAAGGTGCTTTTTCATATTAATGGGTTATTGCACCATGAAACCAATTATTTCAAGAACATTAATAGGTGAATGATGTGGATATATCTGGATTCATTTATGTCATTAATAGTTAGGTCTGTTTTACACCTGCCAGTAATAAAGTGGCAGCAGAAAACAGGCACATACCCTCTAGCCATCAACCTTGATAATATCATCTGAACTCTAACATAAAAGCAGAGCAGTTTATAAAGTCAGTTAAAAACAAAGAATAGCAGGAACAGTAAGGGAAGCAGAAGAACACAAAGATCTCAGGATAAGAACTTTTAAGAGGGTTTTACGAGCACTACCTTCCTATTTGTGAAAACGGAAACTACAGTTACAGCAATAAAAGCTGTAAAGAAACTGAACTGTGATGCTGCCCTTAATCGCTGCCTTAGGGTTTTACAACCAATAACAAAGGGAAAAAAAATAAAACATGTCCTAAACAAGAGGGTCTAATGCCAAGAGAAACCCCTGCCCCAGGCCTTGCAAAGGCCCTGGCAGCCTCTGCAGAAGCCCCTGCTCTGTGCAGAGCTCGTCGTGCACCAGGGACCTCCGGGGAGTGTCCAGCTCCTACCTTAGCCTGGACTCTGCTCAAGCACTTGCTACGTATGACCCACAACCTTCCCCAAGCCCTCTCAGGAGGGGCAACAGGCCAAAGAGAAGCAGCCTCTGGGTGGCAGGGTCTGGCCTGTAGGAAACTATAGCAACTGGAACTGTACCAACATTAAAAAGAAAAAAAAATTTTTTTTTTTTTTTATGTTTGGAGGGATAGAGAACTAAAAGTCTGGGCAATACTGAGAGGTAGCACCAAGACACAGAAAGCTGAAAGTCAAGAAAGAATGCAATGATACACTCTGAAATGCTGATAGTACCTATCTGATAAAAAAACAATTAATGTGAGCAGCCTGTATCAGAGGAAAACTAAGTTCTATGCAACATGAGGGGAGAAAAAAAGGCAGGCACAAGTTCATTTGCAGTTCAAAAGCTAGGTAACAACAAACATTATAGAAACAAGAAGCTTAATAATTCTGTTAGCTGCACTGATCACACGCTGCTGTTTACATGATTATTCAAGGCCTGATGCACCTGTTTCCTCCTTTCTGGGAAAGGGAGAAAAAAATAAGGATTGCCGAGGCCGCGTATTCGTGCCACACGGCAGTTAGCGCGGGGCCGGGGGCACCCAGGCCAGCTGTGGGGCCGGGGGAGCCCAGGCCGGCTGTGGGGCCGGGGGAGCCCAGGCCGGCTGTGGGGCCGGGGGCACCCAGGCCGGCTGTGGGGCCGGGGGAGCCCAGGCCGGCTGTGGGGCCGGGGGCACCCAGGCCAGCTGTGGGGCCGGGGGAGCCCAGGCCGGCTGTGGGGCCGGGGGCACCCAGGCCAGCTGTGGGGCCAGGGGAGCCCAGGCCGGCTGTGGGGCCGGGGGCGCCCAGGCCGGCTGTGGGGCCGGGGGCGCCCAGGCCGGCTGTGGGGCCGGGGGCGCCCAGGCCGGCTGTGGGGCCCAGGCCGGCTGTGCGGCCGGGCGCTGCCGCTGCAGCCCCAGCCCTGGGTCCCGAGCTCTGGTGCAACCACCAACCACGAGGAGGGACCTGCTGCCCGAGGTACCTGCTGCCATCGCTCCTGTGGGTGTTCACCCTGCAGGGGAAGTCTCGGAGGCTCCATCGGAGCACACCCGATCCGTGCAAGATCAGCCCCATGCGGACTCTGTGCAGTCCTCCTGACAGGCTCCTGGTGAAAAATCACCCTCTTACCACAGAATCATCCTTAATCTGATTCTTCTAAGCCTGAGAGATTAGTGCTGTACCCTAACTGCAAGGAGGAAGCTGTGTATTATAAAACTGCTTAAAACATTCACTCTTTCTTTGCCTTAAGGTGTTTATACAACTGTTTGTTTCCATGATTCAAGCCGTTGGTTCATGCTGCTGGGTCACCCAAGCTCTGATAATTATTTCTGCTGCTGCAAATAAAAATATATTGAAGCACTTGCACTTGATTGCACAACATCACTAATAAAAACAGTGAAATGCCCTGGAAATCTGACACACAAAAGGTGGGATCTAGCAGAACTGAGTTTTAAGATAAGGTCAATCAGATTTCAAAGGAAGAAAAAAAAAAAAAAAAGGTACAGTGCCCACAAAATGGGTGACAACCTGGCCTGGTACAGTCCCTTGCTCCTACAGCTGCACTCGATCCACATTCCCAACTACAGGTACAGAACCCCAACCACATTTATGTTAAGCAAAGAATGTATCGCGGAGCTGTGCTGCCTTACCTGTCACTTTGCTACAGGGAGTAGTGGTGACACGCTGACCACCACCTCTGATTTGTGCTGCCTTACCTGTCACTTTGCTACAGGGGTAGTGGTGACGTGCTGAGCACCACCTCCGATTGCTGCAGGGACAATCTCAGGTCCCGTCGCAGGAGGAGCAGCACTCAATACAAAGCACAAACTAACAGAAAAAAGGGTTTTGCCCTGTTCCCACTTCTGTTTCGCATGTAAGTGTCCTCTGCAACCCCACCACCAACCTACCAGTTCTGGCAATAACAGGCAATCCTTTTCCACTCCGCTAGCAAATATTTGTTTTCCATATTCTGCAGTTAACAGTCATCCTGGTTCCAGGTCCAGGTTGAAAGAAGAAAGGTAGCCTGTGCTATTAAACCAAAGAGGAGGGGAAAAAAACCCACAGTAATCCAAAAATCAAATGCAGACTATTGCTGGTGCCTGTAATAGCTTTCAGAAAGTCAAATAAACACAGATTACTAGCAAGGAAATCTGAAGTTTATGTAATACACAAAATCCTGAGACTATTACTGAAAGTTATGAAGTGCTCCAAAAACTACAAATGGTCCCCAAGGAAATAATTCTAAAATAATAATTATAAAAAAAAAAAAAAAACAGAAATCACAAATTGCATTTGTTCTGGCATATGACCTGTATATTTCTTGGAATTAAATATCTGTCTTTTTATTAAAAACATCCCTGTATGTGCATGCAGGGTTTAAAACATGAACAGAAGACATCTGCTAGATTAACACCCTTGCTATCGTGTTCTAACTTTTTAAAGAGCCACACAATAAAAAGTTAGCATCTGATTCTCATCAGTTCATGAGGCAATCCAAATTTTTTGATAAAAATATTAACTTTATTCTTCACTCACAATACAGAAGAAAACAGAAGGCGAAGAGTTAAAGCTGTTTGGCAGCTGTTGCTTTAGGCTCTTTGGCGTTTTGTAGTTTGCAGACAATGTCAGGTCCCACACTCTGGAACTCTGGGCTACAGCCCCCAAGCAGAGCAGTGACTGCAACAGTCAGTGGATAGACTAGTRGACAGAGCAGGGAACATCCTTCTCTGAATCTTTCAATAGTAATAAATTATGGTATGGCCAGGAGCTGACTGTGACCAAAACAGAGAAATCAGAACCAAAAGAGTATGGAGAACTGGAGACAACCTATACAGGAGCCATGAAGAAGGCTGAACAGAACAACAAGATCTCCTAGAGGGAAAAATACATGGGAGGAGGGAGAAGGACAGAGCCAAAAAGATAACCCATGGTGCAAGAGACAGGCAGAGCATAAAACCAGAAGCATCTCTTGTCTGGGGAAAGACTAAGTGAGCTGGGCCTGTTTAGCCTGCAGAAAAGAAGGTGGAGAGGGGATGTGACTAAAATATATAAATACCTGAAGGGTGAATGCAGGGAGGAAGGGGCCAAGCTCTTTTCAGTGGTRGCCAGTGACAGGACAAGGGACAATGGGTGCAAACTTCAACACAGGCAGTTCCATCTCCATGTGAGGAGGAACTTCTTCACTATGAGGGTGCCAGAGCCCTGGCACAGGCTGCCCAGGGAGGCTGTGGAGTCTCCTTCTCTGGAGATCTTCCAAACCCACCTGGGTGCCGCCCTGTGCCCCGTGCTCTGGGTGTCCCTGCTGGAKYAGGGCGTTGGACTGGATGATCTCTGGMGGTCCCTTCCAACCTCAAACATTCTGTGATTCCAACTTCTTGCATTTCCATGGAACATGGGATCCCAYGGGATTTCTCATGTGCACAGCCTGCAGCATTACACAAACTAACAAAAGTAGAACTTCTATTTAGCTCCATGGGCACTGGAAAAAAAGCAAAAATTAGCAAAGAATCTTGCAAAGAAAGCTAAAGGATTTTGCTGTTAATTCAGAAAGCAGAACAATTTTACAGCAAACCACTCAGTACAACTCTGGTCACAAACTGCAGCCTCAATGCACTACTCCTATATGCAGATCACTACCGAGTAAGAAGTCAAAGATAGGGTGAACAGTGCAAGTCCTGGGTCTGCCCAGTGCAAGTATCAAAACCAGAACAATGAGACATTTGTTCCAATCTCCCACGGCAAGGCAGAAACCACCACAGCAACCACTATTTTTCTGAACAGAAAGCAATGCAAGGTATTTTTTAAATGTTCCTCRGTGAGTTCATACAGTGCCGTAATGACTATTCCTCTCCTTGTTGCACAGATCCACATAACCTGGACACAGAGACACTTAAAGACAAAAACAACGAGGTTGTAAGAAACGTGAAGAAACAGAAGCACCATCTGATGACTACAGGATGTTCAGCACCTCCCACAGCCCATGCGTACGATGTTGCTGTTTAGAATTTGCACCAACTTGTCAGAAAGCCAAGGCATTGCTCCCAGGCCTGGCTGCAATATGTCAAAAAGCACAAAGGACTGGCCAAAACCACAACACTTAGTAGCCATAAACTACTGTTGTGGCTTTCAAGCTATCCAAGCTTTCCTTAAATAATCCTTAATCTCTGCACTTCTGGGAGAAGAACAAAAAGCAGCAGTATTTCAGAAGCTGCAATGCAACTGAAGGAAAAGCAGTGAGGACAAGTTGAAAATCTACCAAGTCATGGACAACTTACTAAGTTGATACCTAAGAAAAACAACTATGAAGTTATATGAAATCTGTCAGGAAGTGAGTACAAGTGGATCTGATAAACTATAAAATGCCTCCAGGTTCACCTCCAGGAAGAAGAGCCTCCAGAAAGACAACCCAGGAATGCCAGAAAAAGTCTTAGGACACATCCCAGAAAAACTGACATCTTCGTGCCTCAGCATGAGTGTGCTCCTCGCTCATCTTGGGAGATGCCAAGGAGGATGCATGGTCACCTCCTTGAAGGCCGAGGTGGATGTGACCGTGCGAGGCAGTTAGGGCCTCTCCAGCAAGGCCAGGTTCCACCCCACAGCCGCTGCACACATGAACACACTGTCCAGATGACACTGGTGGCCGAAGGTTCAGCCATGCCAGAAACACAAGAGAGGAGCGACGACTTTTACGAAAGGATCAATGTAAAAGACATTTCCTTACTTAAATATGCACAGTAGGGTTTGAGAGCTTATGTTTCTGATRAAGAAAATCAATCAGATAAAAAAATACACTTGAAGTCCACGGTGAGTTAGGACTTTCTGTCACACAGCAGAGCTTATTGGCAAAGACAATACAATACAAAGTAGTTCAGCTTTTTTGTTACTTCATTTTTATTTTTATATATAAAAGAATATATTTTTAAAGGGCTATTTTTTTACAGTACTGAAGGTACTATGCCTGAATTTTGTTAAGCAAATTGAATTGAGTGAAATAAACATATATCACTCAGAGAAAAATTTATATAAAAGATTTAAAAGTCTATTATTAAAATCCACTGTTCCTGAGAAAGTTGGAGATTTATAAGAACTCCCCCTCATACCAGTATGCAAATACAGTGAAAACCACAGGAATAAGAGACAARCCAGTGATGCTTAATTAGAGGCCCCAACAGATTGTTTAAAAAWCTTGAACAAGGAAGCGCACATACTTGTACACTTAATTAATTCACATGCCTTGTATCTGCTATAAGGCATGATTTATTTCAAAGCCATTGCCACGAACAAGGAAGAAGAAACACATCAGTATACGTTTCCAAGCCAAAGCTGCTTTGAACGAAGCAAATTAGCAGAGAAGTACAGAGAGGGCAACTCCTGCGCTATTAAAATGCCTATAATAATGCAAGGACGAAACCTGCACCATGTACCCTGGATATCACATTAATTCTGTAGAACGATGACTGGTCACAAAAGACAACGACTCAGTCGCTCAAAGTACAGTATAGCACATGGGAGAACATCACTGAAAATGGTGGAAAACACATTACATTTTAGTGCTGCGAGGTAGAGTTTGATTTGTACCACATGAATCTTGTCTTTTCCTCCGGTCTGCTTAGCATGGTATAACACATACAATATTTTATTTCCCCCTTGGGCAAAAAGGCCCAGTTAATGCAATATGTGACTACCTCAAAGTCATAGCTGAAGCCATCAGGCTGGCTTAACAAAAAAAGCCTAAACCAGTACTATACTAGCAGAACAATAACATTGTTTGCAAGTTCAATTAGTTACCAGCAGCCTTCTCCAAAATCAACCTTTACCTGCACTGTGCCTCACATCTCTCTGCATTAAAAAAATTGCTTCTTATGGTCTTTTCTGCACTGCAATGACAGACAAATGCGGGCTTCTATCAGCAGCTTGCATATT
This sequence comes from Nothoprocta perdicaria, assembly GCF_003342845.1. Taxonomy (NCBI): domain Eukaryota; kingdom Metazoa; phylum Chordata; class Aves; order Tinamiformes; family Tinamidae; genus Nothoprocta; species Nothoprocta perdicaria. The sequence continues at coordinate 2,693,728 of NW_020455455.1, forward strand.
ATTATTTGAAGTAACTTAATCTTCCTACTGCTTAAAAACAGAGAACAAGATTCTGGTGTTACCAGCAACATCAAGCTTGAAAGTATGTTTGAAATACAGACTTGTCTACATGACTGCTCTTGAAAATGCACGTTCTCTTCTGACAGATTAAGTTAAAAATGAAACACAGCTCAAAAGGGAGAGGATGGTGAAGGAAAGAGAGGAAAAGGAGGAAGCTTCTTAGTATTGATAGCTGGAACCCATCCAAATTTCATTTCTTATGTAGAAAAATTTACATACCAGCCCATCATCTTTATGCTGTTTTCTCTTATGTTCATTGTATTATATAGACATTCCAAAACCAGGCTTGTCATTCACTTTGGGGACAAAGTGACTGTCTATTACACAAAAAACAACATCAGCACTAACAGAAAGCAGTCACTAAGGTGGCAAGGGGCTGCTGAAACAGCTTTCTGTCCACTACCCTGCAAATTCAGGCTTCAGCCCCACCTTTGGCCTTGGCGCTTACACAAGCCAAGCAAAAAAGAGCAGGGCAGAGCAAGAAAGGGATTACTAAATGGTAACACCATTTCAAGAGGGTCCTGAAGTAGCCATGACCAGGGATCAGTAAATTTCACTAAAAGGTTCCTAATCATTAAAGATGGCAGRGATTAAGACCCCAGACTCTGGTCCACATTTATTCCCAGCTCTGACCTTGACAGTGACATTGACAATGACCTTGGCCCTCAACACATTTCTGAGGTGCCTGAGCTGATCTTCTGCAAAATGCAAGTATGGAACTTTTTGCTTGTTCGTTTCTAACACATAAGACATGGCCAACTTCTATTATATATTCAAGAGGCTATAAGCACAATTTATTGATGCAACTCAAGCAACTCAGGAAGAGAAAGCAGGATTCCCTTTAGCAAAGGCAATACGTCTCCTTCCCAACTCTGCTGTTAGGAGTGCTAAAAGCTCTGCTGAATTTTAACTAGACTTTAAGTAACAAAGGCTGCAATTTCACATCTCCAAAAGGCACGCCAGAAGGTAAGCAGTGATCAGCCCTGCAAAATGATACTGCCATAAAATATTTACTTAGAGTGAGCCCCCAGGTCTGCAACAGCTTTCACCTGGGACTTTATTTAGTCTCCCTACCTTCCCATCTGCATAGCAATGGGCAGAACACCATGAGGTAACACGGAGTGGAAAGGAAGGAAACTGCGCCAGGGTCACGGGACACTGCTCTGCGTTCCCTGCTCGCTCCAACACAATACATGCCTTTTAGAAAAAGCTACAGTCACCACGCTTTGCAAGCACAGGCATTCTGATTAAATTGAAGAAACACCTGGGAGAGCCTGGCATGGTTCTAGCTCTATGAACGTGAGCRTTAATATTTTCCACCACGCTGTAAGACTAGGGGAGACGGAAGATGATACTTGATGATTCTGGCTGAGTAAYCGAGCCACGGTTCCTAGTACCTGACTGCATCAGAGAGAGGGGGKTTTTTTGCTGGGAATCAGACAGGGAGCAGTCTGATTCCCAGAGTCCCTACAGCTCCTGAACAGGCTCCAGGACCCTTATTGTTTGTAAGAGTCTGCTCCAGAGTATGCACATAGAGTTTTTCTATTTTTGTCAYGGAAGAATTTCTGAAAATCTGGACTATTCACTTAAAACCATGCATTAACCCAGGGCCTCATGCTCTAGGTGTCCCYGCTTGAGCACGGGGTTGGACTAGATCATCTCTAGAGGCCCCTTCCAACCTCAACCATTCTGTGATTAATCTTCACGTAAGAGTAACTATTACCTTTCTACAGACATTGCTACAGAAATGGCTCTACTCCTTGTTATCCAACCCTCTGCTCGTCCGAAGCTCAAGGAACTTTTGTGTGTGGAAAAGTGGGGAGACGCGACACCACCTCAATCCCCCTCACCAGGGCTGAGGGCTCACTCGGGCCTCTCCCTGCAACAGTAAATCACACTRAAACCAAGTGAAAACAAGACAAAGACAGAGCATTAATACGAGACTAACTAGCTCCACACAGGTAAAATACTAATTAAAGCAAGATCTCCAGCAAGATTAGCACGTGGCTAAAGAGTGCCAAGTAGTTCTCAGCGACACAGAGCTTCCCGGAGCAGCCGGCTGTGCGTATCTGATCTAAAGGAGGAAGCCCTTATCTAATCACACGTCTGAAAAGAGCTAATAGTTTTCAGCATGAGTTTAGTACATCAGATTCTCTTCCTTCAACAGCTGATTTTAAAGGACTTTATTTAATAGTTTCATATTCCAAAGCCTGTTGCAGTTCTTACTGAGTAGCTTGCAGCAATGAGCAAACTTGACATTCAGCCCATCAGCAGCTCTTGCTGCTAATGGCTTCAGGCTTTTTAAAGCAAGCGTATTTTTAATTTCTCCTCTCATGTAAATTGCTAACACCAACATTTACATCAAGTACGTGTGATGCCATAGCTTCCTCTACAAAGTCTTAACTAACTGCAGCCTATGGAATGAAAAAGCTATTCTGTCTTATAAAGGACTGGGTGAGAAGAAAGAAAATTTTTAATTTTTGAGGAAAATCAGCTTCTTTCATATTAAAGTTTTAATAGTTGGGGAAAAAAGTAAAACTTGCCCCTCCCACTCTGCAAAACAATGAAAATGCAGCTCTCATTTAAACCATCTGTGTTGCTGGCTCCTGTAAATCATACATCATGAATCAAGAGCCTGCCTCACACTTAAGCTGTTTGCCAGGACCGAGACTGCAGCCCGGCAGCTGGAAGCGGCCAAGCTGCAAGAGCACTCGGGGTACGGAGGGCAAAGCCGAAAGCGCCAACCCTCGGCTGTGCCTCAGTGTCYCTCGGCATTATCGCCACACGTGGCTTTTTGAACTCCTCTGGTGTTTGCACGGTCAGCACGTTGCCCAGCGGGTTTCCAGGTGTGCCAGGAGCGTGACGCTTGGAGCGAAGACGAGCTCCCGCTCCCGGGTGGGACGCGTGTCCYGGCCAGCGCTCCCGCTCCGGCGGGAGGAAAGGGCCAGCGCACGGACAGAGGAAGGGGAAATAAGAAATAAAAACTTCCCATCTTCCAGCAGACACTCTTCTCTAGCAGATACAAGGGCAGAAGTGCAATATTTAAGGAAAGGGCAGGGAAAAGATGGCCAAGGCGCTAACCCTTAAGTGACCCTGCAGCTGACAGAAAACCTGGCAAGGGCTGCGTGTTGCACGTGTAGCATAAACTGYGGATGAAGCTGCCTGAAAACAAACATGCAGGGTATGAACTGGAGCAGTTTTCTTGTCTATTAGAAGCAAACTGATGCTTAAGAAAATCTTTATAGCTTTTCTTTGAGCAATGGGGCATAGCCCTCTTTCAGACCACAGCCGATGTGCTGAAGGATGTGCCCCAAGTCTCACGGTGCAGCTCTACACTCACTGGATCCTGCATCCATCAGCAGGGAAGTCCCCGCTTCCCTTTATTGCACAATTCCCACTGAAGCCAGGCAGGAGCCAAGGGCAGAGCTGGTGCACACCAAGCTTTCTGTGGGATCACTTCCTCAGTCTCGTTTACTGCCCAGCTACACAAATATCTGTAAGAGGAAACAGACAGAGGYGAGAGCAACAGGGCAGCTTAACCCAGCATAAATCAAGTCTTGGGAATACAGCATTGATTAAAAATGTTTGAGAGTCACAGAGACAAGCCCCAACAACTCCACACACCTCCCTTCCTCGTTTCTGCACTTTTCTTGTTTATTTACTCTTAGGAGGCAAATACTCAGGCTCATAAACGTAACAAAGACAAATGGTTTAGACATGTGAACAGTGCCACAGACAAGAGCTCTTGTTTGAGTCCTGAGAAAGGCCTAAGGGAGCCAGGTAACGCAGCGTGTGTTTGCCTGTGTACAAGCTACGTGGTGCTCACGTTCAGGAGCGCTCCAGCAGCTTCGACACCAAGGTCGGCCCCGCTGCAGGAGCRCCCAAGCAGCACCAGGGCGAGGGAAGGGCAGCACGGAGCTGCCGGTGCCTTTGGCTCCTTCCAGCAACAGCCCCAATAACAGCATTTACCTTTATTTGTTGTTGCTGTCTTAGGAAGAAAGGCTGTCATGGTGTGAGACGGCCGCTGTGATCCTACATGTCCTTGCTCACCAGTGATGGAGGAAGACACTGTCTGCCCRCTAATGATAAATGCAATGGTGAAATGAAACAAGGAGCTGCCACCACCGCTGGAAGGAGGTCTGCAGGAAGGCCTCCTATTTTCACCCGAGCAGGAATACCTTATATCCCTCGTTTCCCTCAACATTTGCTTACTGTCAAGGTAAGCTGCTGGTATCATTAAACACTGCTATTGTATTATTCACATCTACCACAGGGTACAGTGGTTCTCCACACTCTTCCTGCTGGGACTTCCTTGAGAAAGCTGGAAATCCACCTTCCTGCATTCCGCCTCCTCCCTCCCTGCTCCTGCTCCAGCCTGTGCAGAGGCTGATTCCACCCAAAATGCACTTAACACTGACGCAGCTTAAATACATACAACCCCCACAGAGCTAAAAAGGGAAAACAAATTTACAGACAATACCCTAGGAAATATTTCTCCAGATCATCTCAAAATGAGGTGTTCTTCCAAAAAGTGAAATGGTTCCATCTGAAACAGCAGTTCAGGTTATTTGAATCGGAACAGTGGCATGTTACATGGACTGAAAAAAAAAGTGTAGCTTTATTTTGAAATATATTTAAATGGTATTTTTAATGTCTCAGACATATCATTATGTCAAACATAATTCTGTCTTTATATTTTAAAGTGAAAGATTCAATGCCTTTATCAGAAGCAAGAAATATTACAGTATATTCATATTCCTGTGGCTCTGTATTAACATATGCATACATTTTTCCAGTTTCTAATAAAACTAATGTTCCTAAAAACATTTATATAATCCATATTAYCCATGCATATAAAGCCAGATATTACATAACCAAAACCCTAATGTAAACCAGCTTACAAGGAGATTGTTTCTGGATTTTTTGAAGAAAAAAAGCACTCGGTTTTCTTTAGCCTTTCCTAAAACAAAATGTTTTAGTGTGTATGACAGGTTATTATAAAGTGCAGCTACATATATTTTTTTTTAACTTGACAGAATAGACTCAGAATTTCAGTAAATCAAAAGAAGAAAAGGGAAACACATTTTCAGTGGCAGGAAGCTCAGGGTACTCATTTGTTTTCAAACATTTTTGTATTAGTAACCTCATTTGTTCTGGTAAACACAACTCGCTTTACACAGCTCTCCTATCTTCCCTATTTGTGCTCCCTGAGAGGTATATAGTAAGATTACTGTAGGAAGACAGAATTATAACCATATATTTTTGACGAAAGCTGGTTCTCTGCATCTAAAGAYAGAACCGATGAATACTGAAGCAAATGGAAATTAATCCTGCAAAAATGGCAGCTTCCATAAAGTGATCACCGTCAGAGCGAGACATTAAATAAATACCGAAAGTACAAGCTCTAAATGCAAGCTGCAGGTGTCTTTAAGAGACTACCCACAGGAAGAACAACCATCACCCTAAATTATGGGCTCAGGGCACAGCACAACTCTTGATCAAGTGACYGTTATTTATTCCTCCAGTTCTCCTGCGGGATCCAAGCGCTGCTAATAGCTGCTGCACAGAGCGAAGCACAAGGTTTACTTTGTCGTCAAATTCAGTTCTGCCTTTAAGAAACCTCTGATGATCCTTTCCATCACATGCACTACATGTCCTACATGTTGTAGTCCAGCACTGGAACAGGCTGTGCAGGGAAGTGGTGGAGTCCCCATCCCTGTCAGCATTCCAGAAACGTGTAGATGAGACGCCTGGGGACACGGGTCAGCAGGGATGGTGGTGATGGGTTTATGCTTGGAACTTGGTGATTTTGAAAGTCTTTTCCAACTATAATAATTCTGTGATTCTGTGTCCTCTTTTGCTAGTACCTTTCAGTCAGTATAAGAGAATGCTGCCATATACAGCTTATATCCAAGGAAATGACCAGGCTCAGGGCAAGCTTGACGTGACAGTCATTGAACCTGTGAACTATGCATCAGGTTTCCTTGTTGTGTACCTTGTTTTCCCTCTCTTTTCCATTCAAAAAAGTAAAAACTAGTCTGAAATACTTGAAAGTCAGCCTACTACTAGTATGCAGAGTGACATTTCTGTTTTTTGAAAGCCCTAAGAGCATTGAAGATTTTACAAGCTTTCCAGCAAGTCTAGAAGCAAAATCCCTTCTCCTTTCGAACAAACATCTACCAATACCCACACCTGTGGACTGACAAGCATACAGTAAATACAGCATTGCCCTGGTAATAGAAACTTTGCATACACAGGGAGCGCTGCTATTTGAGACCATTCACTTGGCTAGAAGCTGGCACAGAAAGCAGCTCTCCCAAAAGCTTCTAGAATCCAGGCTCTCGTCTCCACAAGAGGTGTCAATATGAGGTGAGTAAAGATGATAATAGAGTGGGCCAAGGCTGGKGGGGTGTTTTAACCTACATGTTAGCTAAAACGTGGCAGTTTACACTTTCTCAAGGCACAAGCAGACAAAAGACCATGGGGAATCTGAATTTGCTATCCCTTCATAAGCATATATGCACAGGCTCTTTACCATATATGTCAGGTTACTTAGTGCAGGTATTACAAGCCAAAAGGCTGAATATAAACATTAATCAGAAAAAAAGATGATATGCTGCAATTTTATACCTTTAGTCATCTTAATTGCCCACTGCCTACTACTCATTCTTACTAGGTATCTTACTTGTTAATTTGGCCATAGTCTTAACTGAGAGAAACCATTGCTAGGCAGCTGCAAGAATTAGTAGTTTAAGGCAAACACAAGAAAAAAGCTGTTGTGTTTACCTTGATATGATAACCCACAAAACAAATAAATKCATTGTCCTCATTAGTATTTTACAATACTATGTAGCACTAAGTAAACAACTTCCTCCTCAATAAAACAACAACTTTTGTACTATTCTAGAATAATTTAGTTTCTGTTCTGATGAGTCCATTCGTGGCCTCAGCGAAATAAATGTTTGCATTTGAAGGTCATTAGTAACTTGCAGCTGATTGAAAAGAGATGGTGCAGCAGTGCAAGCTGACATCTGCATTGCAAAATTGAAGCCTCTTTCCATCACCTAAACCGTATTTATGAAGGCTAAAGTTGCACGCTTGGGATAGCTACCTTTAAAAAAGCAAASACCCTGAAGGTCACCTCACTGCTATTACTATACGGCTTAGAAAAGAAGCCTTCATAAAATACCCAGGTGAAACAGTTGTGAAGTTAGTTTTTGCTGTGTTAAGCAAAGTAATGGCTGTTGCAGTCAGGCAGGCAAAAACAAGTGACAGCGCTCGACCAGCCAACCTTATCTTCYCTGCAGACAGAATGGGACAACGCTGGGGATTCTGGCTAAGAAATGACAGGTAAACTTTTCACTCACTATTAGAAGACAAAAAGAAGTATCTGATTTGACCCTGTGATTATGAAAGTGGGCTATCTTGAGCATATGTATTCACAGGCAAAACTGTCCTTGATCTGCCTGCCACCTTAGAAGTTTTTAAAAATGGATAAGATAGGAAGACTAATGAAAACTAACGAAAACATGAACACTCATTGCATCAGACCAAAGTCACACTGTACTTCTGCATTATAATATAGCATTCTAGAATTTCCCTTAGAAGAGTTTCCCCAGTTTCTCTGAAAGAATTATTTTCATCTTATACTGTGAAACACCAAGTTTAAAAATTATGAAGAAATTTAACCCCTTCACAAATTAGGCAGGTTTTGCTTACATTCTCCCTGAGTTCGTGTTACCTCTTCATATAGTTCTTAAATTCCTTCCTTGCCAAAGCTCCTGCAGCTTAAAAGGCTCTGTTTATATGATCAGTCTCATACTGTCTGCATCCATCAGATATACCACCAAGAGAAACGCAGCTTAAGTCATTTTGACTGAAACCTCTATACATTCACTTCAAGACACTCATGTCAGCATTCTTTCAAATCAATTCAGGTTCTGGAATACCCGATAAAACAACATCTAGAAACAAAATAAACACAGAATTTAGTTCTCATTCAAGAGCACTGTCAGGTTTTCTTGAAAGAAATGATGTATTTTTTTCCCATTCCTAAATGTACCTTCATGTACTTTTAACAGCTTCATCATCAGAGCATTCAATATCCACATTGGCAAAAATGGGCAAAACTGCCTGTGTGGAGGGTTTCCCATACTAAAGCAGAACAACCCCCCCCACCTCTCCCAGTCCCTGAAGCTTGCAGTTCAGCAGGACACCTTCAGAGCCACAGCACGTCTGCATAAAGAATCAAACAGGGGGAAGAGTGTGCCAAACTCATCCACTTTTCTAAAGAGGGTGCTAAACATRGGGATTAATTACCAGTACTTTGCATATTCACGGTTGTGTAATTGCCCTGGCTGAGTGGAATGGAAGTTGAAGCCATTTGAATGTAAGGCTGGGGGCAGCTAAGCAGAATTATGCTAGATGCAAAGAACCCCTCATCATCCCTTCCTTATCCCTCGTACCAACTAAACCTCTCAGGCTCAAACAGCCCCAAGTCCAAACCATATTTAACCCTGGTCTGCTAATAAAGGCACCCAAAGTCTAATTTAACCCGTCCCATCACGAGAAGGGCTCCCTACCACAGCTTCTTACAATCTGCCCAATACAAACACTGTCTGTGCACCCCAACATGTGCATACCTCAGGATTAGGAGCTTCAAAGCTACTATCTCCTATCGCATGAACTTGCAAGAAAAGACTCCTGCTACATAGCCAGTAACTAGTGATCARGGCTGAACAGAAAGCACTTTAATACCAGACTAGCTTTACATACCATTTACCARTGTACATATCCGAAGGGTAAAGACTGGGCTAGTAGGGAAAGCGGTGCTAGCTATGAGAGCTCTCAGATATTCGTACGCTGAGGATAAAATTAGACCATTCTATTTCAATCTAAATGTTCTCTACTTTCTGACTTAACTGCTATTACTTAACCCACCAGCCATCAGGGCTTGATGAGGATACAGCAGCTACAGAAGCCAGCCAGTCTTCCCAGCCGCAATGAGTTCAGCTTCACAATAAAGATGAGACAGGGCTGTCAGAAGGCACTGATTTGGCCAATACCTCCTATTTTAACCGTGTATACAAGGGGGATTTTCCACACCATTACAGAAATGACAACACAATTTGATCCCACCCCGGTGCCCGAGGCACCGGCTCCCAGGCAAGACCCCAGTTCGTTGCTTTTTCTGACGTTACCTGTTGACACCTCCGCACGCTTCAGGTTCCGCAACCTGAGCCCGGCACTTCCTATTCCCTAACCGCTATCCCTGTGGCACGGAGGATAAACCGGGCACGGGACCGGCGGCACGGCCGGCTTCGCTCCCGCGCGCGGGAGGCCGCAGGCCCCCGGACGGGCTCGTGACAGACCCCGCGGTACCGGAGGGCGCCCCTGGCGCTGCGCGGGGCCCGCTCG
>NW_020455455.1:2704394-2788597 GCF_003342845.1 Nothoprocta perdicaria
CGCCGCGGGGCCGCCCCGGCCCGGCCGCGCTCACCTGGCGCCGCCGCAGCCGCAAGATGGCCTCCCGCACGGCTCCGCTTCACCGGCGCCGCTCAGGGGCCTCTCGGGTGGCACAGCCGCAGCCCGCGGCGAGGTCCGCCTCTGAAAGAGCACGCATTCAAAACATTAAAACGGATAATCAGCAGATCAAACGGCAACAGACCCCAAATCCCTAACCTAGTGTTTTCTGCGCGGACATGCRCCATCCCCTGGGCCAGGGGACCTGCCCGTGGCCTCCCGCTGCATGTAGAGGGGGGCACCGAGGGGCGCAGGCGGTACCGGGGTCCCCCKGGGTGCATATGGCCTCTCAGTACCATTTCCTGCAGGCCTGCAGCGACAGGGCACCGGCCACAGCACCAGCTTCTCCTCTCCCTGCTCCTCTYCAGCCTGATGCTCCCTGGGGAGCAAGATCCTCGCACATCCCCAGAAGTGACCGCGGCGGCTTGCAGCTCGTCCACTCTCGGGCCTGCCAGGGTCCGTGCCTGGGCAGTGCCCCCTCACCGGCAAGGCCCCAGCCCTCCAGAAATGCCTTCAAGCTTCAGGCTTTATTTGTAACATAATCCCATTTTTAAATAAAATCTGCCATAAAAAAAAGCAGTGGGTTAAATAGTCGCTTTTAGAAAGCGGTGGAGTTTACTCCATCACTTCAGTGCTGTATCAAGAGTAGCGGTAACACAAGCTACAGGTGGTTGCTCTGCTGAATTCTGTGGAATTCCYGAGTCCTCGAGATGTTAACAGGAGCACTTGGTTTTTAGATATACTCCTATATTGGTTACAATATATTTTACTCTGATTTTTGTATTAAGTAGGTCAAAAGCATTTGCTGAGAGTTGGTATGGTGCAATACATTTTTTTCTCATGAGAAATGAGAGGATTTATTTGCAAAACTGGCTCCTTTAAGAAAAGTCAATACAGAAGGGTTATTCAGGGAAGGAGAAAAATGAACAAATACAGATCATTTGGTCCAATTCCTATTTATCATGAAATAAAGATAAGAATACTGTAATTCCACCTCATGTCTGAAATRAGTTATGATGTACTAAGCATGGTCTGTAGAGCCCCATAATCTGTAAGAAAAATTTGATCAAAATTTGGGGGATCAGTTATTGTGAGGCATTCCTTCTTAAAAGGCAAAGTTAGCCACATGCTAAATTATAGCACATTAAGAGCCATAATTTTTTGAGATTCCCATTCCTCCCTACTTGATTTAAGACCAGTGTGTTACAAAGAGGAATATGCATTTTCCTGAATATATTTCAATTATTTTCATAGAAGACAGGTATCATAACCCTAAAACAACAGCGAATAATTGCTCCAAACTTTTAACAATTTAATTATTGCTGAGGGCAAATACTCCCCCTGCAAAATCAAAAAAAAAAAAAAAAAAAAAAATCAATACTCCCCCTGCAAAAAAGTAACCTTTAAATATTTTTGAATTTTCTTAAAGAACGTATTAATTTTTACATAGTGTTACTGCACTGAGTTTCATCCAAAACTTATATTTAAGAAAACTAAAGTCCTTCACTGGGGTACTGCACTTGAAAGAACTTTTATGCAAGTTCTTATTCACAGATTTCTTGTTTTTAGATTGTGTTTAATTTTATATTTATGTACTATAACATACCATCTAAACAACATATCAGAGGATGAAAAGAAATTGTTATTCTGTACTTTTTCTATTAAATAATTTGAACTATTTAAATGAGATGTGGATATGTGAGTCTAAGTTCACACAGATTTAAAGAAAAAATACAAATTGTAAAAATAATCATACACTCTCTGCTTTAGTTCCCTTTATCGGAACCCAGATATATTTACAGACCACATTGGGCACACTGGGCTTGTCTGCTTCCTAAATAAGCTAACCACATTTTATATATTTCTATAAAAATATATAAAAAATTATCTCATAAATACACCCATTCACATCAAACTGATGTGATTCCTCCAAATAGCCCCTCATGAAAAGAACCTTTCTCTCTTTATGTAATGAGCTGAGACGTCCAACATAGACATAGAGACACCGTTGGTTTGTGAGTGAGACTCTCTACGACACATGGGCTAGTTCATGTCTTAGGACTTCTTTCAAACTCTTATCAAACGCAAGGATACAATGGTTATACTCCAGTCATATTTTAATGCCTTTTTGCTCCTATCTATTAGCTAGAAAATTACCTTTAAAGCCACTTTACAGGAGTCTAAGCAGACACCATAGGAGAGGTATCAGTACACTATATTAAAGATAAATAAATAAAAACCCAAAACAAGCAAACAAAAAAAAAAATTAACTCAAACTTAGCCAGAGATTAGCTTTATCTGTGGTCATTTCTGTTCAAAAAGGGTACTTCAGCCCAAACCTTAGGACATCAGTGGGCACTGGGTGAGCGAAGCTACTCCTGTCCCACATTGGGAAAGCAAATTACTCCTTTCTATGCCATTTCCTATGCTTCCAGGTCAAACTGAGGCCTGGAGAAATATGTTGCTCAGTGAAACTCAAGTCAAGAAACTATGCCGTGCACACAAAAAAATTTCAAGTAGCTGATCATTTAAGTTGTGCATTAATAACATTCTTGCTAACAACCTGCTTTGCTAATAATGAATCTTTCTTTAACTTTCAGATCATTAGTAGATACAGCTGTTCAAAGACTGCTTTGAAGAGTATATGGCTTATTATAAGGGCAAGTTTATAGTTAATATATAGTTTATAGTTTTCTGTTTTCAGTGATGATTAGTTTCATGAAAGTTTTTTAATGCTATACTTACTGCAGTTAAAAATCTAAGTACAGGCTAGTTATTTCTTTTCTAGTCTGTGACAACTTCTAGGTTTTTTTTTTTTTTTTTCTCCCTCAGATGATATTGTTTCCATACAAATATAACTTATTAAAGCAGTGGCAAATCTATACTGGTCTAATATTAGTTAACTATTTTCTCTATAGCAATTGAGTTGAATCAACCAGAGTTTTTGGTCATACAAATATACCTCGTAGCAAACTATGCCTCACCCTTTGAAAAAGAAAGAAAACAAAACCAATCCAGCAAATTACTTTGCAAAGTCACTGGTAAGCTGAACCAGCTATTGATTATGGAATATTCAACATTTTCACATGAAAGCTGTGGAAGATATCTAGTCTGAGATCTTTCAGAGAGAAAACCCAAGTTTCATGGCTAGAACAATAATGGCTTACTCTCCTTACCATAAACCTAGTAGTTTTGGCATGGAACTTTTGCTTTAGTTTTTGTCATGCTGCATGAGGTAACAAAACACAGCACTTGCCTGTAGTATAAAGATCTCTTCCCCAGAAGGATTTCAGAACATTTTTAACATTCACGCTAATAGCCCAGCATATTTATATTGAGGTCAACTAGTGCCCATGTGTGCAATTAAGGTGAAGAATGTTTGCCTAAGCAAGAAATAAGTACTTGTTTACAAAAGGAAGCCAGCATGGAACATTTATGTGTGAAATCTTCACATTCTCATAGCTGACTGCGCACTAAATCCCCTTAGCAGACAACTGGATGTAGACCAGCTCAAGGTTGCAATAAGCATGAGTGTCAAAATTAGGTTTTACTGTCCAATTTTCATGTATAACAAAATACGGATCTTATGGATACACCCAGAATATAACAAGGCTGAGAGGAAAAGCATTTCCTAAAGGTAGCAAAGGAAAGGCTAATGGGTAGTCTTGGACTTGAAATAACAGTTGGAGGAAGCTGGAGTGCAGCAGCTAAGAAGGGTCTCTAGGGGACCAGAAGTCAGTGGAGGACCTGAAACAGAAATGAAAGGATGAGCAAGAAGTCAACAGGTTTTGGGGTAGGGGAAGGAAGGACCGCAGCTGTACGGGATCAGCTGCTGGTAGCTATGGGGTAACATCATCTTATGAGTTTCCTTCYAAGGCGATCTGCTCAGACAACCTCAGCAGGTCTCCCCTTTGAAATAACCTCCATCCCTCTCATCCTGCCTCTTCCCATAGCAGGAACAGCAGGATATCTGCCGCTGTGCATAAATAAGAAAAGAAAAGCCCACTCCCCAGAGCAGTGAGTACTGCTCAAGTAGCCAACCCCTGCTGTCAGGTGAGCCCTGAGGAAATACCTGTCCCTTACTGGGGTGAATGGCAGCTCCCAAAAGTTGCTACCTCCATGTAAGTCCAGTTTGTCTGTAAGCACTGTTTGTGCAAAACCTACCTAGAACAGCAGAGATGTAGTGATTCATACAAATAATTGARTGCTAATGATTCTGGAGAGAAAGATCTGGTGGAAGCATATGGTTAAAAGGTATGCCAGGCCAGGGTAGAAATGCCAGTTCTGATATTTAGATTTTTCTCAGTGAAAAATCTATGCCTTAGCAAGCCATGCATGGATATTTTGTTTGCTTCTGCTGATTTAGGGCAGAACATATTCAAGTATGCAGCAGTGGGAAGCCTCTTGCTGAAATATGAATATCTACATAGATCAGTATAATCGAATCATTATTTTATAAACTAAGAATTTTATAAATGCAGAGAATGGGTCAGAAAAGCTAGATTGCCTTGTGGGCAGCTTCCTAGCAACAAACTGAAGGGATTTCGTTTAACAGAAAAACAAAATACCAAGATAATCCAAAACAAGAACCCTGACAAGCAAATCAAGGTCTCAATATCTGACCACAGATGCTCTGCAACAGACTTGCAACTCTGATTCATTTCAGAACCCGCCAGCTCCCACTCCCGTTCTCAAACAAACATACCAAGCGCTGGTGTTGCTTAATGCTGAGGGGCTAAGCAAGCTCTGATCTTAATATTTAGATCTTGTGTACCTGAAAACTTGCACCATGTATAATTCATCAGGTTCATGCACATAGTTACACTCATTACTCTTTGCTGCATTAATCTCAACTTTTCAGTATCACTATTCCTAAATGACCAATTAAAAAACAGACACCTCTCCTCCTCCCATCCTCAAATGGAATTATTTAGCATTTTTTTCTCTGGTGCATCTTGTAAAAAACTCTAAGGAATTATGTTTTTCAGATTTTGTTTTCTTCATTCCTGAAATTAATTTAAAGCAAGACAACAAGCAACAAATAACCAAGAGTCTCATATAAGCCTCTGATTCTGGGAACTAAGGATTAGTTAGAACACCAGTGTGGCAAAATTCTCTGTGAAATAAGAAAAGGTGGCAGCATAGCAATACTAAGACTTCTTAGGAGGTTAAGAAAGACTACAATTAAGAGCTCAGAAATTCTTTTCTCCTGTTCTATTATTTATAGTTACATTAACTGACTATCATTCTGATATGGACTAGAAAAGCTTAGAAATATTCTCTGAAAAAGACTCGATTTAAGCACTGCTGAATATTACTAATAGAATTGTCTAAACTGCCACAAAGCGTGTGGGACACAACCAAAAGTATTTTGGATTTAAACGAGCCAAGCCACCGTTGTGCCACACTAAAGAATGGCAAAAGCATGAACAGAAACTTCCAAAGAGTCATTTTAGTGTGAAGCAGTTTGTGAACCCAAACGCAAACCACAGACTGCAGCCAGGTTCCTGTAGTCCCGCTTTACCCAAATCTGTTTGAGCTGCTCCAGCCATCACTGCTCATCACCTTCTGCTCTGCCCCTGACCTCAGCCAGTACTTTGTGGCTCCCAGCTCTTCTCGTTGCTCTCTAGCTTCTCCCTACTCTACTGAAAAGTCTCTTCCCTAAAGACCTTCAGCTAAATTTAGCTAAATTTAAGGGCCTCCCCTCTCTATTTAATCTCCTCTGAAAGGAGTTCAGACCCAAGTTTGTCACCACAGAGTCATACTGGCACTCTCTGTTGTTTTCCTCCAACATCACCATGGTGATAAATCTCTTCTAGAAGCTGATGGAGATGTGAACATCCACCCAGGCAGAGCTCTTGGCTGCGAATCTGCGACTGACTGGGCTTCCCGGTGCCTCCTAATGGTAGTTCCTTCTGGTTTTCTCCTTTGCATTCAGCAGTAGTTAAACGATATAATATATTCCTCAGGGATCTTGAGATGTCATTAAAAAGTTCTGTCTTCTGAAAGAAAGCTGAACCAGTTCATAAGTCATAAGAAACTGGCAAACATTGTTCCAAAAAAATATAATTTTAGCAAGGTTTTTAAAATTGAATTTCACCRGAGTAAAAAGTTCTCCACTTAATTGTATTCATTGTGGTTCCCCTTCCTCCATCTGCCTGTCATCTGTGCTCTCAGCCCTCCTCTCATCCAGGAGTCTTGCTTTATTCACATAGTTTCAGCCATTTCCTGCACTGCCAAAATCTCATTCATCTTTCTGCTCCCACTTCTTCCCCACTTCAACCTACTTCCAAGCACACCAGTTTCATAACTGGGAAGTGCAACCTTTCCCTCAAAAATCTTGCCATTTCTTTTATCCTGCTGAAAGAAAAGCTGTCTACTGTTCCCTCTCACCCACACTTCTAACCACAGCACTTTGATTCTTCTTCTTTCTCCTTCCTCCCATCTCTTATCTCACGCATTTTCCCTTGATATCTTCCAGGTTACTCGTTCCCAAACAAGCCCACTGCCACACCCTGGTGAGGAGCTTTACCTGATCTTGATTACTGCAGTTCCCTCCCCTTCCACTCCCACCTTCCTTCTTTCATCAAAATTCAGGGATGATTCTCTCCTGCTGATCAGGATTCATCCTTATCATCATTTTGCATGAATACATCTGCTGGTTTAAACAGACATCTCTGCATCAGCTTGGGTTTTTTTTTTTTCCTTCATGAGAACAGGAGACTTAAAATTTTAAAGTTAAATCACAGTTTTTCAAAAGCAATTATGCAGCATTTGAAAAATAATTTACTGTGATATGGTAATTTACAAAGACAGAGAATCATACTGCAATCCCAGCACCTCTAGAAAGCAAAATCATACAGGGTCTATGTAAGGTTGTCTATTAAATATATTTCAGCCATGCTTTTCTTTGCGTTAGGATACCATCAGCCAGTCCCTTCCAGTCCTTACTAGATCCAGTTTTGGGAATATTTTATTATTACCTAGCTATTTAAAATCAAAATACTGAGGCAATTATTAATACCATTTTTTTCCTCAAATGATGCTCTGCTGCATCTGATTGCCACACACATGTGATCATGGCACTGTCATCTCTTACAGCTGCAGCCCTGCCAGCAAATGCAACTAGTTTCTTAGTTCCCAAGGGCCCACCTTCAAATTAGCTAAGGCTAAATAGTGTCCTCCCACCACAGTGAACTTGATGCATGTTGCAAGGCTATTTTTTTCCTTCTGTCACTAAATTAATATGCTCTTGTTATGAATGTTTTCAAGTCCACACAGAATTTGCCACCAAGTGGTTTTGTGAGACACATACATAATAAATCTTTTAGTATTAATATGTGGAAGCTGCCTATTTTTATAAGCATTTCTGCCTATAAACACTTGTGATCATTTACTTTTTTTGTGTGTCTCATGATTTTGGGTGACCTAGAGCTCATTGTTTGATGAAGCATTTTGTTGCCTTTGTGCCCTTTCTTCTGCCCTGCCATCTCCTGGTGTTTTGAAAGTAACCCAAGACCAAACCACCATAAGACTTTGCTGTTCCCTGCAACCTTTTTACATGACAGTAAATCTAGTCACAGTCCTGGTGTTTTCAGGCTGCTGCTGGAGACCCATTTTGCCCATCCTTGGTGCACAGCACAGAGGGAGGCGGAGGTGGAAATGACAGGATGCACGCGAGGCCAAGTGTCAAAGGTGCCCCTGGCAGGAGAGGAAAGCCCTGTCGGAAACCGGCTGCAGGAAGGTGGCCAAAGGTCCTGTGAACACCATGAATGGCCTTGTCAGCTGGAGGAAGAAGGGATGTCTGTGTTCTCTAGGCCAGAGTTTAGGAGAGAATTAATTTAGGCCCCACCTTAGTAAAGAGGAGACACCAGCTCTTTCATTGTGTATTTGAAATACAAATGATCTTAGAGGTTTCACCTGAACACTAAAAAATTACAAGGCATTTCATTATTTAAATTCTCTTCCCTTCTTTTCTTGTGGTCCAGCAACATTGCTTTTCATTTCTGAGTGCACTGAGACTGAAGGCTTCCTGCAAGCCGGGCTCAGCCAAGAGGCTAATTACCATTCTGGCAAATATTTATACTTTTGTGCCAGGACTTTTTCAGGTCAAGTTTTGCATATCTTTTCTTATTTCCCTGTCTGCTCATTAAAAATGCACAAAGCCCTGCTCTGCTCTCTCTTTCTTCATTTTATCCCCTTATTTGCCCAGAGCATGCAGATATGGCTGGATACTCTGTTCATTTGAACTGCAATACTTTTCATTACAAGCTTTCATTATACCTGATGTATCGTGGATCACAGTGACTGAAGCATAAATACACGGCCTCTAAGCTCACGGCTAATTCAAGCTGACATCTCTGCTGCTCATTTCAAATGCATCAGGGTCGACCATTTCCTGAAATTCTTATTAGGTGACATTAAAAAATGTGTAAACGGTTATTGTCTCAATTGCGATCTGAGAATCATCTCTTCCCATTCTTCTTCTGGAAGATGGTCTGTCTGGAGCAGATGCCACCGCAGATTTCCAAGTGGGGGGAGGGTGTGGAGAGGGAGCATCTGCAGGTGGCTGCGTCTGAATTACTCATCATCTGGAAAAGACAGAGCGTAAGTAGCCTGCAAGATCAACACAGTGAAATGAGAAATACTGAAATGATGGGCAGGACTATGTGGTTTGTCTCCTGAGTGAATAAGACTAGGCAGTGTAATTCATCTTAAATATAACTAGCTATGAGGGACTTCTTCTGTGAATACTTGGGAAAACCGTGAGGCTTCTCAAGGGGTGCATGTCTCAGAAGTTGGCTCTGCAGTGCTGCTAAATCGCTTTTGTGCCCTGGGTGCTGAGTCCTTTGCAGGCTGCCACGACGGGACTGGTTTTGGGAAACGACAAGCAGACAGAATCACAGAATCACAGGATGGTGAAGGTTGCCTGGGACCTATCACTGGCCACCACTGAGAAGAGCTTGGCCCTTTCCTCTTTACATTCTCCCCTCAGGTATTTATACATATTAGGCACATCCCCTCTCCACCTTCTCTTCTCCAGGCTAAACAGGCCCAGCTCACTTAGTCTTTCCTCAGACGAGAGATGCTCCAGTCCCTTAATCATCTTTGTGTCTCTCTGCTGGAGCCTCTCTAGAAGCTCCACATCCCTCACACTGGGGAGCCCAGACCTGCCCCCAATACTCCAGGTGCAGCCTCCTCACAGCTGAGTAAAGGGGCAGGATCCCCTCCCTTGACCTGCTGGCAACATCCTCCTGATGCAGCCAGGATCCCATTGGCCTTCTTGGCCACAATGGCACTGCTGCCTCACGGTTAACTTGGTGTCAAGCAGGATTCCTACATCCCTCTTTGTGGAGCTGCTTTCCAGTAGGTCAACCCCTAGTCTCTACTGGTGCCTGGGGTTATTCCTCCCCAGATGCAGGACCCTGGGAGATGATTGCCTGTGGCAGCAGGGCTGAGTCTGCCAGGAAAGGCAGCAGGGTCTGGCCTTTCCCAGACCCTCTCCCTCTATATGTAGACGCAGTCGGTCCGTGCTGCATATGGAGTAGCTGCTTTAGCCTTCCACCAAAGCCCTTTGTGCTTCTTGAGGAATATCTACAACCCCTCACTCTGAGCAGTCCTGCATGCAGAGCTGTGCCAGGAGCAGCCCTCCAGCTGGATGTGTGCCTTCAGCAAGGGAAAACAGAAGTGGTGTTATCAGCCCCTGTATCCAATGCAGAGAAAGTCCAGTGAGGTCAGAGCAATTTGTGGCCATCTGGTAGAAGGACAAAACAGAGACGAAGGAGGAATCTAAAAACTTCTGTTCTTCCCAAGAGAGAAGAAAGTTATGGAATGGGTGAATGTTGGCAAACAGAATAATCTCCATAGCTAAAGGCAGGATCATCCCAGTAGTGGAAGGGTCAAGGATGCAAGAAATTCTCAGCATCTTTTACAAACTCTGTACGCTGTGAGGAACAGTATGAGAGACAAAAACTGGCAATATATATTAAGTTCACAGTTTACTCACTGAGAGCGATGGTTTGTCCATCAAACAGAATGAATATATCACAAAAACTGCGATGAAGACCATTCCTGCTTTCAACGGCCCATATGATAGATCCCACCTGACACACAGCTGTTGCAATCTATTTTCCAGAGCACGCTGAAAGCAACTTTTCTGGGGAAACCCTGTATGAATTATGAGTTTATAATACGTATCTTATCACCCAGCCATTTTGTCTAGCTTGATAAAAGTGAGATCAAAATGATGGTTTGGTTGACCACAAGAAAATGAACATGCCCAAAACTTGATCACAAAACTTCCCAGAGTGGGAAGTGCTGTGGTGGTCCTGTACTTGTCCTGGCTGTAGGGACATCATGAGGGAGATGCAGACGACTCCCAGAAGCTGTGTGGTCTGAATGTGCACTATTTGTCTGCCTCTGTTTTCAACTGGCTAGCTTAGTGCACTCCAAGCTGCTTTGGGTTGAAGGATTTCAGCATTTCTCATGGTTTGGCACAATATTCTTAGGAATATTTAGACCTTCAATTCATATTTAAACAAAGGACTTAGGGAGGCTATAACCTTAGTAAATATTACTGAAAATTTGACTGTAGGAGGTTGGATGAATACAGGTACCATGTACACATGCACTTGCATGTGGATAGACACAAATGATTGAAAATGGGAATTCAGCAGGGTCAGTATGGGAGCTGCATTATCAAAGTATGCTTTTCTTGTACTTTCCATCCAGGAATGATATAGGTTTATGTGTTTGCAGTACCATTGTGGAATATTAGCCTTTCTGAAACTATATGTATATAATATGAATGTATGTGTATATGAATATATATAGATGCACATAAATATAAATATGTGAGCATACAAATATATTTTAATATGTCTAACTATTAAAATATATTTTAATATGTGCCACATGCCACAGGTAGTCCAGTATGTCTACATACAAACATATATATTTACAAGCACATATAAGAATACGCAAGTTTGTGTGCGTAAAGTGTTAACTGAGTAAAATACTTTAATTCCTTGTTCACCGTGAAGTCTGTTATTCCAGTCTATTCCAGTCATTATCATTCTATAAAAATGATTGTACTGGCATTATGAAGGCACACAAATAGTGTGCGTTCTGCAAAGATACCTCAGTGAAACAAAAGTACCTTGGTAAAATCAAGTGGCTCGTGTTCCTGCTTTCCAGTCACTGAGGTGTGCCTCAGAATAGTCATGATGATAAAGGCAAAGTCTGGCAGTGGTAGAAGTCCAGACTCATAAACCCTGCTGGGACTAATAAACATCTGCTTGGGCTTCTCATAATTGCTGTTAAGTGACACTAAACTGCGGATAGTGCAAGAAGGGAAACAGAGGGACTGAGTGGGAAGGGCCAGACTGATGGGGATGAAGTCTTGGGATTGGGAAGGTGGAGCAGGTGGTTGCAGGGAGTCCTGTCTACAAAAATGTTGGGAGTAACAGATTCATGTTTTATAGGGTGATTTAATGAACCCAGCTGGCCTTGACCCTAGTGGAAAGGTTTCTTTCTTTAAAGAAGCTAAAAAAACCTTTATCTTTCATGAATGTATTCTAGGAAGGGAGTGAGTTTGTCTGATCTGAATTATGTGGTCTTTGTACTCCTTGCTGCCTTAGGAAATGGTATGAGAGCCATCCTTGTGGCCTGTTCCACACCTGTAAATTCTCTGGCAGTCAAAGACAAGACAGGCCACAGGGTAATGTGTCTGCATCCTTGTTCAAAAGGAATAACTTGTTATTGTCATGTTGTTTATGATGTCTACAATGTCAGAGCTGTGCAGGGCACTCTCAGAAGTAAATGAAAGCTCTCTGGTCTCAAAGGCCTGCAGTCTAAGTTAGATGATGCACAGACACAGCAAGGCGTAACACAGAGGTAAGAAAAACATTTGTGCAGGACATAATGCCATATTATCTATAGCTGTAAATTGGCACAACTCCATTAGCACAAACAAAAGAAGATAAGTGGATTGCAGAGGTGGCCGTATGGAGCATTTGATAAAAGGCAGATGATCTGAAGAGGTAAGGATGGCTCTGGGCCCCCTTCCATGTTGTCATACACGACACAGAGTCACACACAGCAAACTTGAGCAGATGTGAAATTCTCTGCTCTGATGGGTGTTTTTATAGATCCTGTTTGCGGAGGTGTAGATACTGTACAAATTTCCAAGCAGAAAGTAAATCAAACCCAGCAGGATTCTTGTTAATAACTACTTTTTATACAGCTTAAACTCCACTAGAGTTAATCCTCATTTGCGTCTACTTGGTTTAAAGCAGAACAAGACCAAATGGATTCAACCATATAGGAAGAGCTGGCAGATCACAGTATGACATATTCAACAWGAATAACATTTCCACTAAAAGTTTTCCATTTGCTATAGCTACTGTAAATTTCCATTTGCTAGAGATGCAGACAAATTAATTTTTAGTCTCTTGGAAAAGCGGGGGAAAAAAGATCTATGCACACAGAAGAAGAATCAGTAATGAAAAGAGTATGAACCAAAATAAATCCTTTTAAATTAAAAAAATTGGCATGAATTTAGTCCTTTCATAACTATGAAAATGCTTTGCTATGAAATAACTTTTCATTATGTAGTCAAATTAAAGAAGATATACTTAGAAGTAAGCAAGAGCTTAGCTCCTGCTAACACATGTACCCCTATTAGCATGAAGATTCAAGATTGACATTTTTGTTCAATGTGATCTAACATGTTATCTTATCCAGCACTTTAAACAAATGCAGATAGCTAAAGACCTTGAAAGTGTTTTCTAATAACATTGAGACAACACTTTTGATGACTTTTATKAGTGAGAGTAAAAGCATGAGAAGAGAAAGAAGTTTTTAATCCTTTCAGTGCAACATCAACCAATGTTGCCTACTCTACTGTCATCAGTTTTTAATGTTTTGCAACTCAAAGCAAGAKGCTGTTTGAATAACCGGTAGCATCTACTAATAGCACAACATCACCCAATAAACTAAGCAGTTTCTCTCTAAAGTTCTTTTTTTTTTTYCCCAGTTTTACAATTCATTTAATGAACTCAGATTCCTGCTTTTATCTGTTGTTRCTATCCTTTTCAAGCATATGTAAATGAAAACCTCTCCAAAATCAAAGCAGGCTGACTTGAAGCCTCGTTGGTAGTACAGCCACTTGGTCAGTAGAGGGTAGTGGTGTACTGTCAGCCAATGCCACCCGCAAGCTGTTGAACCGTTTTTATTTTACAGAAGTGCAGTAATAGTCATGCAGAGGTTGGAAAAGACCTTCAAGATCATCGAGTCCAACTGTGAACGCATCACCATCATCCCTGCCATAAGCCATGTCAGTAAGTGCCTCATCTTGAGGCACTATATGTTTCTTGAACACTGCCAGGAATGGGGACTCCACTCCTTGGACAGCCTGTTCCAGTGCCTACCAATACTGCAGATTTATAGGAGGACATTTGTTGGGAGTGATACACTGAAAATGATACCTAAATATTGTAGGCTAGGAGCTGAATAGCAAGGTTAGAGCTAACTTCCAGTTAACAAACATGCTTGTCATTTACTGGATAGGTTGTAGACTTGTCTGTGTTGCAATGGGGATCTGCAGCTTGTAGTTTTAAGTATTTACTTATGAATGATGAATAAATTGCAGAAAGCAGTTTAATTTAAGAGTATTTTTGAATATTTCTAGACTTCTGACCATTTAATTTTTTACAGGTTAACAAATCCAGAACTGGGCAGGGACAGGGCCATGCTAATACCTTTAATTTTGGGGGTCATATATGTCATCAAAAGCAATACTTTYTCACTTACCACATCACATTGAATAAAGAGAGGGAAAACGAGTCAAACTAAGTGACAGAATACGTTCATGAGCAATTCAAGCTAAAACTGTGATTTTATTTGGGCTATGCATAAAACCTATCATGGAGGTAGAAATAGGCATAAATCAAATTTGAATTGGTAACTGAGAATAAATTGAGGAAATTGATCAAAATTGTTCCTTCAGGCACATAATATTAAAAATCAGTTGTCAGAAAAGAGTTTGAATGGGGACATCCCATGTACTTGGTAGAGAGCATTGTCACACAGGATTAATTCCTATTCGGAATTTTTGTTTTAGGTCCTAGTTTCACCCCAAAMCAGAATTCAGTTATCAAGGTCAACAAGCCTCCTTCTATCTCAAAGGCACCAGTAMAAATTTGGCAGTGAAACAGACGAAAAAATGTGTCCCAAGGCTAGCAAGAAATGACCTTTTGGATTTTTTCCACTATGACTCAGATTATTGTTTTTTCCCCCCTGCTTTCCTCCCTCCATACATCACTGTAATTTTTCTATCACCTAGAAAATACAGGAAATGCTTTTTTAAAGATGTAATGTAAGGAGTAATTCCCATGCTGCCTCTTTTGGATATGAAAACTAGTAAGTATTTATTGCTTAGTAAGTTAAACTTGATAATCGGACATTTCTTAGGGCAACAGCTTTGTAAATGCATCCTGATATTGTCTCTAGGGTGTCAGTGCAAACACAAAACACAGTCCACAGGGGCAATGATATCACCTTTATATGAGTGATTTCAGACAAAGCAGAACCATAAAACTAATCTTTTATGAACAGAATTTCTCCTTTATTATATCCCACAAAAGTATATGTAGCTTCAAAAGGAAGCAAAGCAATGAAATAATGAGAAAATTAAATACTTTTTCTGTTATTTTTGAACATTGAAAAGAGAATACAATGAAATACAAAGGAATCCAGAAGCTCATCTCTGCTCAGAAATAATTGATTTTGCATGATGGAGATGTCAGTAAAGAAACATTACCCACCTTAGGAAAAAAAGTTCTTAAGAAAAAATTAATATTTCAAAAAAATTTACACAGAGTTTGTACTGTAAAGCTGAGACATTAGTTATTTAATATAGCTGTTTCAACATGCAGTATAATTAAAATCATAAGTTAAATATAGTCCTGACAGATTTTTCCTTGATGAATGTATATTATTATTACAGTCTGGTGGATTTAATCTTAGAGTCATGAACATTTGGTAAATTGGGCCTTGAACTTCTGTATGGAATCATGGGTTTTTTCACGGTAATGACATTTCCATCTCAATGGATGCTTAAGAAAATTTGCCTTTCTAAATTTAGATCTGGTAAGTGAGTGCAGCAAATAGTCTTCTAATGAGCATGGAATTCACGAGGATTGCAGTAAGAACACATATATTTGATGCAGGCTGAGCATTAATTATCACACCTATCCATGTTTAACACGAAATCCTAGTTTTCCTTGGCAGATACATCATGAAAGATTCTTGGACAAGGTACTTCTTAAAGAAAAATCTTTTCTTTTTTGTTAACCTTGCAATAAAAATTCCGACCTCTGTTCCTTATGATGTTACAAGGCACAGTATTGTACTCCCTTTTCCTGTGAATGATGAACCCATACAGCGAGGCAGACAATAACAGCCAAAATYTGGGTTTTGACTTTTACTTGAATTTAGTAACTTATTTGGTGTGGACTATTCCCCAACAGAGAAAGTTTCAAAGAAAGTAGCATTGAGTATCAAAGGCCAATTTCATACTTTCGGAAACTCACTACAAAAAAATTTATTCTTTGCTGAGGAGCTGTTGAATTTTTCAAGACAATACTTCAAAACAACCACGCAGTTGATTATCTCTGGTTCTGTGTATAGACTTGTAAAGTCATTGAACACAGTGCTGGAAAGGACTGGGAGAGGTCACTCGCTCCATTCTTTGGCCTTATAGTGAAGTCAGTTATATTCCACTCATTCCCATCCCCAGCTATCCCCARTGATCATGATTTTGTGTTTCAGTTCATGCCCCAGGCAATCAGATTTCAATTCTTCACTGCCCTGCCTGTTGGAAAACTCTTTCTAAAACTCCCTAGATGAAAATTATACTCTTCATTTGCTGTCCTACGCAACATGAACATGGCAAACGTTATTTTCTCCATCTCTGCAGCAATGAATTTTTACAAATTTGAAGATTATTGCCATATCTCTCCTCAGTTTTCTCTGCTTTCAGCTAAGCAACTCCCATCTGTCCATCTTTCAAGACTGCTCTTCATTCTTACTTGTTTCCTCTGGACTCTTTCCAGTTCATCCACATTTTTCTCAGAGTAAGTGGTGTTGCCAGACATTACTTATAAAGTGGGATTTCCCATATTTTAGCCTCAAATCTCACATGCCTTATTAAAAACGTGATATATTGTTTGCTCTTGTATTTCCTGCATGTTTTAACAGCAGACACAGGATTTGAGGGTAATCCTACAGCCGCTTTCCTGCCCCATTCTTCAGAGCCTCCTTTGGCAACACAGAACCACCATTTGGACRGAGGCTATAAAAGAAGCGAAAGCCAGAGCACCCACTTAAGAATCGAGGAGGTCCAAAGGGTCAATGGATGCCTTAAAGCACCAGAAAGGCACCTGGGAGCTCCAAAATTCCTGGCAGGTCTAACACATGCTGCTCCATATCTGACACAATTTTCCTGCTGAAGACTCACCAACACAGTTGGAGCAGGCGGCTTATTCACATGTCTTGTAGTCAATGCTTTTATATATACAGCTCAGGAGACAGACATACTAAGTGTGTGCCTTAAGTTCAGCTCAGGATTGTTTATGGTCTTTCCTTTGGTCATCTGTGCTCCATCCTGYGTTTGTTTGATTGCTTATCCTTGACTATTTGAGCACTTTGTCTTCATTGAACTCATTATCTTTTCTTATTAGAAGACTTCTTCAATTATCACAACCATTTTGATTTCTAGTCCTTCTTTCATCACACTTGTAGTTCCTCCCAGCCTCATGTCATCTGTGAGTAAGCCTACTGGCTTTTCAAGCTTCCAGATCATTAAAATAATTACCAGAACCTGATCTTGGCCAAAACTTTGAACTGTATCTGATATATCTTTGATTTCTACAGAGAACAATCTGCTCTATTATTCGGAGTAAGGCAGGAGCAAATCAGACTTTCTTCCATAGGTGACATATCCATGAATATTATATGGGATGGATACAAAGGTCTCAGATGTTTCTTCTACTTTCAGATGCTCAGAACTGTTGTGTTGCCCTTATATAATATATAATGCAATGCCAGCTTTTTTTTTCCTCTAGAAAGAAAGATGGGAAAGGCAGCCTGAGTATCCTCAGCCCACTCCTTAGCACCTGAGRCACTGTTTCGTGGACGTGACTGCAGATTTGACTTGAGCAGAAGGGAAGATGAACTCAAAGAAGTGACTTATCTCAGAACCGAGGAAGCCCAGCCCCAAGAGTGTTCTCTGCAAATGGGCACTACAATGAATAGGAAGGGACTGTTTGGGAGTCCTTGACCCTTCAATAATACAATAGATAAATCCCAATTGCCTTTTGAAGTCTCTAAGATCGGTGGCAGTCAAGTGCAGCAATGTCCATCACTTCTGAAAACCTAAGTGCTACCTTGCCTTCCTGGCAGATCCCAGCTCTGGGAGAAGAATTTYCTCAAAAATTATCAAAAAGCTTGGGATCTCTGTTCTTTTCAATCATTTCAGTTGGATTATTTAGATATATTTTTTCTATGAATTTAGAGGTATATTATATCATCCTAGTCTCTCAGGCCTATCATGGGGTTTGGCACTTGGGGAAGATTTTAGTCTAACTCACTCGATTCTTTTCCAGTATTTACAGTGACGACATTTCAGTGTTAAAGGAGGCTTTGCAGCTGGTGTGTCTGTCCTTCCTATTTTTGTTAAGGAGACCTTGCAGGCAGTGACAAACTCTGCCATTCCACAATGTAAAAAAGATACTTGCCATTAATACCTGAGCTGGATGTCTTTGAAAGAACTAGGAATATGTTCCTTGGTAATTCAGTTTCAAAGCAAAGCTTTTAGTGATGAATAAGGGTGAGAAGGAGCGAAGAAAAGTAATCAAAAGTATGTTTCAAAGTTAGTTTCCTTCAYATATGCACTTTCTAACTTTATTTCTGAATTTTAATCCATTATTTTTGCCAGAATGTTTAAACAAAAATTCTTCTTGAAAGTGGAGAGGATAGTTTATATCATCCAGTGGCTCACAGTGGGAAGTGAGAAGACTGGAAAGACATGACGTGTACCTTGTGTTGATAGAACATGGGCTCACAGGATTTATATGCACTCAGGGACTACTTTGAGGACCGTTTTGTGCTTGTGTGGCCAGACATATGAACGTCAKGGGATAGATTTTCTTTGCAATGATGCAAGGAGGTAATAATTCCCCTATTTTTCTCTTGTAGTCAGAGGCAAGGTAGCTTGAAGAACAGGAAGGCTGAGGATTGGGAGCTCAAATTTCCCTAAGGTGATATTAGAGATTCTTTAACTCCAGCCGCTTTGTATTACTAAGCTCCCTAAAGATTTATGACCTTTATGACAATCATTTTCCCCCGTGAAAATTCCCTTCTGCTTAAGTATTTACAGGAAGAGAAAGTTTTCCTTTTTTCCTCTCTAGTCAGCAAAATTTTGCCAGTGAGCATTTCTGAATGAAAGGGGGGATTAGTGTTTCTGTAACATACCTTAACTCAGTGGAGAAGCGTTTACTGGACTTCCTGACAAGCCTCCTGTCCAGCTGGCTGCACAGCCGCTGCCCAGCCTGTCTCCGTATATGTCTATTCCAATTTGTTTTGGGGGAAGGAATTGGAGAAAATCCACAAACAGGCTTTGAGATGCTTTACATCATAAAATCCCACCTGGGAGGTCACTGGTTTTGACTAGAAGGAGAGAGCTTTATTTAATGGAACAAAAGGAAATTTCCATTCTAGTTGAAACATCCTTTTCTCCGCTTCATGTAGACAGCAATAAAAGTTTAGTAACCATTCCTGTGCTGCAGGATGATGTATCCACTGGCTGTTGACTCAGTGCACAGAGCTCACCCTGTGGTTACCACTGGCTGAACTTTACAGAAGGGCCTCAGGGACTTTTACCAACACCTATTTCGTACCAAGGCAGAGATATTTATTTAGGTCTTTCAGTGCACATTGGCATTTGCCTGAAATTAGCAGCTCCTTTTTTATGATTTACCATCCCGCTGGGGATATTTTAAAGAAAGTGTAAATCATCATCTTTTGTTGAACATCAGCTTTTTCATAAAAATTTACCACAGACTAATTTCCTTCTTTACTCCTTTTAATTTTGGAGTAAATTCRGAGTACATTTCACTGATAGTGATGGATCTGTATAATGCGATCATTTTCCTTCACAACTACTATGTTAATATATTTTACAAAATAAGCTATGGCCAGAGGGCAAGGGCAATACTGCAACCTAATTTAAATATAAAAACCCCCACCACTCTACAAACCTTAAGAGTTATGTTTTTGAGATTAGTATATGGTGCTTCAGAGAACTAGACATCTTTACCCTTTCTCCCATTCTCTCAGCTTACCTGCCTTCATAGCTCTGTTTACCTGAAATAATATTTAGTGGAAGTATAATAGGGCACTGCTAGACTTTTTTGAGGTCAAGAGCTACATGACCGTTATACAGTTGTTGGATTTTCTCAACCTAAGTAATTTTTAGATGTACTTTTGGCATTTATGTTTTTGTTAGTATAATTGTGTCTTGYATTGAACTCACTAAAAAACATCCTACCCACAAAAGGTCAGAGAGAAATGGTGTTCTATTTTTAAAAGCTCATCTTTGCTTAATTATCTACAAATACTTGTGTAGTTATTTAAGGCTGTTAGCTATTTAACACTATCACTGTAGTTTTATGAAAAGGGAAATTAAAAACAGTCTATGCCCAAAGGAGCTAATGCAAATGTATATAAAAAGAAATAGATATGAGTGCTCACTAAGACACATTTCTCCATTTTGAAGCAAGAGAATGAGTACTCTGTGTGCTTAGAACGTCTCTATTTTCTACTTTATTCTTCAAAACCTGTTCTACCTTTTTATTTCTCTACCAGTCAGGCCTACTGGGCAGGCTCATGAAACGCGTGGTCTGTCCCTATGGGGAGAAGCAGATCCCAGATCATGCACCAGCATCCCAAGCACTTTAGTGTAATGGGGTCAGCGGGAACTGGAGTCTTCCCGGAGCAGCTTACTCTGTTTGAGCCATCAGCATCCAGAATCTTTACACCTCGCTACTGCTTCATCATTCATAGCCCTCTGCATAGGTACTTGCAAATCGTGTGCTTCATATTTGGCATTGAATTAAATCYATGAAAATATTCAAGATATAGAGTGGTCCTATTGTGCATGCCAGCTTTCTTTTTTCATATGGACTTGCTAAAAACTAGATAAATTGTTCTTTTACTTTACACATTTTTAAGGGAAACATTAATATTTTCAAAGAAAACATCTAACTTTCACAGAAATTGTTTTCAAAGAAGTGATGTATTTTCTTCTAAATAATAGTTTAGAATGTTTCTTAAATAATCCAACATGTTTTCCCTAGAAAGATCAAAAAACRTGGAAATAATATTCTTTGATTTTGCTGTAAGACTGGTAAGAAGCCTCAGGGATTTTTGCTAGCAGCTCTGGCACCTTAATTGCATCATTTTTACATAAATGAAGCTCTTGTTAAAATTTAAGCAAGGTTAAAGATTGCTTAAAGTCTCGTACTCTGCAGAGACTGCTAAGCAGCTTGACTAAAATTGCTCTCTCCTCTTGATTACCCCATTTTCTTATGAATTCATTTCAACAACACTCCTGTTGCCATAGAGCTTAAACAGCTTACTGAAACAAGTCAAAATTCCCAAGTAAATAAAAAAAAATGCAGCAAAGTATAATAGAAATGGGAGGAGAAAAAGTACTGATAGGGTGGGTAGAAACAAAAATTGCATCTGACTTAGWTGCTAGTCTAACAGGTCAACATGTAAGTTGTTTAACTTGTGTCTTCATTTCTGCATGGCGTTTTTGAGTTAGCCAACACCATATGAAATATCAAGAAAGAAATATCCAGCCACTAGTATTCTTAATATAGAAGTATATAATATCACATTACAGCTCATGAGTTTTATTAGTATACTACATTTTATTGCTCTTTCTTTTTACTGTTTGTTTCACTATTTTTTCTAGCCTTCATATCCAGTTGCAGGAGGGGCCACAGTGACGCCACAGTAATCTGCAGGAATCACCACTGGAGACTGATGCTAGATTTAATTTTCATGTTGGTCTTGTTCCTATGTGCCTACACACGTTTTGATATGAGATTTGGAAGAAAAACATGCTTGATCCCTCTGAAGCCCACTGCAGATTATGTGCTTCCCAAAGTAGAAATCATGTTATTTACTTATTTAAGGACTTCAGTAGACTACTACTGATGGACTTCTCCATCAGTAGAAAGTGTTTCTGAACAACTTAGGTAATGTTCAYGTGGACAGGTTGCAAAGCTCACTAGATTTCTGGCAATGCCACGGGCTGTTCACTTTTTGCTCTGCCACAGGCTCATGTCCCATTTCCCCATAACTCTAGGGCAGAAAAGGCGTGACTGCTGCCTTTCACACAGAAATATATTTGGCAAATATATTAGCCTACCACAGTATCCCTGGAGAGACTAAACAAATTGAAAGTTATAAGCCTCACACAGGGCTCCTTTATGATATTGCTTTTCCCCCTAAATAGCATACTGAAATTCTACTAACAAGTTCAAAAAAAGTGAATTTCATTATGTTTTCAAAGCTGCAAAAGAAATCTCAGTAAATAAATAAATCTTGAAAAGTGTGGCTAGAAGGCATGAGATATGGACATCACACCATTCACAAGTTTTAAAAAAAAACCACAGTGATGGAGCTTAATAAAACCAGCATCACCTGCGGGCCAGATTAGTACAGGGGTATGCTTTTCTGCCAAACTTGACAGAAAGCTCATATTTTCAGAAGTTCGTAACTCAGTTGTAAAATATTAACAACTGTTTTCCAGACTTCGCTTTGGTACACAAAATTCAGTCCAGAAATTCTTCCATTTTACCAGGCATGGTTCAGATTAAGGGGGGAAAAAAAAAGCAAAAACAACTTTCAAAATAATTGTGATTTTTCCTACGACACCATAGTTCCACCAGGATGGGAATCTTTGTAAGATACAGAATATGGCTTTTAAGCTTTGTAAGCCTGACAAGTTGAATAAGTAACACAAATTATATGAGCACTAGTATTGTGTAATACTCCTTCAAGGGATAGCTTTCAAGAAGAGGTCGGATTTCACAAGCCCAAGTTAACTGGACAAACAACTCGTTCTGTGTAGTGCTTTTTGCCAGTAGGTTTCAAGAACAGGTCAGCCTTGATGCCTCTGCTTTACAAGCAAAGAAATGAAGAGAGAAGTTAAAGAACTTGCATGTTGGCCAGTTAGATTAGTGATCAAGCCAGGAAAATGACCAAGGAACCTTTTGTCTGAATGAGATGTGCTCAGGACAAGGCAAGCTACCTGTGCCATAAGATGCACAATACATGGTTTGCACATGCAGAGAACCTGTTCCTGAGTGAGATGTATAATATTTCTGTTCACTTGTGCAGATGCAGCTGCAGGCACAGACCTTGGCTTGCCCCATCAGCAGGCAATCAGCAGCCCCGTGTATCTTCAAGGTGCCTTTCATCTCTCAGGTCATGGCTGATAGCACCTATCTTCTACACTACATCAATTGTTGTCATAAATACCTGAATACCTGGATAGTATCAGTCAGTGATATAGAAATTCAAATCCCTCTGGTCCCCCTTAACAAAATAGAAAACCAAATCAATCAATTTTATTCTTCTCCCCAACATCTCTACTRGTAATAGCTTTGTAAAAATTCTTTTTACAATATCTAAATTACTCATACTTACTGTGTATGTGTTGTGCACTTTATGCAGCAATGTGTCATCTGTGGAACTATCTTTTGTTGCAATTTTTTAACTTGCATTTAGCTATGACATAAAGAAAAGTCCCTACCCCACAGAACAATGAACTACGTGTTAGTGGTCTGATTTTTGCTGCAGTATAAAGCTGAAGTTTCAGCCTTCCGTAACCTCTGTGATGTTACTCACCCCACAGCACAGGCACTCCTGTAACAGCACAYCATAGGGACAGCTATCTGCACAGCACATTAGGAGTGTGCATTAGGAAGACAGCACTGGAAGAGAAATATAATTAATTACAGTAAATTTAGCAACATGAATTGAAAGACTTGACTCCCATTAGCCAACAATGGAGGGAAGCTCAGCAGGATGATTACATCTACTATAGCCAGGGATCATATAAATGCCTATTTCACACTTATTTAATCTGGGAAATCAGTAGCAGCAGGGGAAAAAAAAATGTTCCTGAAAAGCAGACGGGCTGTTTGAAGGCGCTCAGGTCCATGTTCCAGCAAGCCCTTGGACAGGGTGTTCAGGAGCGTGAGGAGCTGCACGGGCAGCCTGCTTCCCAAGCTGTCCGGGCTGCTGGGCAAAGGAAGCCACTGCCTCCCTCCTATGGCTGCACACAGAGGTACGGACACCCCTGTGCCGAGGGTGACCCCAAGACGGACGTGCAGAGCAGCCCGTGTGCCCCTGAGACCAAGTTTCTTCCAGTAAGTTACAGATGAAAAGGAAAGCACATCCCTAAGGCAGTTCCAACTTGCTGTCTTTACAACAGTTTTTATGGAAAAACTAAGAAATACTTAACTGCTGAGTCTCCAGTGCAAGACTGACTAAATGGTGCTGACAGTGCTGGTAATGTCTGGAGCAGGCAATGGAATTCTATGCTCATTTAGCCATTTCTTTCATAGACTGCAATCGGGAAAATTTTCAATTCAATCTTTCTGATAATAAAAAACAGCAAAAAGCTACAGGCACCGATTCTTTTAGCATGCAACATACTTTTGTCAACAACTGGGAAACTCTCCTTTACCTTCAAAGATGGTACAGCTTTATTTCTGYTTTGTCTGTTAAAATTAGGTGCTCCATAGTTTAGTTGATTCTTTGCTGATACTGTTAACATTGTCTTATTTATAGTTCCTTAAATCTGCAATACAAATTGATAGCAGCCATCATCAATTGCAGMATGCTACAATGCCAGCTATTGATAATACACATTTCACACCATTTGATAAAACACATTTTGAAATTCAGGGATGTTATCTGCTCCTCAGGCTGTGCCTGAGTTAAGTATGTTAAGTGTGTTAAGAGTTAAGGTGAGTGTGTTAAGTGACTGTGGCTCTATAGTAGGTGATGATCCTGTCCCCTGGAGCTCAGGACAACTGCCCTCCTGCACAACAAGAGGGGCTGCCAGAGAAATGATCAGTGTCTGACACTACAGCTATTTTCATGGGCATTTTATAATTCAGACWTTCCCCAGCAACCTGTCATAGGGTGATCATGGAAATAAGATGTATCTTGAAGTTTGTTTCACTATAAAGCACTTCAGATGATCCAATCCAACCCCTTACAGCTGTCTTCAAGTATTTCCAGGTCAAGTAAAACACAGGTAGCAAAACCAAACTGAATAYAATCACCTGCTTGATCACATGCAGTTTCTCTGGGCAAAGCCACCTTACAGAAGCAAAAACAATAGTCCAGGAAAAGTTTAAGCATTTTTTTTCCCTACCAACATATATTGATCTGTGATCCCTTAGCTCCCAGGGGCCAATTTTCATGTACCACATCATGAACAGTAATGCTTAATTTGGCCTGAAATTTCGTCTGTGCTGAAAACTGCTTCCTCAATGTCATTGCTCATCTGAGGCTAATATAAATTGTCTCTGTTTTCTCTTAGTTTCTGTCAACCCCTGACTACAGTAACATGTTCTCCACAGGACACTTTTCTAAAGCACTTCAGGAGCCACCATCCTGGTGCAGTAGCCTGACAATCTGCACTGGGGAAAGTCCTGTTCAGTTAACCAGGCCCAACAGTCTGCATTTCCTCCTGTAGGGCTTCACTCTCAGTTGTGGCCTTTGCAAATCTTATCTACAACTGTGTCATCTTGACAGTGTTCCAGAATCAGTCTCGTGAGTGTAATCTGGCTTTTGGCTTTGCTACAACTTCTGTCTTGTAGCTGAAAGAGCACTTGTACTCCCCAAACTTCTCAGAAGTTTGTATGTCATTTGGAAGCMATGAGATGSATAAGGATTAACTCTGYATTTTAGTTTTCTTTTTTTTTTTTGTAATGGTCTTGGTGGCGATGACAGCAGTCAGTTTCATCTAATGATAACCTCTGATAAAGGCATGATATTTTTATACCCTTGGACCAAACTTTTTTTGAGTTAACTTCTGACAGCACCTTTGGCAAGTTGATGTTAATGCCCGTCCTTTTACCCCACAGATGCAAGAAACGTGGGTTATCATGAACGTAGAGGCATCTTTAGACAATTTGGGTTTATTCTTACCGTTGCTGGCAAAGTCAAACAATCTGATCAAGGATCAGTTACAGATTTTTCCACACCACTGTTATTCTACACTTCATATAATCCTGCTTGCTTTAAGGTACCCACCTGGAGTATAAAGTTGAAATTCATTTGGCAAGGCCCTTAGCACCTTCAGCAGGCCTGAAGAGTCCAATAAATCAGCTCACGGTTAGGAGGAACAGGGAGGTCCCCAGAGGAGCAGCTGTGCAGACAAACCAGGGTCAAAAAGCAAGAGTAGGAGGCCACCATGGAGGCCTCGGTGGGCTGGAGGGAGCGCTCCTGGCCACAGGCCGTGCCGAACTCCCAGGGCCCTGGATTTGTGTCCTTGCCGGAGCCCTGCAGCTGCTAATACTGTCAATACCGACATGAGAGACGGATGGAGAGGGAAAGTGTAGGACCTCCTGGCTTTCCCCACACTTACGTAGTGTAAATTTTTCCACCATCTCCCTGCTGTCCCATTCTTCATCCATGCTAAACTCAATTCCTATGACTTCATGCAGGCGAAGTGAATTTTCGCTTTCACCTTCTGAGAGCTGTTTCATTTTCAAACTCTGAGGGTTTACAGGGAAGGCAGGGAAATGCGCTCTTGGGTGCACTTTTCCAGGGTGGGATTGTGGGGCAGGTAATCCCAGGAGCTGGGTTTAGAAGGCTCCATGTGGACACAGTGCTGGTACATGAACTTTAAGTGTAATTGTTCCGATGCARCCTAAGGAGTGCAGAGCCCTGCTGTTTCCTCCCAAGTTGTCATTCTCGCCTGTATCAACAGGCTGCCATCAGCCCTTGGCAACACAGGCCGTGGTCTCCCTCCGAGCCCTCCTGGCTGCCGCTCACAAGGACAGCGGCTGCTCCGCAACTTGCCCACTCCTTATCTCCAGGGAAGCTGTCCCGATAGCACTCTGCCTTATAAAAACATGCCATCTATCACACATCATAAAAATGAAATAGAAGAACATCAGACAGCGTGCATAAACACTCCCACAGACCTCCTGCCTCTGGGAAACAATTTATGGGGTTGGATCCACACTGGCACACTGCCCTTCATGAAATTCCCACTGGCTTACCAGCACCTACGGCTTCCTTGGCTGTCTGTAAGCAATCTCAGCTCTGGTTCCAGCTCACTAATTGACTTTATTTTGGTTCTGCTCTTTGAAAAGTTCAAATGTGGCCACTTCAATTCAGTGAGGGGCGAACTGCATCCACTTGCAGCAAAATAAGTATAATCAAGTTCAATTCAAACACTTTGGCTTCTTATAAAATAGTCCCGGGGGAAAAAAATACAAAAATCTAAAGGCTGCTGCCTGGTTTTCCCTTTCCTTAAAGGTCTCACACAAATTATATGAAAAGTCTAGGCAACAAGTATCTGTCCTAGATAAATAAACTATAACTATAACTAAACATTAACTATAAACAGACTGCTCAAATACTCTTCTGCTCAATACCTATAGTTTCGTGAGGCCSTGTATCAAAGCCCCTTATTTTCTCCTATAGGTGGCAGGTTATAGCACAGGTTTCAGTAGGGGCCATGTTTTTCTTGCCTTATGAGATCCTTGTAACATTCTTACAGATCTCCCATGCCCAGGAATTTTGTCTGTTAAGAATGGTGATAACAGGTCCCTAAGAAAAGCAAATCTCTAGGAGAAAATCCAAATGGAAACAGCAAACATGACAGTCTTGTATTACATTAAAAACCTCTTATGGAGAGAGAACAGCTTTGAGTCAAAATGAGAAAGCTTCATGCATTAAGCAAAGGAGTGAGTCTTTAGAAACTCACCTCTAACCTTCCTGAAAGATCAGCTTTCTCATGCTGATGTCCTTTCTCATGTCCACTACATGTCTATTATTTTCTATCAGATAGGGAAAAAAATCATGCCAAATTAAAAATGGAGAAGAAAGACACTGAGAACGGTGCTGGTAGCAGACCGGGCAGCAGCATATTGGAATTGCAGTTAGGGACCTGAAGTCACACTGGGGGGTAAATACAAAGGAAAAGTTTATACTGAATTTCCTCTCTGTTGTTTTTGAGGTGATTGCTGAAAGAAGATTTTTCCTCTTTACAAACAACAGAAATGTTTTTTACCTCACTTTTAAGTGCAATGCTCAAAGACAAAACAGACAGGTACTTCTCATAATAACATAGTATCTGCCTCTTACGAACATAAATCTAACTGATGTTATATAATCATCATATATAATGTTTATAATGTTCCCTACACCACCACAGAACATGCTACTTTTATTTGAACRCTCTCTTTCCTAGCTGTGCATTTCTCTCCTTATTTCACTACTAGAAAGAGTGAGGCTGCTCTGAGAAGCTGCACAGCTGAAACAAATAGCCATGTGYATAGTACTCCTTGTGACTGACGCTCTATTACTGCATATCTTCTCTGTGCAAGCAGGATAAAGGCAGAGAATTAAAGGAACTTTGTACCATTATAAATGTACAAATTTAGAAGCTTAATTAGTTCTTCACTTACTGAACTCAGATGCAAAATTGGGCTGGACACAGTGTGCTCTGGACTGAAGAAAAAAGTACATTGGAAACACATGATAGCGGAGAGTGTTTTGCTGCACCAGAATAGACTTAGGTGGGAGGTGATAGCCACATTAGGTAAAAGATGTAGAAGAGGTAAATACTTTATAGAAATCTTAGAAGTTATGGAGAACTGTCAGATTCCAAATATGAAGGAGTTATCTCCTCTCCTCTTGCAATTAAAATCCCTTAAACTGAAAAGGCCAGAAGAACGACTTACCACATTCTTAATGAAACCTAAGACTATAATCACCTGGGAAAAAAAAGTAAAAAAGAAAGAAAAAGGGCTGAAATTGTGAAAGCCTCTGGTGTTAARTATAAAAGCCAGCCTGCAAGGAGCCAAGACCAGACTTCCTTGCTGATAATACAGCTAAACAAAGTAATACTTATTTGATTAAGTGTGGCCTGGATTTTTTTTCCTGTTTGCATCTCTTGAGTCACATAAAAATACACTGGAAGTTAAAAATCACAATAATTACAGTAGTGGTTTTATTTAGAAAAGCTGCCACTGCTTTTGCCAGGTCATTTGGACTGTTCTGCAGCATAACAAACATATGTTTAAAACACAAACATGGTAATATGAAACCAGCTGCTTCATATTCCAACAAAAGAAGGCATTTGAGGAAAAAAAAATCCCTAAAAAGCCCCCAGAAAAAGGAAAAAGACAGAGGATGGAGCCAAAGAACATTGAATCATGGATCAAATGTGTTATAACTGAAAAATATACGAAGCAGAAAGTGAGGGCAGACAGCCCTTGAGACACTGTCTTATGGCAACATGTACGAGGAGGAGCACTTACTGGGGCTAAAACTGATTCCATCATGGGCTAAAACTAATAAGAAAAAACATTGTGAACAGCTCTATCTTTCTGAAAAGAACAAAACAAAGGAAGATGAATGTTTTGTCTTTTTGGCTGCACTCTCTCCTCTTGTGAGGGTTCTCCAGGGATGTCCCTGTTCACCAGAAAATGCCCAGTTAAGAATTCAGAGCTTGGTGCCAGGTGAGAACAGACCATGGTACTGTTGGTAGCTACAAAATCTTTACCCACAGGCTCCTAAAATGTGGGTGACAAGTCTGTTTATACCATGAACTGTGTAACAAGAAGTTCCTATGGCAGAGAGCTCCTGGTGCCACAAGCCTGGTAGCTCAGC
This sequence comes from Nothoprocta perdicaria, assembly GCF_003342845.1. NCBI lineage: Eukaryota > Metazoa > Chordata > Aves > Tinamiformes > Tinamidae > Nothoprocta > Nothoprocta perdicaria. The sequence continues at coordinate 2,733,453 of NW_020455455.1, forward strand.
AGAACTTCCAGTGAACCACTCACAAAACTGCCTGAAAACTGATCACTCCCAACACCCCTCTCTCACCTTTCTTCAGAAGGAAATCAATCCTCCTCAATAGTTCTGTGAGGTTTAAGGCTCCCATTTCACAAAATACTTTAAGCATTTAAGTGCAGATAGAGCTCAGAGCTTTAATGCAAAATAAGTAGCACCTGTGCATAATGAAATTCAACCCTTTATACAATAGATAAAACTAGTGTATGAACCTTAAAACTCTGCCAAAGAACAAATTTTTATATTTGCCTTAAAAGTGAGGAACAATATGTTCAAATTAAATCCAAATTTGAGCTAGATTTTGTGTTCAGATACCTACATGAAACTCTAATGAAGCAAATAAATGTCATTAATATGAATGTAACATTGAAATTAAAAGGCTATATGGAGATCATTTGATGGCCTGTGGACAGAAATTAAGCAAGTGTTTTTTGGCCRTGCTTCTCAGTGTGAGCTTTAACTAATTAAATAATCTAATATTACCCTTATCAGTGGAAATACCAAGGTGCAGTAGGGTGTGCAAAGAGATGTCTGAGCTACTGACAGTGTATAATGAACTATTCAGTGTTATTCAAGCTGTTCAAGCTCTCATTAGAAGGAAGGCAGGGTACTGAGTGTATTGAGATTCAGTGCAATGTTTCTGGCTACAGAGATCTACCTCTTAAAAAGTTAACAACATTCCTTTCACTGAAAATTACCTGAATGAAACCTTAGGTATCCTGATAATACCTCTAATAGCTTGCAGTGTTAGACATATCAATGAAGGTTTTTAAACTCTACACTAGTCTGGACACATAAATTAGATTTTCCTCTATTTATACAATGCCCAAAAGATAGCCCATTTAAATTTAGTATAGCAAAATTTTGGCAAGGAAAATACTGGGAATATTTAGTACTCCACATTCTTGACAGCCCTCATGATAATTCTGCTACTAAATTGTTTCCTACATCTTAATCCCTTCCCTTCTCCCATTATTAGGATCACTGTTGTCCTCCTCATTTTAGGTTCCTATAGTTACCACAAAGTTGTGGAATGCTGAGGTGGATTTATTGCAGAATAYGGGTGGGATTTAGCCTTGCCTTAGCCCAGGGGGTCCTGTGCACACTCTGGTCCCCAGCTATGTGCTTTGGCTCGCACTTGCTGGGAAAAGCAACTCTCTACTGCACATCTCGGACCCCTGCAGAGGAACTTCAATTGAGCTGTTTTGTTTTAAATACAATCTCTGCTTGAGAATACTTTGGTGACTCCAAGATACTGTCCTTGCAAAGGACTGACTGACACAAATAGTGGCATGGATGATCAAAGTGCCTCTGTGCCTGTAGATCCTATGGGCCAAACCCATGGGGCCAAACCTATTTCCAGTAATAGCCATGTTGGCACTAATGAAGTTACACCTGGGATACATTTGGCCCTCAGCCTGTGAAAATGGAAACCTTACAAATATCTATTGCTGGATTAATGACGATGCTGAGCGTTAAGTAATTTTCCAATAGGTTCCAATATACTGTGGTAATAAATTTCAATGAGGAAGTTGTTTTCCTTCTTTATTGGCAGACAGTCCTGGTTAATCAGATTGCTAGAAGGTGGGAAGGGTCCAGAAGTTCTCCTTTGTTCTCCGCTCCTCAAATGCAGCACCTCTCTGGGCCAGAAAGCCAGGTGGTGTGTACACCTACAGGCACCAGAAGAGGACKTCCTCTGCGGGGTTTCCTCTGCATGGCAGCACCCTGCCACTGCTTCTGCTAAAGGCTAGGGGCAGCCAAGAAGCAAAACTGGTCTCCTGACAGAAAAACAGAAAAGGATACTTGTCTAATGGAATAAATATTACTTGAAAAATAAATGGCTGGAGAACAACCATCCTGAGAGAAAGGAAAAATTTAGAAGAGAGAACCACCAAATTGTTGCCTCTGCAATGGAGGAGCAATGGCACAGAAAACATCTTGCAGGACAGGGAACTGGTGTTGCAGAATGCCAAGAAGGCAAAGGAGAGGAGGCCAGAAGTTCAAGAAAGTCACTTAGAAGGTCCTTGTTTCAGATGTGTTATTTGCAGCTTACCAAATTCCTATTTAAACAGCAATGGATCAGTCCTTCTTGCTGTCACAGGAATACAGGTTCTCCAGGGACTAAGGTTCAACCTTAGCTTCTCCTCTCTTTGCAACATCTTGTGCAGCTCCATCTTACCCAGCCTACTTGAGAGCAAAACTGAGCGCAGAAACAGCTTCATAGAAAGCCTGTGCAGAGCACAGAAGTCTTCACCATTGCCTTCATTCTCCACCTTCTTCAATTCAAGTTGAAAAGGGATGTGTTGCCATGTAGATCTTCTGCTGTTTTTGACACTGAAATATATTCTGCTCAGACTGCAAGATACAAGTATTCGTTGTTGCTATGAAAAATACCAAGGGAAGAATACATTTTTAATATATTAATTACTTAAAATGTAATTTAAGAAAAACTCCCCAAATGCTCAATAAAATAGATTTGAAAAAAAAAATCCGTGGAAAAAATGTACTCTGATATTCTTTTTTAGCCTCTTTGCTACCACTGAAAACAGGAAAATCTGACTAGCATCTAATCTTCGTTGCCCCTCCATGGAAACTTCAGCTGGCGCATACAAAAGKTTGTACTATGTCCTGCAGCTTCACACTAGCTGTACTGTCATGATCACAATACAAATGAACGTATCTGATTCACAGCCGCAAAATATCTACAAGGAACTAATGGCACTAATATCTCTAAAGACCTCAAACAAGATAATGGATTATAAACTGTTCTAGCTTTCCTTAATCGCAGCGAACCTTTCCAGGTGTTCTTTAGCCAAATCACTTAAACAGTGTCCAGGTTTCTCTACAAACAATGTTCCATTTGCTAGTTTATAGTTTCCTGTCCTTTGCCCTCTTTAAAACATGGGATTCAAATCTGCTACTTCTTAATCTTCAGGAATCTCTTCTTGACCCTTGCGAACTTCTAGAAAATGTCAGTGAAAGGATTGCAGATGTGTGTCTCCTAAAAACTCACAGACATACATCATCTGGGCCCTATGATCTGTCTGCTTTTAGTGCATCTAGTATTTTTATAGATGATACTGCTGTTATCTCTCGCACGTGGGCAGACTTTTACCCCCCTCTGCTTTCTGCAGACAGCTACAAATGAGCTGTGTAACAAATGTGCTATTTCCTATTGCCCAATATCTAGTCCTCACTATCATTTTTCATTTCCCTATGGTAATCCTTTGTTTTGTATATATGTGTGTGTATATATATATAAATATATATATGATCATTGAACATTCATTACGCTAACCACATATAACTTCCAGAAGTGGACAGCTACAGGAAATTTTTAATGTCGATCCGAAGTCACTCAAGTGAATGACTTGCAGATGTGATCCCTGAGCTGCCTCCTGGGGTGGCAAGAGGGGTGGCTGGGGTGACCAACAGCCTCCTATGTGATGCTGGAGAAGGGCCATTAAAGTCACTCCAAATTCAACATTACCTTAATTAAAGTTATGAGAGATGGATCTTTTGTAAACAGATGTAAACAGAAACACCTATGTTCAGTTGCCCTGGGGAAAATGAGAGAAATAATTTTACTTTTGGGTGGCTGGCTACACCCAGAAATACATCATGGCTTTAGAAGCTTCCATGGATGTCTGCTCTGCTGTTTCTCATTTTTGTTTTCCATAAAATTTCTGGGATGCYTTGGAGGAGCAGCCAATGCCCTAATTGCTCCACAGATGACTCCAATATGGCACTAGGAGGAGGAGGCTGGGGACAGGCGGTGGCAGAGGTGCCCATGGGCACAGGAACCACTGTGGAATGGCTGGCTGGGAACTGCGGGATGCGCATCCTGTGGCGCTGCCAGCCCTCTGAGGGCCTGTGGTTTCATTAACCCTGCACCATGCTTTGACCTCGTTTCCACTGCCTTATTTACACGACGGTTTTAAAGCAACCATTTCCACTCCAAGAGGGGTTTGTAAGCAAGGCAAGGGATGGCGCCGAGGGCGGGAGGCGGCCGCGGGGTGGCGCTGCGGCCCAGGACATGGCGCCCGGCGGCAGCGCTGGGCCGGGCCTCGCTGGGCAGGGCTTGGCCGGGCTTTGCGGGGCCTCTTTCTTTTTGATTTGTGTGTAAGCATAAACAAGTTCCAGAGATCACTTCATTTATTTTTATTTTTTTTTAACTTAAGTGTATTTTGTCTTACGGGTAGTAGAAGCAAGTATCCAAATACCACAAGCCCTCTTCTCAGCTTTGCTGCTTGCATGTGAATACATAGCACTATCCCCAAAACACCCGTGAGATAGCTGGGTGGCTCCAAAGAGCAGTTCACAGCCCCCAATTGTGGGAATGTTTCCCTTCTGTCACCACAGCCAACTAAAGTAACTTTAGTGTAAAACAGAGGTTAAGGTCCTTCACGGCACCACATCACAGTTCATCCTAGTGAAACCACATTTGGTCCTGAATTTTGGGATTATTGACATTATGGGTGAAAAATCACATATATATTACTATTTCATTTTTTTTTTCTCTGAGACTTCTTGAAATGCTATAAGCAAGTAGAAATGAGAGTGGATTTTGCATGGTGTTTCTAATGTTCAGATAGTTTGACAACTTCTTAGTTCCAGCTGTGCTAAGAAAGCCCTCAAGGGCACATATTGTGTAAGATTTTGCTAACTTTAGGTGCAGACAGCACCTAAGTTCTGGCCTGACCTGAAGATATGTGAATGTTATGTAATTGAGATTGCTTTTGGAATAAAATATCTTTCTTATTGTCTTTCCCGTTTGAGATATTCTCATATTGAGTGAAGACATATTAAATCACAGAAWTTTTTTTTATCAATATCAGATTCTGGGGTTCAGGTTTTTTTTTTGCTCTTCCCCAGTAACCAACCATTTTTACAAGCAGGGCATATAGAGGCAAGTCAAGAGAAGGTGAGTTAAAAGAATAGCCTATTTCTTCAAGAGAAGATATTTTTGAACTTGAATGTTGAACTTGGGCAGCTGAAGAAAGTGAAAAGCTTTTTTGTTAACAAATATTAAAAGAGTGTTTTCCTATTTAGCTAAAGACTAAGAGAGTTCCCAGGCTTAATCTATGAAAAGTTCCCTAAAAATCAATTAGAACGAACAAAAACTGATGCTGCTAAGACTGATGTAAGAGGGTAAAAGGATCTTTTCTGATCTTCTGCACTGGACCATTGTAAGTCTTTTTGATGCTTCTCCTGTGTCTTCCAGCTGCTGAGGATCTCCAACTCACCTGTGTGGCAGTGGGAGCTGGGTATGTTCATATCTTTTTGCCATGGCCTCACAAGGGCACCTGAACCACATTGCCCTCACTCTTTCTTTGTTCTAACTCTGTTCTTTACTTGATGTTCATCTACTTGTAGCATTTTAATTTATTTTTATTCTGTTCTTCATATGACCTTTAAGAAGAGTGAGCTCATGTCCATTGCAAACCTCCAGCTGCACACCCTCTGTGACTTTCATTTGAAATTTTAGTGCTTGGATCAGTTTTCTTTGGATTTTTCTTTTTAAAGAAAGGAAAAAAAGAGGAAAGGAGAAAAAAAATAAAGGAAAAGAGAAGATGCCTACTCGGAGTCATGCTGACATGTTATGGCTTCCCAGCATATAGTAATCAGTATTATATCTAGGGCAACCTTTCAGGCTGCCAGCTGAGGTTTTGTAAAGAAGAGGATGTGAAGAAAGCATACAAATAACCCATCTGTGGATGATGCTCATTTATCTGATGCCCTCCCAAAGAAGCTGTATTCATTTCCCACATTTGACTGGAGTCATGGGGCCTTATAATGAGCAGTATGTTGAATAACAAGCCTATAATAAGGACCAAGTGCTGAGAGGTAGTGTATGTTGGTTCGGCACAGTGCCACACTAATGCAGTGATACGGTTTCCAGATGGGAGTTGGCTCATGTCCTACCAGCTCAGGGAGCAGKCAGAAAGAGCATATGTCTGTCTACATCCATCTGTGTATCTGCCCAAAGTCCCTCCACTTTCCCCGAAGGTAAGAAAATGCATTATCACATGGAACATACAGATTTCCCTGTGAGTCCTTGTGCGTACTTTTGCAAATGATAGTGGTTTGCCTGTATTTGTGATTCATCTTTAAAATAACAAATCTTCAGAACTTATTAGTCACAGCTAAACTTCTAAAATAAACTATCTTGTTGCTGATCTGCTCGAGTTCACATACAACTTCCCGCCTCCTCTAGAGTCTTCTTTCATGCTGGGGTCTTGAGCAGCAAGGCATGTGGCTTATACCATTTTGTGAAGAGCAGAACCACAGATTACTTCGCTCTGAAACAACTTTGTACTGGGATTTCAGTTTCCCACATCCCCATCTGAGAAACACAAATGGAGTCGAAGAGCACAGGAGTTTGCTCTCCTGACTACACGAACAACAATCCCACATCCTCTAGAGAATCCTTGAGTAATACATTTATGGGATAAAGTTTTCCAAAAAAAAAAAAAAAAAAAAAAAAATTTACTGCAAGAACATTCTGCGTTCATCAAAGCATGAAACCAAGTGGCTGCCTCTTGGAAAGCTTAATGAGATTTGCTGGGAACTTCACTATTTACATGGGAATGAAAAAAAGAGCAGCCCTTTAAAGAGATTTAATTGAAAATATCAAGTGTGACAGCATTGCCCTAAAGCCAATACAGTTTGTGATCCTAAGCATTACCATCCAAGGCCATCCTGTGGTTATGCAGTTGTGTTTGTTTTGGAAGATGCAGAACAAATAACAAGAGGAAGGATATACAAGATATCACAGCAAACTATAGGGGTTACAGTTCCAAGGGTGGGGGAGAACTTTGTGCGTGTGGCCTCTGAAAACCAAAAAAATGTCTGTAGATAATATTTGCTTTTTTTACACTCCTTCAGGGAATTAAAAATAAAGGACAGAGGGAAATAATGTTTTTTTAAGCTATAGCCTTTGGTTACTGAGGATCAGATACTGTTCTAATCAGTTGATCTACTGAGGAAGGGAGTAGAAACTTTTAGCCTCAAACTCCTGGAGCAGGTTTAGAGCAGACAGGAAATCAGCACTCTAAATAGGAATCTGCTGTGAGGTGGTTGAAATGCTGAAATTCTGTTCTGGAGAAAATTTTTGCCATCTGACATTTCCTTTCATCTCCATTTGGAATGAAAAGTCAAAATTTTGTAGTTACCATAAAGCAAGTATACTGCAAAGCTGAATTTGGGGGATACCAAAATGGTCTTATAAGAACATTTCATTTGAGTGAAGTTAGAGCATTGTCTTTTGATAAAGTTGAAGAGGTTTGTTTTGATTTCTGTTTTGGAAGCTATTTGACCCCAAAAAGTAACTGAGACCTGTTCTCTGGAGAGAATGTGTTCTATGCAAATCTTTTATTCTCTTTGCAAGCAAGCTGGGGCAGGAGTTCATTGAAGCTTAGCTCTGCAATGAGCTAGACTTTCCATCTTAATTAAAAGCCACTAAAGCATTCTTGCAGGAATGCATTTTAGAATAGCTGCAGATGGAAAATTGACAGTACCTGTGAGGATGCTGGAATTCATCTTTCTTCTGAGGTTCAGTGATCAGAAAAAGATACCTGCAATGGAGATACAGGAGGGCAGTCCCTGCATCTTACATGCATCTGTCACTATGGCTTCATTAAGATAGCTGTGTATTACAAATATTTTGACTAAACAAAAATAAATGACCTAAATGTGCTCAGTTTTTCTTGTTCTTGGTAGGATGAAAATATAGTAAAGGCATTGTAAAATGCTGAGGGCCCTTTGGCCCTTGCATACAGTGGTGACTTAGGATCATGTTTTTACATGGCTATTTTAATAAGCAGTTTAAAAATATGAGAAAATCACTCATGTTTATTATGTACCTTAGGAACCAGAGCATTCACAAGTTTAGCTTTTTGATCAATAACACACATGTATGAGAGTATTAATGGAGCTGATAATACCTTTTTTTCTGTATTCCAATATTATGAAACCTATTGGAGTAAAACTGCTGTAATTTTCAGTAAGACTTTAGGTGATTGTAAGCAAGAAAAAAAAAAAAAAAGCCAAAGAAAAGAGTTGTTAGTAGCTAGGCAGCTTTTTTGTGACTGGTAGTTATAGTTGGTTGTAATTAGTAATTGTTATCCTCAGGTCAGCTTTCTTGAAGGCTCTTTCTTTAGGAGAGCTTGCTGAGCAACCATTCTGGACCACAACACAGACTCTGAGGCAATAATAGAAGTGTTGCAAGGAGAAGTCATGTAAACACTGTGAATGGAATAAATGTTTAGCAATGGGAACAAGGAAAGAAGAGGAAACTTTAGGCTGGCCTAAAAACAATCATAAAGGAAACAAACTAATGAGCCTCCAAAGAAGGAAGAGCAGGATGATGATTATGAAACAGTGAAAACAGATGTTTTAGTTTGGCCCCTAAAGTTATCACTCTTGCTATTCAATAGAATAAATAAGGTGCAGTTCTTGATATCTAGTAATCTTTAAAGAGAAGATTAAAATAAAGTTCTATGAGTAAATGCAAAGGAAATTTCACACAAATGGTTGAGGGAAGGGCAACTACTGGCTAAAACTGTCAAAAAGCAAAGTACACAGAGCAAGTGAAAATGAGAGGTGGGAACAACAGTGAATAATTACAATTGGACTCTTAATGGAGGCAGATTAATTTCAGGTACTACAAGAGAAAGACATGAAATGTGTAGTCTATTATCTGATCTGATACTGAGGACAAGGGCAGTTATTTTAAGGGGTTTAGAGGAGATTCATCTGGCTGATAAGAGGGAAGGAAATAAGGACAAATTTAAATTAAGACATGGGAAACTAGGGAGAAAAAAATAACAAACACTGACAAGGAGATGGACTAGATGACCTTGCAGGCCTTGCCTATCTCATGCTTCTTTGACTCTATGAAGATAGCCGCGTCTTGGTATGGTATGTTTAGGATATCATGTTAAAGACTAACTTCAGCAGACTTGCCCAGCTATGAAAACTCTGCTTTTCAGCAACATCTTTGCGAGTTTAGAATAATAATGATAATAAAGAAACAATGAAATAAAACTCTGAATTTCATCAAATCATATCTTTAAAATATTGGCAGTAACTAAAGATKCACCTTTTCTCCTCTTATGCACAGTAACATTTGCATGATGGTATCTAGACTGTGAGTTGTTTCAGTGTTTTTCCAGCTGCTTTCCCATATTACTGTGTACTTTGCTGAGACTAACTAACCAGGATATTTGGCTCTGCTGCTCCTCTGTGAAGCTTCTCACGTAGAAGCTACCTTGTTTACATATTGGCATGCACCCACTTTGTATTTGTGGGTCATACTCTAGTAGTTCGCCCTGTACTTGGCCATTTCATTGCATGACAYTTGAACTGAATTATTGGATCTCCCAGCTCTGTGTGGAAAATTAATGAGGAAATACCAATAGTAATGAAAGAATTGATGAGGGAATGGCCAGCCAGTCACAGGGATACCATGCAGTATTGAGCTGAAATCAAAGGTTATTAAGATGTTAAGCACAGATTTCTGGTGGTGCCTCCCACTGTGGTCTGTGTTATATTGAATTGCACAGGATTCTGGCACGGGATACCAAAATCTTGGATTTGATGCTTGCAGAAGATATGGAGTACTGCCTGTCCTGGACAGATGAATATGGGAACCCAGCTGAGAACTAGTGATGCTGGTCTAGACAGCCCAGTGGGGCGCCCCTCACAGCCGCTGGCAATCTTCTCCCTGAGTGAGGACACACAGGCTGGCAGCAGCACTGCCTTGGACATGATCCTCTGGTGATAAATTGCAGATATCGCAGGTTATAACCTACATCTGGTGCTTGTCTAACTCCTCATTTTGGGGCAGATCTAAGCTAGATGCTTTCTGAAAATGACTGCAACTAGAGATGAAGGTAAGGTACTTTATAACAGTTTACCTGCCTGGCGCTCCCTTCTTAAGTATCTTTTTCTTCCTGGTTATCTCCCTGGTTCCTGTACTGTTTGATTTTTTGCAGCCTTGCTGCAAATGTTGAACAAGACAAGAAGCTACAGGATAGCTGAAAAGACACCACTGCTGGAAAACAAATTCACCTTCTAATTTTCTTTTCCCCTGGGCAACCTTCTCACTTGCATGTAGTCTCCAGCCCCAGAGAGGAAGCATTTGTGAATCCTCTTTGAGGAGCAGGAGTTGGCCAGAGATTGGCCAAACTCTTCCTAGCACTGCTATCTTCTGGGAGTCAAAGACCCTTTTTATCTCCATTCCAGCCCTATGCCTGGTCAGGCTGTTACAACCTCCAAGAGTTCATAGCAGTTGCTGGGGGAAAGACTGTGGTAGCAAATGATTTGAGTGAGCAGAACCGTATGCCAAAATCTGTTCCACTGGAACATCCCATGTCATTTCTTTCAAATCTGTTCTGCTCAAACAACATTCCTGGGTTCTAGGAAAATCGCAGTAGGTTTTCTTCAGTTTTCATGGTGCTTTATATTTGCACAAATTCCAAGTATATTCAGTACAATGGRAAATCATTCCAGTCTGCACGTACGTAGAAAGCACAGATTCGTCAGTAGTAAAGAAAGTGTTCCTACTCATCTCCATTAGCCAGAGCAGGCAGTCTTTCCAGCTCTTGGGATTTGGTCCACTTAGAGCTGAGATTAGCTGGTTCAGTTAGTAGATTGGGCAAAAGACTCTTAATACCCCATATTGCCCCAGTGCGAGGACTGCTCCCAGACTGTCTGAAATTCCCTGAGGTAGGGAAGTGTGCCAAGCAGACCCTGCACACTGGGAGGACCTTCTGGGTGAGCAGTGCCGATACTGGTATATGGACTATGATCTCACCATTTTCAGTGAAATCATATGCATCACAGTATTGGGTAACATCAGCTCTCCTATGTGCTATTAATGAATGCCATCTGCAATTATTGAAATAATCCATAGGAATTTTCCATAGTTTCACTAGCGTTAGAATCATCATCAGATGATAAAGGATCAAGTGTCTTTCTTAACCAAGGAAATCCAGGTGACCGCTGAAGGTCAGCAGTGGTACTTTCCCACGGAAGCCTGTCTCTTTTTTTGGTTTAAACAACAGGTCTTGATGTTTTGGAAGACTTTTTTTTCTAAAATCTTTGGAGAGGGAGGTCTGCACTAACTCTGACTGACTCCAAACCACACTTAATATTCCTAAAAAGAGTAAGCTTTCAGTTAATAGTAGAGACTTGCTAGGGATGTGTGATCAGGTCTTTGTAGATCTGCAAGGAGACAGCATCTCCAAGGGTTGCTCTTGGTGCTGGGGAGCAGTGCTTGAGCTTGGGGTGCTGCGTGCCCAGCTCCTCCAGACTGTCCCTTGCCTGGGCTGTTCCAGCAATGAACTAATTAGAAATATGATGACCATCCACCAGAGAATTTGTAACCAGGGTGAAGACTCAGGCTAATCAGTCTGTCCCGTGCAAGCTGTTTGTCCAGCTCTAGCTTTATAAACAGTATGTGCTGTGGTTCCTGCCTCTGCGAGAGGGTGTGGGAGAGAGTGYATACAAACACAACAGGAAAAGCCTCTGGTATATACTGTCTTTTGAGTATGCTCTAGAGGCAGAGAGAATAAACATTAGCAAACAAAGCTGACTTTCCCTTAACCCTTGCCGTGAAATTATCCTGTAATTTATTATTTGATTTTTTTTAATGACTATTTTTTCTATAAAGATGCTCATGCATGCATAGGATTCATCACTAGAATCTGTATACACAACTCCTAAAGACCAGGCTTCACAGTTTCAGTTTCTTTATACAGAAAAGGGAGAGAATCAAGAAGACTTATTTTGAGTGTGAACAGGAATGCAGATAAAGCAGAAAAACCTGCCCACCTATTTGTGTTTTATGRCACTCCACTTCTTTTTAAAGTTATTTTTTTGTGTGTCAGCACTTGGTAGATTCAAGGTGAGATAAGGTGTCCATTCTTCTTTTCTCTCATCCCTCTCATAGCATCTGGGATCTTTAAAACTACCAAAAAAAGAAACCTTTATGATTTATCAGTCCTTCCTGGTAATTGTTTCTCAGTGGGGTTTCAGAGAGGAGATCATTAGGACGCCCGGACATAACGCAGATGTTCCCGTGAGGACATGCCAGCGCAAGGAGTGTATTTCTCTTATGCTTCCTCCCTCTTCCTCATCCCTTATCTAATCCCATTCCCCTCAGCACATTTGTCACTGATGCCAGTGCGATGTTTGCTGGGGGGAGCGAAGGCTCCCGGGGGGCTCTGCCGCCCGTGGCTGTGAGCACGGCCGTGTCCCGCTCTCCTCTCATTCTCCCAAGGAGCACCAATGTGCCCCGATTCATCTGGCCTGTGCTCCTTTGGTGTTCTCCGCTGTGCAGGGCTATGGCATGCTAGGACACACAGTAGCGGGTATCTTCGTAAGCCTGGAATTAGTAGGGAGCCAAGCTGGCATGTTGGTGTATCATACGTAAGCAAAACATCCCTGGCTTCATGCCACGGTGAGGTCTTCMGATGACACCTAATTTGCAGGCACTCACCATCTGGGAGTGAAAGGCTCACAACATTTCAGCCTCTGCAGCCTTCTTGTTTAAACAAAGTCTAAGTATAATTTATGAAGGTTTTCCTTTAAAAATAATGGTCCTTTAGCCTGCGGAAGAGCAATAAATGCTCTAAATTACATTTGCAATCCAGAGTGAATGTGGATGGCTGGACAAGGGAGTGAAGAAGGGATGAAACAAGTACTTTAAAATTTAAAAAGAAATAACCTTCCCTGGGCCAGGCAGCACAGAGTTTGTAGGCAACTCTGAGTCTGGAAAGGTAAGTAGKAGAGACTGGACTTATATCCAGAATAGTTAAACATTTCATTAAAAAAATTAAATCAAACTAAAAAAAGAATAATAGGATCCCAAATAGTCAAATTGATATGAAACTTTTTCCCAAAGAAAAATTACAGGAGCCCTGCCAAACTGGGATTCTTCATGCATGGCTGTATAAAATGTCCTCACTCCTTTTCCCTCAAACCAATGCTGCATGGAAGATTTATTTTACTCTTGACATGACAAGTAATTCTATGACTGTTTTGCATCATAGGATAATGATTGAATTAAAAGTTCAACAATGACTGAACTTTTTTTAAGCATGACTGCATCCCTTTTAAGTTTCAGTATAGATTCATGCAGAGTTATAACTCTTAACACCTTTACAACAGAAATTTTGCACAGAGACATCACATCTCCTGATATGTTTTGTGTAGTTCTCACAGGAGTAATGCCAGGATGGAGTAAGCTGGGCTACAACTCAGTTTACAACTTTCATTTTCCCTTTCCTCTTTCATTAAAAAAAAAAAATAGCAAAAGACCAAGATCCTTGAAAGATCATTAACAGATAAAGAGTCACCATTGCTATTCTTGCCTACCTATACCTTAAAATATTATAATAAATTTATCTAATAAATAAATTATTTCCTGCCTCTCTCCTAACTTTTCCATGGTATTTTTCACTGCATTTAAGCACCTGTGCTCATCTATGTCCATGCTAGTGGTGTGAAGAGCAATCTGCTGGAGCTGATGCATGGGTTCCTCCAGGACACATGGCAGCATCTGGGAAGCTGGTTGCTAGATGTGCTGCAGATGTTGTTTGTTTTGAATTCTGGTAGCTGTTCTGCTCAAAATTATTTTCAAAAATATACAAAATAACACTGAAGTGAACAGAAAATTCTTTGTTTAATCAATATTTTCACTAGAAAATAGTTTTGTTATGTTAGACAATTTATAAAGGAACTAACTGCTAAGACAAGCTAGAATATCTAGAAGGACAAAAGGAAGGTCCTCAGTGGGGAAGGATAGTTTCAGTTCTCCACTAAATGTCACTTTAAACAAACAACTAGAGGTCAATATTTCTTTACAGATCTTTTTGCCTGAGTCTGGCATGCTTGTGGGAAAAACAAAACAAGAACAGTTTGCAGGATATTGTGCATTTAAAATACTCCAGGCATTATCAATGGGGGAGGAAAAAAAAAGCTAATGCTGTAGTTGTTATTGCTTCATAAGTATTTTTTTTCTCTTCTCTGACTTCTTATATCTGTCCATATTTCATTATTGCAAAATTTGTTTATAAATACTACAAAATTGTACGTCTGTGTGTAAAAAAATCAGAGCTTCAAGATAATCATTTTACAGATACCACATCAATTTAAAATGACTTTGTGACTTTTGCTTAAACAAATATTAAAGGCTTCAAGCATTGACCTTTGTTTTCAGAAATGAGAGAACTGTTGTTCAGCATTTAAATATTTTGGCAAGTTTATCTTGCCAACAATGTAGATAAACATCTGAATTTGGGGATCAGAAATCAAGCTTCTGTTTAGAGGTTGCTTTATTGCAAACCATTTTAGTTTGAGATGTCAGAAAAGTGTTTTTGTTTGTGAAAAAGAAAAGCACTTTCTTTTGGGAAGTGTGGTCAAGTAGACATCCTAGACCTGAGTGGGATGCAAATGGAATCCTTTGGTACCTACATTTTTCCAATCTTCACATCACTAACTTCTACCAAAAGAATACATTTTCCTTTCCAGCCTTTGGAAGCAGAGGCTCTCCAAAATTCACAGCCGAGCGATGCTTGATGCTGGTGATTTCCCTCTCCTGGCGACACTGCCACAGCCTGCGCCCAGCTGCTGAAGCAGGACCTGCTGTTGGGCAGCTTGTCAGAAGAACATCCCAAAGGAGCCTCAAGACTAGATAATTATATATATTTTTTGCAYTGCTGTGGCTACTTCTGATTACCTTCAAGCCAGGTGGTTTCTGGTGATGAAATGTGCCTAATGGCCTGAAAAATGGTGCAAAAACACACACGCAGCCACACTGTGCAGAGATGCCACTGCTGTCTCCACGCCAGACTTTGCCCTGGGCCCACATTTGCTGAGAGCAAGTGGCCTGTATCTGTAATTCCCCCAAAGAGGAACAACATGGCTGTGCCAAAGAAACTTCCGCATTTCAGACATTCCAGCTGGTCCCTCGAGCCACGGCCCTAACTCCCTCCAGATGTAACCCTTCACTTTGCCCTCTTTACGAGTTTGTTTTCCTTGTAAGGAAGAAAAACAGGGAAAAGATTTTCAATGGGTGGAGACCAAGCTGGTAAGTTCTGAATGTAAAGAATGAAGAGAGCGTTATGCAGCATCCAACTACTGCTAGTGAACCCAGTCACAGGCACGAAGCTGTGGAAGTGCTAAACACCTATCGGCTGCCCCTGTTAGGTGAAATTCATCTTGCCTTATGTTACATGGGAGACAGGTATGTGTAGGTTCATATATATGCAGGAAAAGAAACCTGAGCCTCCATTGGGTTGGAGCGAGTTGCTCTGTGGCTTCCAGTACAAACCTCAAGCCAGATTGGAGTCTGAAGGTGCCTCGTGCAGGCTGTCTGGGAGGTTTCAGTCACACAAATATGCTTGTCTGGCAGCTGATGCTGGAGACAGAAAATACACAGGGGAGGTGCCCCACATTCATTTCTTACACGTTCTCCCAGTGAGGGGGTGATGCGTGTTTTAGATAGAAGTGCAATGTAACTTTGGGGTAGAGGGACATCTCCTGCAGTCTCTGCATGCAGAAGACCACRTCCCACTTTCCATGGCTGGAAAGTCACTGCAGCAAAACCTCTGCTGAGGTCTGGGCCCAATGTAACAGAAAACCACCCACAGTCCCAGCTCAGGACCCTCACTCTGACCCTGCAGCTACAGGCAAAGTGCTGGGACCACCACTGAGTGTTGGTGTTGCGGCTTGTGGTGAACAGCAGCAACGTGGGGGAAGTTGAAGTGCTCCTGAGGGGTGTTCAGTTTTAGCCAAAATCACCATCATCCTGAGGTGCTCCATGATGGTGCTGTTTCACAGCAAACTGACACCAGGGACTGACATGTCTCCCAGCGGAAAGGGACTGCAAAGTCTCCACAGGACTTCTGTTTTTTGTAATTTCCTCCACAAGATGGAGAAGCCATGGCAGCTCTCTCAAAATAGTCTCAAAATATTCAGGCAGTGTTTTTCTGCTCCGCTGTCTGACTGTGTCGATGTGTTGTTGTTCTGTTTCCCCACATTAATGAAAGAAAAGCTGTGGGCTTTTTTTTTTCTTCTAAACACTGAGGTAAAGCACCACTCACTGAGRGAGCTTCAGGAAGATATTTAACTTTTGCGAGTAAATCAATGAATTTGTCGTTTTTACAGATTTAAAAAATGAGACCCAAAATAGCTGAACCTGGCATTTTTTGCTGCTGTCAGCATTGGACAGAGAATTACCTCTTTGAGATTAAGATAGTGACTAAGTGGCATCATGCCTGTGAGTCCTGTCTTCACTCAGCAGCTCTCACGAGGCTATGAGTTTGTGAAAAGGSTCTGATGCCCGAGGTCACTGGGCCAGCAACCCACAGCATCTGTCCACCCTGCTGCCGCTGCTTCTTCACTCTCCAGGGAAAACCAGCCTCAATGGGAAGCTTTACAAGGTGTGGACACAAAAGGTCTCATTTCCAAAGAGAGTTACAACAGTATAAGGACAGAAAATATGAACATCAGTGATACTGAACTTCATTTTTGAGAAGGCAGAGCAATAGACCTGGGGAAAAGGGGAACATGTGAACATTTTGTACCCAAGTGTGGTGGTACCTGAACCACCTGAGTGAAACAGCCGGGTGGGAGCCTGTGGCGCTGGTAGGTGGCAGGTGCAGTAGTTCACCTCCGAGGATGTACTGGACTACTGATTCAGTATTTTACATTTGAAAAAAAGTCTGCATACACAGATGCAAAGGGGAGGGATTGTTCCGTATTTTATGTCAACACATAGATATCCTACAGAGTCTTGTTTTTCTTTCTCCCTCCCTTCTTTTTTCCTTTCATCTGGTTTATGTTTAGATTCTTATTAAAACCATGTGAAAATATCACAAACATGTTTGAATTTTTCTGCCAGAAGTTAGGTCTTTAAAACCACATGTAGATACCTCAATAAGTGGCTGGTTTTCAGAGATGAAGTGCTTAGATTGTGGCAAAGCAAGTTTCAGGTACTTGATTTCATCAATCAAATGGAAAACTTTGACCACTACATTGAGGCAAGGAACATTAAAGTGGTGAATTTTAGATCATCTGACATGCCAGATTCCTAAATGATTAGCGGAGGATGACAAGCCTGTAAACTTTCCAACACACATTCATCAGGAATCTCAAACAAAATAGTTGAAATTCCAGACTCCTTTAATTGCATTTGCTATTGGCGGGGGACCATATTTAGGCCAACTGCTAACACAACACACACCTAAGATGGATAGAAGAGAAATTCATGAAGCAGATCCCCGACAAAGACCTGAACTTAGGTCAGGTTTAGAGCATAGTGACGTGGTGGGCCTTCCTGAGACGAACTGCACATCTCCTGTGTGCCAGGCTGCTGCCACAGAGAAAAAGGCCGGATGTCCAAAACATGGGTGTCCTCCTCGCTCTTGGAGACACGCCACCACCTGGGGAGCTTGGAGATCCTACACTGTGGGTGTGCTTGTGCCTTTTGCTTTATAGAAGATGGGTGTTTGTGTCTGGTGATTTTTTAAGGATGAGCTCTCCTCATGGGGTGTCCCAGATGAGCAGTGGAGACTCTGCCTCAATCCTGTGGCAGGTAGCAGAGGAAACCCCGGTGTGGCCAATGCTGCCGATTCCGCTTAGCTCCACACATAAACCCTGCACCAAGGAGGATGAGGGAGGCAGCCCACAGATCCCACTCTGCATAAGGAGCTGGAGTAACTAGGAGAGACGCTCTGGATTGCTCTGCTGGGCCAGATGCCTGCTATTTGGGTATTAAATGCCTCATTGAACCACCCGTACTAGGAAGCCTGCTTATGGCCCTGGCGTGCTGTGACCACTGCTTCTTGTACTGTTCATAATCGTGTCCTTGTTCCTGCGTGCTTCCTGTTTTATTATATCCATCTGCTGCTCCATATTTTATTTCTGAAGTGCCAGCGCTGGGGGAGCTGTGTCACGGACTTGTCCTGTGCTTAGCACCAAGCTCAGGCCTGCAGCCTGAGGCCTCGCTCAGCAGTTAAATGGAGCTGTTTAGACAGTGGCTTACTCTGAAAAACGTTTCATTTCTACTTTCAGTGCTAACACTTGAGCTTTTTGCCTGATGGCACCTGCTATCTATAGGAGCAAAAATTCAGGACTGAAAGGCTCATTTTCATATCTGTCTCTCTAAACTGCACACATCACTGTCAGTGAGTGGAGGAGGAAAGACAGTTTTCCCCAAAGCTTTGCAGGTCATCTTTAGATCTGTGCCACAAGCTAGGCAAAACAAAGAAACTGGATATTAACTCAAAAGCCTCACTGCCAGCCCCTGATCTTCATACATGTTAGATTCATAGAAGCTATTTTAATTTATTCTTGCTGAGTTTAACAAAATTCCATGACTGGGCCAAGATTTTCAAAAGTTATTGATGTTTCTGTCTGCTTAAGGCAGTTCTCCTCAAAGGGTACCCAGAAATTCAATGCCCCAATCACTTTACCTTCCATCACCAAATCCACCTACTTATTTGAGTTGACATCCCGGCCTGGAGGCTGCTGGAGCACTCATTCTTTCCTTCACCAAAATCCTCTGTGATGAAGAGAGTCAAGGCTGTTTATGTGTTTTCAGTCGCCTTCTGGGCTCTGCTTCACTTACAGAGGCAAATAAGGGAATACTTTGCTGTACAATACAGGACAGTAAAGTCAAGGCTACACATTTCTAGCTTGTTGCTGAAAAGCTCCAGAGTATTTTGTTGAGAAGTTACAAAAATTACACCTATTTCCTAAATAATTCTATGTTCAAAAGAAAAAATAAACCTGGTCTCTTTGGTGTCCATCAATCTAAAGCTGAAGAAGTATTTAATATTAATATTTCTTCCCACCTGAATTACTCTACATAACAACTTGGGAAACTATTATTTCAATGTCATCTCTGTAGCTTTAGGGTTTGAATTATATGAGGCTGGACTGATGGCAATGGAATAAGCAGACTCTTTCAGCAGGCCTAAGATGAATAAATAGTTGAAATCATAGTACCCATGACTACTTCTTCATTAGTTTGACTTTATTTATTTCACCAATTAGCTGGTGCCCATAGCAAAGCAGAAATAAGCAGCTAAAAAAAGTAACTCTGCATGGTTTTGTGAGTTGGGAGGAAGGAGCAGACATTCTTCTGAGTTAGAGATGCTGGAGTTTGCAATAATGGCCCCCGAGAGATGGGTATTATTCACTATTGATATGGTGTCATGTTTGCCTCAGCCTTAAAGAAACCAGAGACTTGGATTCAGTCTAAAGAGTTTCCAACCTGTGAGATTTATCTCACTCTGTTCTCCTGGCTCTCACTGCAGACAAGGAAGTGTAGAATAAAGCACTTTGACCCAAGTTGCGTGAGAAGTTGGAGGCTAAGCCAGTGGAAGGACAGCAGTTACCTGAGCCTAGCCCAGTGCCTAAAGCCACCATCCCTTCTCTCCCACGACTCCTGCCAGGAACGGCAGCTGCCCACAGAGGACCGGTGGGGACATGGGAAGAAGAGAAGCTATTAGGACAACCTGGAGCACATACCATGAAATCCTGAGATGGGGCTGTGGTAGCAGCTGAGAGGAACAGACTGGGCTAAGCTATGGAAAAGTTGTGAGAGGAGGTTGCTTTTGAGGAACTGTTTTCAAGGAGCAGGGGACATGGGGGACAAGCAAGAAAAACACTGCAAGAAGCAAGACCTGATATGGAGCAACAAGAGAAGACCAGAGATATGGTCTCATTGTTGAGAACGTGCAGGTGGGAAGCAGCAGGAGTTGAGATATTTGGGCAATGTCAAAGTGTTTCATTAGTACCAAAATAAATATAATATTAACAACATATATATCTATATATATTCACCATAAAGTTTAAAAACATCAGTCTGAAACAAAACATTCTTACTTTACCAAAAATAATTTTTAAAAGGAAATAGGATTGCAGTTGTTTAGCAACATCAATTAACTTTTCACTCCATTGTTGATTCAGTTGTGCCCACATTATCTGGAGCAAGGATTTCATTACCACTACCCGAAACTGTGTATGAAGAATCTAAAAATTGAAACTATCCTTGTATATCTAGAAAAGCATCTTAACGTAAGATTTGATAAATATATTTAAAAAAAAAAAAAAGAAGAAGAAATGAAAAAGGCCGCTGTTTTTTACCCAGGTCTCYGAGTATGTGAGCCAAGCTCAGACATGAGGCTTCCCCAAAACTTTGTGTTTTACTGGCTTGAAAACATATCTTTCTATTACCTTTGAATAGCACGGTCTTACTGCTTCAGTGGGAGATGTTGTACAGCTTTAGCAAATACTAAAACAGATACTTTGAAACTGCAGTTGAGCCAGAAGCTTTTCGTAGATCCTGGAACAAATTCAAGTCTTATGTCTTCACCACCTCTTTCCTCCTCTATAAGTCAGTAAAGTGAATACAGCCCTTCATTTAATAATGAGAGGGATTCACAGATTAACTCAATAGTCTTGTCACAGCTGCAGAGAAATTTTTTCCTTTGGTTATCTAATTACTAGGGAAATGGTGTTCATCAAATCTTTTAAGGGCAATGAATCAATTGGTCATTGTCAAAAAAAATCATGGTGGTAGATCATTAGTTTTGTCATCTTCTGCGGCTGCAACTGCTCATATGCTCATATGCTCCTATGCATATCTGAGACTTATTTCCAATCCATCCATCTTGCTAAGCAACTTTTTACTTTTTTTTATTTATTTTTTTTTCRTCCCTGATCTATTCTGTGGAAATCTCTACATGCTTAGAGGGTTGGTTTGTTCTCTGGAGCTCCCCAGCCCCATTCTCTATTTCTTTTTCAAGTCCTTTGTAGGTAAATCATACCCTGCAGCCTTTGCAACTGCTTAAATATAAGGTCCCTTGTACCCAACCATCAGGCAGTTATATATGCACCACTTACAGTTGCAGGACAGTGTGCTAGTGGTTCCATATCTGCCTCTAGAAGAAGAAATCTTTCTTACTTTTAAGCACTCAGAAAATCCAATCTTTGTTCTTTCACACAGGGAAAATCCTTTTTTGTGTGCTGAGTGAATATTCCCCTTCCTCTGTCTACCTTAGTGGTTCCCTTTACCCACGTTCTGCCTTTTCTCATATAGTAGGGTTGCTATCCTGTCTAGTCTTTAAAAATAAATTTTTATCTTTTTCATTTTACCTGTCACTGGAGTGTTTGTCATGATGAACCTGTAGCACCCTTGGAAGTCTCAGTCATCATCCTAGGTATCTGTGAGTGCTTCTTCTGTGCCTAAAAATGGAAAAGGTAAGTCCAGCTCTAAGCCTGGCTCTCCAGTGAGATTTCACTGTCAGTTTAAATGTGTATATATACATATATATATATAAGTTTTTTGAAGAGTCAAGAGCTATTAAAATGTAAAAATTCTACAAAGGATACAAACTTTATGGAACCTCTTTGCAGCTTTAAAGGTTATTTTCTGTTCCTGCTGCTTTAATGTCATAGACAGGCCGATTTTTTTCTGTTGGGAAAAGTTTTACATAAACCTCCATGACTAGGAGAAAATATAAGAAGACAGATGTTGTTTTTATCTTTGCCATAAGCTTAATTTGTTTACCTTTTATTTCCCTTACACATCTCTAAAATGTCACTAACTATGCCTCCCATCCCTGACTTCACCACAAGGATTGCATGGTACACAGACTTTGCATTAACAGTGCTAATTCAAAAAAAAAACCCTCAACCCTGGATCTCCTTAAAAGGAAAAATGGGGAATCAAAGGCTGATGATTTGTTATCCTGACTCTGCTTCAATTTGTGCAAAACGGCTGAGCAGTAAGCTAGCCCCCGCAATGTACTGACCATTCCTCAGAGCATCCTGAATTCTGCTTTGCTGTTTCTGTCCTGAGGTTGCTCCTGGAAAAAACGTACTGCCTGACGCAGTCCAGCTTTGGAAAGATTTTCTCAAGTCTCCTTAAGAACTGTTACCTCAAGTATCAGTGCACAACAAAATAAGATGTGGTGCATCAGTTAAGTAGACACAACAAGAAAACAAATGAAACCATGTGAAAAATAATAAGTACAATTATTTCCATTCCTCCTGTCTAAAAATCAGACCTGTATGTGGTATCATCTTGAATAGTTAAATGTCCCTCAGTTACAATATACAGGCAAAATAAGAGCAATCTTTCAGTACTAAAAGCATTCCTGATATGTCACGTCATGGTGCCTACATAAGCCAAGCCCAAGACTTCTTATTGTCAAGAGGCACTACCTTAACAGTACACTTTAATGTGGATCTTCTTCGCAAACAATCATAAACACTCATAAACAATTCCTACAGGCAGTGTGTCCAGGAGGTGTTACTTCATTAGAAGAAAAGTTTACTACAAAAGTAGCAGAGTACCTTCCTCAATGGCCAGTTTGGACTTAGCTCTCCTGCATCTCTCCAAATGTTTATGGCAGTTCCCAAATGGCCTTTTAGCTGAAGTACTTGAAGATCCTTCTTGCTATGACAAAAAATCATGGTGAAGAGGTGGGAAAAATTGGTGCCATTTACAGTAAATGGTTAGCATGGAAAAGCTATTAAGGCTGCCAGTTGGAGAGGACAGGAAAATTTGTGAATTAGTCACAGAACGGTGACAAAAGAAGATCCTTGTTAGCAATCTGGTGACCATAAAAATTGCATTTGCTGAATATCTATAAAGATTCAATGAATAAATGACAACATATGCAGACGTACTGTTCACTGTTATTTAAATTATGAAAATTTCACAAAACAGAAAATGTCATTTGATACTCTTAAAAATTGGATACCCTTAAAAAATCTCCTGCATGGCTGAAATAACTGGACAGTCTTTCTTAGAATCTGCAAGAAACATGGGAAATAAAAGCCAAACGCTTTCTTTGTTTATTAGAACATTGTGGTGGTCATAGCAATAAATGATTTTAAGGGGTTTCCATTTATAAAGTAACCTCCTGTTTTTTCATGCTCCCCTGGCCAATCCTGTACTCTCAGCAATTAGCAGCTCACCGCACACATTCGGCAGTGTGAGKCTGAATTACTTTTACAGAAAATAAGCCACATTTAGTAACCCATCCCTAGGCTGACATCACTGAAACAAAAGTTCAGTCACGTAAGGATGTGGCAGAGGTTATCATATAGCACATTACTAATAATATCCCGAGGAGAAAGATTATGTCAGCTCCCTGCTCGGGTCTGCATCCAGGATGTAGTTTCCCCAGGGGATAAACACTCTTGGCAAGCACTTAAACCCAGAAATCTCGGCTGCAAAGCTGTTTGCAAWTTGCAGCAAGAACTATCTGCAAGCACTGGGACTCAGGGCTAGAGCCCTTGAAAGCACACGGCTCCGGACATTTCCACAGGGGAAGTTTAATCTACAAGGATGTAGAAATATAAAACAAAGTTTTGCTCAAAGTAACTGTTTGTCAGATCATGTGCCTCTAATTTGGTTTCCAGTGACATTATGCAGCTGCAGCCAATGGATTCGAGCCAGGCCCAGCAGTGACTGCGGTTCTTTTTGGTTTAAATTTAGTATCTGAGCACGTTTTGCCCATCATTAAAATGGAGAATAATTGCTCAAAACTGAACCATAGACGTTACAACTGCAGAGAACTTATTAGGTCACTTAGGCCCATCCTCAGGGCACTAAAGGATTGAAAACACATTGGTGAACATACTAAACAGAGCTGTGTTTGTTTGTTTTCCCATTCTTTTTTCTTTATTGTAATCATCAATCACTATATTCAGAAGTTTAAAAAACAACCACAAATGCCAGTGTAAACATGCTTCAGATATATAGGTAATATAAAGTATTGCACATACAAAAGTCATAYGTTCAGTATCTCCTTACATTGCTATTCCATCAGAGTAAGAATTGTGCACTTGATGTGAATTTATTGAGCAAACTGATCTTATTCCAGAAGCTGCTACCCACAACAATTCAGTATTTACAAAAGCTAAAAGCTCACTGTCTTTTACCTGGGAGGGGGTGTGATTTGCAGCAGGGACGGTTCATGCTGCTGTTGGTGAGCTCATCTCTCTTACTGACAAGGGGGCACCTCAAACCCACATGAGCAAAGGCTGCTGTGGCCAACAGTGTTCTGGGGGGCTGGCAAGTGTTCAGGCCTCCCTATCCTCAGAAAAAAAAGAGGTGCTGCACTCCTGTTTCTGAGGCATGTATCTCCCCTCTCGTTAAGTCTCACAGGTACACAGTGGTTGCTATATTGAAGGCTCTATCATGGTCTTCTTGCAAATTTCCCATAGGTCTGAAGATGAGACCCACCTGCTCAGGTTCCTTAGTTCTCATTTATGCTGCCCAGGTTGGCCTGGGAGTCAGCAATGGTGGCAATGCAAAATGTCCTGCCAGACTGACAGAAGTGACCATGTCACTGGGCTACTGCTGTCTTGAAGTCTTAGCAAGCAGAAAGCTGGATATCTACAAAGGGCCAAGAGGTAGCAGGATGGATGAGGCCATTGCTAATTAAGCTGAGATGTACTGGAAAGAAGAGCAGCCAAAAGGAGGAATATGTGGTGTATGTTTCAGAAAAGGAACAACCTGTTCCTTCATATCATGTATGAAGCCTACATGATATAGCAGATTTCACAAGGGAAGTCTCAAGCTTCCAGGCAGCTTGCACAGATCCAGAGCTTGGAGCCCCAACTTATCTACAGTGAATCTGTTGATAAGAAAGAAAGACCGAAGTCTTTCTTCTTCAGGATCCTCAATTCAAAAGAAGAAAAAAAGCAAATGCCTATATTTTTACTCTTTAACTTAAGATATCTTTCCTTCTGTGAGTTAATTCTTGACTGTCCGGCATCMCACTTTCTGCATAAGTACAAATTTTACACACCTTCCCAGAAGCCTTTGCCACGGGAAATAATTATACTTAGCCTTAGACTTTACTGAAATCTCTTTAACACTTTAAATATGCTGTCATTGTGTAGCCTATAAAAACAAAACAAGCTAGAGATTTTTTCAGATGACCAAAGTGTTAGAGTTGAGCACACAAATTCAATTCAAGACGCAGTGGCTGTTTTAAGAGGATAGTTCAACAAAGTAAATACCCGGGCAAGAGGGAAGGAAACTCACCCTTGCCCAGAACCCCGAGCCCTCTCAGTGTCACCAGTGGGTCTATGGCAGTTTACATGCGTTGTGTCACAGACGGCTGATCCTGTGCCAGCTGCCCACCAGCAAAGAGATGAGAGGGTGACTTATCCACTGTTATTTAATGACTGTGTATTTATTTAACTAGGTGTGTAGTTGCCAGCTCTGGGTTGAAAGAGATACAATAGATACTTGTTTATCATATGCTTTCTCTTGTAAAGTTCGTATAAATCCTCTGCTTTGCAAAACACATCGTGGCCAAGAAAAATTGTGCTCAGTGTGTACAATGAATTCACTTTTCTATTTACATGAAAGGTAAGTAAATGATTTCTATTTTATGACTCCCTTCTCTCCAAATCTATGTTGATTATATCAGATACTTATCCTGAAAAGGTGGAGAAATAAATAATTGTGCCCCATTTATACAGTTCTTTACAGACTACCTTTGTTTTTGAGAAGTACTTTCACAGTACTGACATATTGCTTGTCTCCCTGAGCCATAATTTCATATAAGTTCTTATCCTTAGGGAGGTGTCAAAGGTATCCTTATCATACAGTAGTGTTCAAAAGTTTTGTCCTAGTCCATCTGCTAGACAACACAGCCGCATAGGGACTCTCTCTTCTAAGGTTTGGGCTTGTTCTGGAAGCATCTCAGGATACCACACATGTTCAAGAGCATCTGTTAAAATGTAGCATGTCTGGAATATGTTAAAAACATTCTGTTCAGTGGTGAGTACGTTCTTAAGGCCGTGATAAAGCTGCTTGCTTTGGCAAGGATGGCCACCATGTGGCATTTTCTCAGAATGTTCTCTCAGAATGTTGCGTGCATCAGATTACAACACTGTGTCACTTGCAAGGAAGACGGGAAAGGAAAACCTTCATTTCATCTTTATCGTATTGCTAGTCTCAGGTAGGACTCTGACTGGAACTTCCTCTACGCATCAGTAGTCTTATTATTTGTGAGTTGCTCCCTGTCAGCCATGTCATCTTGAGGCGGTCTAGTTCTGTCAAAGAAGCCACACTGCAGGAGGCAAACAAACAAAAATTCCAGAGATATCACAACCACAGGAAAACTTGGCTGCAGTCTGATTCTTCACTCACTCAAGCCTAAAAGTCTGGTACTGTCTATGGCAGCTGATGGACTGTAACCCCTCTTTTTTTTTTTTTTTTTTTCCTATTCAAATTACTGCCTATGAAAATGAATATTTTAGCTGCATAGAGTGTGGGACTGAGTTTGAAAACCAGTAAAAACTCAGTTCATATGAAAGCTGTCTTTGCAGGCGATATAAAGGTTGCTATGAATGCTGATCCTGACTGGCTCTGTGAGGATGCTGTTGATTTCACTTCAGCCACACACTTATCCAGAAACATCACTTATTCAGAAACATCACTAAAAATGGGATTCATCTCACCTAACTTTAACTGCCTCAAAGTTAGCCTTTTGGTTTAAACTAGTTAAACCAGAAGTTAAGCAGAAGTTAAGCAGGGTACTGCCAAAGAGGAATTCCTTCCATCCTCCTGTGTTTTAGACATCTCTATTTTTACTGAGTACAAAGGAAATCTGGACAGTTAAGCATCTACTGGATACCTAACCTTTAACACCAAGTAGCTAAAGGCAGATGAACCACGGCCTAGCTAAAGAATTTTGTTTTAAAGAAGATTGAATGGATGGCATAAAGCTACGCCAGCTCCCTATATTACAGCAGTTTCCAACAACTTCTCTTAAAACTTATAAAGGGAGTAAACAACAAACACAGGACCAAAATCCTTAAAAATAAAAGATACATAGATATACTAATATAAAAGGAAATGTAAAAATGAATTCTCAAAGCTGGGATTGTACACTGACAAAAACTGGAAATTCCTGAAGTACTCAGAGAAAACAAAGTTAGAGTCACTTCTTTATGAACCTAAACATCCTGAAAAAGAGGATCATAGGTCTTGGGAAGCAGAGCCAAACTCTGTATGCCCATTTATAACCAGACTTTAATAATAAAGGAGGACTTTGAAAATTGTATAAAGGTCAGTGACACAAGCATGTCAGAGATGCCAAAACAAAGAAGACACATGTGTATAGTTGCTTTTGCTCCAAGCTGTTAAAGATCACAAAGTTCTAATCTTTCCTGTTCTCAACTGAAACTATTAGTATCCCTTCAGTTTTATTAAGGCAGTAGCAATAAAAATAATACAACTTACCTTCCATAAAGCTAAGGTCAACATAGCTAGTACCAGCAACCCAAGGAGTATTGCTAGTATTATAACCCATAATGGGATTACGAAGGAGACATTTGGAGTGGACCAAATGACAGATGTTCTGATCTGAAATGAAAAGAATACATTAAATGAACAAGAAATAAACAAGTTAATTGACAGTAGAACACAGTGGTTATAAGCATTCACCTGAATAGAGATGGCAGATTAGAAACACCTGGACTTCTCCCATATTGGCTTAATTTACTGCAAGTTCTTTTCCTCTTTTTCGTGATAATTACTCTCAAAGGGATTTGCACATACACAAAAATACTTGCCATATTAGACATTAGAATCATTTTCATTTAATATAGCATAGCAAGAAGAGAACATTTGTAAAAATACTTCAAGAAGATTCAAGGAGCAAAATTCTTCTCATATATGGTGGAACAGCCTAGAATAGTACAGTTTATTTAATAGAATTACTCTGAAACAATGGTTGATTTCATCACAAATTTGTAACTCAAGCCACAATAGATACCAACTACATTACTCTTAACTTCTGTTGACATACCGCTATATAATTTTTCCATGACTTGTGTTTCAGCTGAGCAGTCCAAAACTGAAACTCCTCAAGCAGAATGCATTGCCCTTGTGGTGGAAGCATAATGTACAGCATGACATTACACTCTTAAAGGAAGCCAAGCATACTGCCATGTAAATGAGAAGTCAGCATAAAGCATCTCTCTTGTTGCCTGAGGGTCTGGAAAGCAACAGGGGTAGATAACACAAGCTTGTTCTAACGGGCTTAGCAAAGTTTACCTCCTTAGACCTTCATCCTAATAAAGAGTATTGATAACCCTTCTGGCTTTCTCCTGGGATTATCCGAACAAGTAACTTTGCTCTTGTTCTCCCTCCCACATCATATACCAAATTCATTCTATGCCTGCAGACTCTCCTTGGAAGGCTTAAACTTATTTACATGATGCCTTGGAAGGCCTCAAACTTATTTACACTCGGTATCTCCCCACTCTTCCCAAGTAGGAAGGAATGAGCTTGAGTTTTCCTTATCAGTCACAATTATGTCTTTCCTTCCCCCCCCCCCTTTTTTTTTTTATTGCCAAAATTTCTTGTTCTATTAGACTGGGAAATCAATTCTCTCCTGGGTTTTCTGTTGGACTGCTCTCATTTACTCCTGTTCTGCCTTAAACAGGGCAAGTATGTGGCAGATGGAAGCTATTTTGTTCTTCATGACAGGATGAAATCAGTTTGCAAAGCAAACTGATTACACAAGCTCTCAAATTATCTTCCTTTTTTAGTGCTTGAGGTACAGCTAGGAAATCTGCTTTTTCTTAATAATTTACTGGCCATTGCTCAACCCTTGACTTCACAGGAACTTTCTTAATGCTCAAACTGTCACTTAGCAGAGCATGTTGCCGTGGATGTAGAAGGGGCATCCACAGGCATCTATGCAAWTTTTTAAAAACAAGACCAACAAAAGAAATGCAAGCAGGGCTTTCTCTCCTCTTAAATTTGATGAAATGAATGACTCATTTTTATATTAAGATTGAACCACAAAGAAAACCCATTTACTTGCAAAAATGTGATTTAGCTATTTTGACTCAAAGTCCTAAGCAGCGTAAGGTTGCTGAAATAAATGCAGCAGGAAATTGAGTCAGCAGAACTGCTCTAGCCAGGGCTAGAGCAAATGTAAGCAAATCAGAACAARAGGCTCTGGCAAGACACTGGCCAATTATAGATGAGTTGGTAAAGGGAGAGTCTACCAAAAAGGTATATTCTGTACATAGAAATGATAAGAGCAGATGAGTAGGTTTGTAGGAAGGACTCTTTGTTTGCATTTTTTAAAAGATARTATTTGACTGAACAATAGTGGTCTGCTTGAGCACCAAGTCCACAGCTACCCCGTTCAGCAACAGCAGTGCTCTCGGTGCTCCCTACTCAGCAGGTGGACATGGGCAAACCAATGACTGTCTGGTATTATTTAGGATCTGAACTATACAATGGAAGAAGAACATAGGAACTCAGCTCCATATGCCTCTGTTAACTGCTCAGAATTAGGTGAGGTCARTCCAGACTTCAAAATACATTTGAGATCCYGCTGAAATCAGCACGTTTCATTAGCCAGTGGATTTCATTCRGCTTTGCATAAGGTTGGTAGCTAGTCTATGCAACCTGAACTACCTATGCAGTCACAGCACATCTCCTTTCACATACCACTTCTTAGATGTGTTTGCTGCACTTACCAGATGTGCTTTCTTTCGTCCTAGACTGTGCAAGCTCTACAGCAATCTAGCTCTTCTTGTGATACTTACAGAGACTCTATTAGCCTGTACAATCCACATAGGGTCTTCCTGAGGACATTCTGTCACCAGTAATGAAGGATGCAGCAGTCCTGGCTTTGCCTATACTACTGGGGTCTGTAAGCCTCTCTCCTATCTTTCTTACACCATTCTGTCTTTACAGAAGTTAGTGTGCAATTTTCAGAGTCATTTCAATAGCTCAGCTGGAACCTGACAAATGTTAAAACATGAACAAAAACCCTTAATCTTATAGCAATGCAGAACATCATGATTATGATCCTTATTTTACCAGTGACGGGTAAAACAGACAGCAGAATTGAATTCTATCTTGTAAAAAGCAAAATACTGCCAAATTACTTTTTTCTTCTTGCAGGATGGAGGCTAGAGACAGGCATCAATAGCTAAGGGAGYTGTTTGCATCTTAAAGTCATTTTGTCCCACCCACAGCCTTTTCTCATGAATCCTTCTTTGTGTTAGACTTTCAAAAGCAAGAGAAGGGTTGGGCTGAGTGCTAAGACGTGCTGAAGATTTATTCCCTCTCTGAGCAGAGGATTATACCCAGTGGTCAGTCTCACTCCTGTCTGTGTGCATTAGCAGTAGAACATAACGCCCCGGGGCTGCCGCCTTTTACACTCCGTACAGAGCCTTGCAGGGCTACGAAGGGGATGTCTGGTGAACGGTTTGACATTGCGTGTCCTGGACACTCACACAGTTGAAGAAAAAGCTTTGTCTGCCCCATTTCACCGTGTCCACAGACGAGTGTCCACCCCCCACCCCACCCCATGCTGACCACAATAGTTTTACATATGACTCTGATTTAAGACAAGTTTGCATTATTCAGCATGAGTTTTGGCTTTTCTCCATGTGGTAGGTTTAGTACTACAGGAATAGAGCCAGGGAATTTTTTGAGGGGATTTATCTGTTTTCATCCAAGGTGGTCAATATGAAGAAGTGGTATTTTTACACAAGCGTTGCCTGTTTGGCAGTGTACTTCAGAGGCATTTTGGCTTTCAGGGCTAGAGGGCTCAGAGTGAATGCTGGCATGGTTCTCTGTCGGTCTGGTATAAAATACAGCTCTTAGACTCAGGAGAGGAGCCACCTGACTTTTGACCTTCTCATTGCTGAAGAAACTGTTGAGAAGTCTCACCTTCTGTAAGCAGAGGGGTGATAAGAAATGCTGTCTGGCTCAAGCATGAGGTGAGGGTGAAGCCAACCAGAAATTTACTGGCAGAGCATTTGTGTGTTACGAGAAAATGTTATGAGAAAATCCAGCTTAGTTCTGGATGCTGTCTAGTAGTCTTAACTTCAGAATCAGGATTGCGATCCCATGAAAATTGTGAAATTATTTCAATGGTGGGGGTCCCTTTTTTTTTTCTTTTTTCTTTTTCAGTGTGACACAGTTAGTTAGTGCACTGTAAGTAAGCTAAGACCTCCCACATTTTTGGCCACTATTTTCAGAACAGATTTTGCTCTCAATTTTGGTACTACTCAAAATGTTTTCAAAATCATCTTTGAGTCCACTGGAAGGCAGCACGGTACAGAAGGCAGCAAGTCCCTGGAAAGCCTTTGTGAATAAATGGGAATTAGGTTTTCTGCTGCAAATATCCAGCATCAAACTTGCAGCTGGTGAGAATGCAGGGACTGCTAGTGAGCTCCACACAAATTTATTTTTTTCTCTCATTCTTTAAGAGAAGCACTTAAAAAAAATAGCTTCTCTATATTTTTATCTGCTACTTTAAGAAGCAGTAGCTAAGTTAATTAGTCTTCCAATGCTACTACTTTTACTGTCCATGATGACTTGCCTCTATGGTAATTTTGCTTACGGAGACTGAGAAACTATAGGTAATTCTTCAGTACTGCTACACGGTCTCATATGAATGATATTCTTACATGTTTTGAAAAAAAATGCCCAAAACAGAATGAAAAATTTCCCCTGAGCTTTGAGTTGTAATTAATATTGACATTTATATTTACACGTTACAAATATTTTGTGCAAGTATATTTCATAGTGAATTTCAGCACATTTAAAATAGGAGTACCTGTTGTCATGTAATAGCAAGAAAGAATTATAAGTCCTAGTCTGAAACTAATTTGGTCCACTGTTGGGAACTTTTCAAACAMTTTATGCTAAAGGCATCCCCTCAGAAGATCCCATCAAACATTTAAAAAATGAAGTCATATTTCATTAAATTCATACACGCATTCAAGAATCATTAAAAAAAATCCTGTTTATTCTAGCTCTATACTTTTTACAGTAAAAGGGATTTAAGGTGCAAAATGAAATAATGCATCAAGTATTATTTGCCATAATAATATCTCTATTAAAAAAAAMCCCTTTTTAGTATTATAGGTGTAAGCAAGAAAATCCAACCAGTCGCTCAGCATATAATTTTAATTCCAAGGCTATCAAAATCTACAGAAATACTTCACTGATTAYAGTGGATTTTGATTTAAGTTCCACCAACTTCCAACCTAGTTTTCCAATCAATGCCATTTTCATTCTAAAGATTTACTTAYAAACGATTCAGCATTTCCTCACATTTACAGTAGCCTTTCCCACATCTATGTATCATCCATCTGTGTTGAARAAATGGACCAATATTCCATGCTGATCAACACAGAGATCTCAAAGCTGCAAATATGTAAGCACATACTTGACTCTGTATGCTGTTGAAGTGAACAGGATTTTTTATACCTTTAAATTTAAAAGTGTGTATCAGCCTTAATAAAATGAATTCAGATCTATATGAATTAAATGAAGGATGTATGATCTATTCTTTTTGAACATCTTCAATATCAGCAGATATTGTTTATGCAAAGTGTAACGTGCTAGTTAATTATGAAGTATATGCTGTTGAAAATTGATTTTAAAATATTAAAATCTTTATTCCTCTTCCCTCCTTGTGCTGTTTCAAAGAAAACCATAAACTTTCAAGGAGATTGTTGGAAACTTTTGAAATGCAGTAACTCATCTTTTTCAGAAGAAGCAAAAATATTTAGTACTGCCCAACTTAAAGCAAATACTTTCTTCTTGCAAGTGGAACATCAAAAGAGCTTGTGCATATAACACGTCAAGCTGTAGAGCTGGCAAAAATCCATTGCCATGTCCAGATATGAAACAACATAAAAGCACTATAATTTTTCAACATTTTACAGTTGCCATTATAGGCATTTTGCTATAAATCATCTGCACCAAATAACAAGCATTATACTGGCTACAGTAAGAGAACAGAATGCTTATCTGATCATTTGGTAGATCATCTGACACTTGTGAGAACAGCAGGCTATCACCTGGGGTAAAGCATTTCAGTCCAGATGAAGGCACCGCTATCAATATAGCTCTGCACAACATGTGTTTCTGTTATGGAACACATGCTGCAAGAAAATAAAAAGAGCCTGAACGTATCTGTCAGCTTGGAGCCTTTGAACCTTTTTAGATGAACACGGCATTAACCATCAAATCTCTTTGTATGAAATCACAACTCTTCTGATTGAAATTCTATCATGGTGCCTATGGGACCAAGATTTTTCACCTTGTCTTCTCAGCACAAGAATCAATCAACTGTTCAGTCTATGTTTTTCAAAACAAAATTTTATAGCCTGCATCCTCTATAACATATCCAATGTAAACTGTATTATTATGTCAGTTTTACAGATAAGAAAAATATTCTGCCCCCTTCTGCTATCAGTGACAGACTGACATGAGGTATTTGCCACAAGATTTAATTTGGAAAAGTTTGGACTGAGCTTACTTTTCAAAATAAGGACTATGAATAAATCTCAATGAAAATGAGATAAATAAACCTCCATATTTTAGCTGAATCATATACAATAATCAAATTTCCACTTACATTTTATTTATTTCCATCATTAATAGCAAAATAGAGTGAATTTAAACTATTATGTTAAACACAAGAAGATGCAAATTCCTTAACCTACCCTTCAAACTCAATGTTTTGGCACTAGCAAATACTTAAATCAAATTCCAGCCTTTAAGAAGTATTTTTATGAGGTTTAKTCTTCACAAAAATCCAAGACCATACAAATCTCTCTCTACAGATAAGGCACAGACTTTGGTGTCCAACTATCACATCTGTAGAGACTATTGGGTATTTTCATATCATGTACCTGATGCTCTGTGAATTAGAAACACCAGAGAGGAGTACACACCTGTCTGTAAATGAACCTGAAGGGAACACACTGAACCTGATTTAAGTAAGATTTTAAATTTTGCACAAAGATTTCCTCCAGCATTTTTAGCCTTATCAAACTAATTATAAAATTGTTTTCAAGGCTTTTTTTTTTCTTCTTGAAAATGCTTCCAACTGCAATAAAGCAGTCTGCATGTTGCTGACTAAGCAATTACTTAAAATGGAACTAGTATCGTATACCAGTAACTCCCACAGAAAGCAGTAAAGATATTTCCCTTAGATATTGTTTCAGGAATTTACACTAGGAAGACAAGAAAGACTGATCTCCATATTTTCATGCATAAACATTTTAACAGCTATGACCAGAAAGAGCAAATGGGCAGAGTGATTAGGACGACATGCACTCCACACACAGATACCATTTTCATGATACTTACTGCTATGCTTCCCTCTGGGAGCTTTGCTGGCTGCACTTTATATGGCATCTTCTTAACTTCAAAGGACACATTGGAAAAAAGATTATAGTGATAATTTTTTCTCTGAAATTACACAAAAAAAGGAAATTATTAAAAAACATGTTTATACTTAAAAGTATTATGAGAAATAAGCTGCATAAAGGGAAATGATTTTCTAAGGCAAAGATGGATTCCTTTGGTAAAAGGTAGAGCAGTCCCAGGAATGCAAAACAAACGCATACTAAAACACAAAGCTGAAATAAAATACTACTGCATGTTCAGCGCAGGGAACAAGGGTTTAATCTCTAGAAAGGCACATTCAGTTAGTTCTCATATTTCTGCTTGCAATAGGACACTGGTGGGCTTGAAGCAGAGGGGAGGTTTATGAGGTGTCTATTTTAAAATTGTGATTGTGTTCACCAAGCCCAACATGAACAAAGACCTCTTGAGAAGTCTTCCAGACCCAGGCTGACACCAACCTGTTAGGAATCCTTGTTTATCAAAGGAAAGGCTGTGCTTTCCCATCAGAGAACGTAGTAAGATTTCCTTTTCAAAACAAGCTGAAAAACTCTTTTTTTTTCCCTTCCTTCCTTCCTTCCTTCCTTCCTTCCTTCCTTCCTTCCTTCCTTCCTTCCTTCCTTCCTTCCTTCCTTCCTTCCTTCCTTCCTTCCTTCCTNTCCTTCCTTCCTTCCTTCCTTCCTTCCTTCCTTCCTTCCTTCCTTCCTTCCTCCCTCCCTCCCTCCCTCCCTCCCTCCCTCCCTCCCTCCACAGTGTAACTGCAATGGGGCTGTATAGTAGCCAGTGCTTAAACAGCTGCTTGGTAAGATATTTATGCAGCTCTCATTAAGCACTTTAATAAAACAAAGATGTGCAGGTAAAACAATGTATTTCTCTTTTTTTTTTTCATGATTAGATTAGGTATTGAATTCCCTGCTTTGGAATCACTAAAACCTATTACATCATGTAACTCATTCTGTGTTTTTTTCATTTGGAAGCCAGGTAGGAACTGACACACACACACCTGACCAGTATGTTCTGTTACCTTAACCATAATGTCTTGTATTGTGCAAACTGTTCCAAGATGCTAGCTATGAGCTAATTTGTTCACTGGAAAAATAGTTGTCTAAATCCATCATAAAAATTGGCTTAAGCCTTGACATGTGAAAATCCATGTTACTTAAAAGAATGTAGCAAAACTTACTACAATGGACAGGAATATTTTTGGTATACATATTTTGAAACCCAAGCTGTGGAATCAATGGCATCTTAATGGTGTTAGCTCTGATCAAGTACCTGGCAACATATTGGAACCTTATGCTTACTTGATGTACCTGTGCATCAAGTACATCAGGTAAGACTCTCACTTCACTCTGAATTTGGTACCTTTCAATTTCACAGAATGGTCTTTTATTATAGAGAGAAGATCCTGCACTCTATCTGCATATTTTTCCTCTTTTATCTCAAGAACAGATGCTGGGTGGTTGCCATACTTCTCTGGAACTCAAGAAACCTGTTTCTAATTCCCTCCGTGCAACTTTTTGAGGGGTGACACTCTATGTGACTTATCTTCTATATACCATTCCATGCAAAACAGGATAGGGATCTCCTTTAAAAGAACTTGGATATGCTCTGAAAAGCATCACATAAGTACAAGGAATTCTCACTATCATTACATCCCCTTGCATTAGCCTCTGTGAGGTAAACAATTTTAAGCTTTAATATGAGATATTCTTTATCCTTCTTGATACTTGGATCAAACATTCCTGTAATGTGATGACCAGAATCCAACAATCGTATTCCACAGGAGATTTATGGATAGAGAGAGCCTTGTAACTAAAGCAGTCCTCCAATCTTGCACCAGCTGCTCGCATTATACTCAGTGGCCAAGACATGAACTGGCATGGGGTTTAAATTACCCCAGTAACTCGAGCCAAGAGCAAAGTCTGCCTTATCCATGTTGCAAAGTTTGGTTACCTTAATAATAATAAWAAAAAATCACTTATGAACTTTCCCCCATTTTCAAGGCTGACCAACATGGAAGTACAGAAAGTCATTTATGATCTTCTCTATTCATATTAGTTTTAGTAACCATTTAAAAGAAATACAGTAAATTTCCATTTTCAGAATATTTCCTAGGAACTTGGTTTATATGTTACACTATATAGCACTTCATTAATCATTTAAGTCTTTCTACACCAGGTACGTATTTCTGTTTATTCTATTTACTGTATTTGTATCCAGTGTGTTTGGTACATCACTGTCAGTCCTTAAATCATCTTCCACAAAACTCCTTCACCTTCTGTCTATATCTGGCACATTTAAGAGCATTAATTCTTTGACAAGATTCAGCTTCTAGGTGACTACCCCAAACCTTTTCCTCCGTGGCAGCTATTCTGTCTCTCTGGGACTTCCTCTTGCATCAAAGACAYTGCTCCTCTCAGTCTGAAAAACTGTTCTCCAGCCAGTCAGGCCCCAGCATGGGCTTATTCTCCCCAAGATGGGGCACTTGGTATTTGCCTCTGTTAAACTTCATGAGGTGGTTGCTTGCCCATTTCTCTAGCCTGTCAAGGTCCACATGGTGACACAACCTTCTGGGCTATCAACCACTCATCCCAGCTTTGTGTCATCTGCAGACTTGCTGAGGTGGCACTCTGCCCATCATCCAGGTCATTAAAGAAGATTTTAAATAATACCTGGCCCTAGTCTTACACCCTGGAGCACACCACTAGTGACCACTCTCCAGCTGGACTTTGTGCCACTGATCACAGTACTTTGAGATGGGAAGTTCAGCCAATTTTCARTCCACCCTATTGTCCACATACATAGCCCACACTTCACCAATTTGTCTGCAATGATGTCAGAGATGGTGCCCCCCACTGTCCTCCTAGGGACTGAATTAAGGTTGACTGGCATGTTGCCTGGATCCTCCTTAAAGATTCTCCATCTTGAAGATATGCCAAGGTATTTGCTTTCTTCTAGGCCTTAGGAATCTCCCCTGATTGCCATGACCTTTCAAAGAACAGCCTCACACTGGCCAGCTGCCTTAGCACTTGGGGGTGCATCAGGTCCCATAGACTTGTGCATAATCTGATCCTCCCCTTCTGAGGGTAAATGAGTGGATATTTGTTCTATTTCCTGCCCACTAGGATGCACCATTCTCAAGAGTGGAGAAGATGATCCTTGAAAACTGGCCAGCTCTCCTGGACCTTTCCTCTCACTATAACCTACTTTCCCAGAATTCTTCCAAGGAAATCCCTGAAAAGGCCAAAGTCTGCTCTCCTGAATTCTGGGGTTGTGATCTTGTTATTTGCCTTGTGCCTTCTATCTTCTTAAACAAAAACCTTTCTTTTTGCATACGTGACAGTGTTTATTGGCAATATGAACCAACATATTTATTGCCTTCGGGAATTCATTTGGCTTGACATAACCTTGTTCTTTTAAAATATTGAGAGCAGCTGAATGCTTAATATCAAAACATTAAAACGCGCCTTTGGGCCAATGTTAGGWATGGGGAATATCAAGAAAACAGCCTTAAGTGACTACACAAAGATAGTTAAATCAGCTCCTTAACATAAATGGCTTCTAATTAATGGGGACTTCATTTTCTCTCCGTAGTGGTTGAGATAATATTAGAAATAAAATCAGACAGATTTAATACTAGACTTGGCAAACAAAGATAATTTTTATACAGTTTTATGGTTACTTAATATCTGTGATATGTTCAGAAAAATAATATTTTTCTTTTTCTTCAGAAAAAGAATATTTTTTATCACAATAGTTACCTTCCATTTTCAAACATTCTTTATCTTTCATTCCACAAAAATAGAAATCTTAGGCAAAATCCTGTYATTTTCTGGAGCTGTACAAGGATTTGCACTCAGAAATTCAGAACTTTCTTTTCCTGCRAAAGCTGATTTCAATTCTAAGCAATTCGCATTATGCAGGATTCTGAATTGATGTATAAAAGTAATGTATAATGAAGAGGGCAGAATATGTTACATTATAAAAACAGTAAACAGTAGAACATTGATTCACACAGTTTGATTGCTAAGATATGGTAAGCAGCATTAACCCTCTTGAAACAACCTACAGAGAAGACACAATATCTATGGAAAAATAAATTCCTCCTTTCACCTACTTGTGTATGGCTTATTTCACTTTCAGCTTATATCAGCAGTAAGAACCTCAGAGGACARCATTTCCTGTGGATTAATCTTGCCTGGAGTTAATAGCCTTGGGTTGTGCCCAGAGCTGTCAACTCTCCTCAGTCCATCATTAAGATCCTGGAAATGCTGTACATCTCCATTGCTTTATGAGAATGGAGAATATAGAGGACTACAGAGCTCTGCAGAGCCTTCTTCCTGCATTCACAGTGGCACATGTATTGTGGCAAAGGACTTTCATGCAGTAACTGTGGTCTGCACTGCTGGATAAAGATTTTTTTGTACCAGCATCTTAGATACAGGCAACTGTCTGTCCTACAGTCGTGTTTACATTTGATTCAAGCTAAGGATGTAGTTATGGCAAAGAGGAGSAGGAATTTGGCCAGTGTTTAATGACCAACAGCAGGGCGACTATTCCAAGCTACATTGGTCTTTTGAAGTTCTCACAGTAGTAGAGCAAGCAGAGCCTGCTCTCACACATATCACTGATAGAGCTGTTTGTCAATATCCCAGCAAGCAGGCAAAAAAGCAGGGACTTTAGTTTCAGCGTTTGGAATCAAGTATGGGGATGGGCCTCTAAGATGTGATTGTTGCAGTACTCATTACCTTTATTATATCAAGCATTTGTTGCCATAATTAGGCATCTAAGAAGAAAGAGCAACAGTAAATTTTCAGGAGCACTGAAAAGCCAAACATTTGACAGAGAAGCAAAAATATGGCTTTGTATTCTGAAGCCACTTACAAACTGGCTGCCATGTTCCTGCTACTTTTCAGTTTCCCCATATTAAAACTAGTTTCTTCTCTTTTCTAGCTATTCAAATTCATGCAGTCCTGGGTGCAAAATTCCTGTATCTAGAACTGTATAAAAGCCAAGGGAGAAACAATAAAATTATGTTCAGTAATGCAGGCATAAACTAAAATAAACTTCAAACCTCTGAGGAACCTCGGAAACCCTCCATATTTTTTCTGCACTTCTGCCTCCTCAGGCACTCCCAGAGAGAGATGCATTAGCATTGTGAGGAACTTCCAACATAGGCTGAAATAGGCTCAAGAATGAGCTGAGTTC
This sequence comes from Nothoprocta perdicaria, assembly GCF_003342845.1. Lineage (NCBI taxonomy): Eukaryota > Metazoa > Chordata > Aves > Tinamiformes > Tinamidae > Nothoprocta > Nothoprocta perdicaria. The sequence goes on from NW_020455455.1 coordinate 2,772,931, forward strand.
CATTTCCCACCATGTTGTCCAGAGAGCTGGGAGTCTGGAAGAATGTCACAAGCCCTGACAGATGGTACAAATTCATCATTTGGAAATGCATTTTCAAAACAGATGTTTTACTACCAACCTCCTTCGTCTTCCATTAAAAAGTGTCCATCTAAGTTCAAAGAACACTGGGCAAGATCCCTTGGATCTCCCTCTGGTGACTCAGACATACCATGATTTGACAAATGGAGGCACATAAAAAAAAAAGAACATAACGTAACATAATCACGTAGGCTTGTTTCTTCTTTGTATGAATCAGGTTATCACTTGCTACATCAGCAAGTCTGAATCCAAAAGTCAGCTTTAGCAGAGTTCATATTTACAGCCTGGCTTTGAAGTTAATCCAAAAAAGTCTGTGATTCTTCTTGGCCTTTGCACAATGTCTGCCTCTGTCTTCACTGGTTGGCTGGAAAATTTGGGCTGCTTTGTTTACTCAAACATGTCTAATCATTGCACATCATATAACCACTTATTCCCATAAGGAGTTTGCATTTCTAGGTGACAGATTACAACCGTCATGAGACAAAGGGGTCAGCTGTTGTCAGTTAAACTAAGTGGAGGAGGAAGCAGTCACTCAAAACACGACTGACCTTTTGTGGCACCATAACTTATCGGCTGATCCATACAAACTCAACAAGGAACATAGATTATCTTAGTAATCACATCATATCATATTTTTATCAAGTTTTCATTAGCAAATCTATGAGAAGAAAATACTGTTCACTGTGACAACTTTCACTTSGCTATTAACAAGCCCAAACACTTTCCTCTGCAATCAGCATATCTTCAATTAGACTGTAGCAGCAGAGCTAGTGTGTGCTGCATGTTACCATTATCCTGCTTTTTGGCATATACAAATTCTTTTCATTAATTGCATGTACAAAAGGTCCTCTAAAAAAGAGATGTTGTTGTAGGGAGGGTGACATTTCCTCTTAATTTCCATGCAGAACCACAACTGTGGGGTTCAGTCTGGCCTCTGATGGTTCAGAATCACCATAWCGTGATTATTTGGATTATATTCTAATCCTCAGCTTGAATCTGTAGAGGTCAGCCCAACTAACAGTAGTAGTTTTTGCTTTGCATTTTGCTTTATTCCTGGATTAATCTTGGGAACTAGAAGTTTATAGGCTTGCTAAGAGCAAACGATGCCCTTTTTAGGAAATTAATTATGTCCTGCAGTCTTTTATGGCGATGGCTTTGTAACTGTTAATTTGAAAAGGGGCTCTGAAAAAGAGAACCATCTTGAGGTAAGTGGGAGGAAGGCAACCAGATCCTCTATCACACTGTTCCCTGCATCAGTCTTCCCATTAGATGAGTTTGCATGTGAATTAGGGTTTATTTCTTCCAGCAACTTCTTAGACATAACGGGGAGGATGTCAAAGTTTTCTGAGTATTACTTTTTCCTTTTTTTTTGTTTTAATGGAAAAACATCCTGTTGCTTTATGTGAAATTTTCTGAGCTTTCAATTTACTTTATGGATATCTGAAGAGAGCAGAAATCCTTAAATAGGTAAAATTATCACAGCCAAACTGCTGAAACAGATAAAATTATCCAGTTTGATAGCAGGAGTATGTACAGACAGTGGAGTAAGAAAAATGATGATTTTGTGGGAGTATTTGCCATGGGGTCTCTGATACAGGGAGCCTACCCATCCCTGCCCTCAAGCTGGTGCAAGTTCCCACCTCTGACTTGAGTTCCATATGAGAAGCAAAGCACAGGCAGAGAAAATAGGATTTACTGAGAGGAATGAGGCACCAAAGGGACTGCAGATCCTCACTGGCATTGCCTGGTGTGCTTGCACTCATGCACTCACTGTGTCGTGACGTGCAGCTGTGACTCTACGCCACTATSTAGGTCAGGAGAAGGATGCTTCAAATCAGACAGATCCGCTGCGGATACTGCTCTGTCTTTCCACTGGTTACAGAGCGGTGGACAGCCAGCTCTAGTATCTAACTTTAAATGACCAACATTAAGTAAGATGAGACTCACTGCTCCTGCATTAAACATACCACAGAATTACATATCCCGAGCCCAGTAAACCAGGCTGACTAATGCTCATACTCTAAAAAAAATTCTATCTTGATTAGGAGACATTAAGCAAAGGAGACTTCATTTCTTCTATAACTAGTTCGGTGCAACAGCTATACATCCTCAGTCACAAACACAAAACACAGAACCACTTCCTATTTCTCATTTAATCTGTTTAATCTCTAATTGATATTTTTGTTACATTTTAAATTGGACTTAAAAAAATCCAGTCTAACCGAGACTCCCAGACTAATGAGACCAATTGCCAATGAAATAGCTGTAAACAGCTTAAAAACTTGATGTCTAGGACCTATGTAAAGGGTTTTATATTTTTGTTTGTTTTTCCCAAGACAAAGCTTTCGCCCTTTACAAAAATAACTGTATTTCACCAACAGAATGATGAACGGAAAACTGTGGTTGGATCATGAATGTCACATGTCCAGGTCCCAATAAGGTAGCTAGCTATGTTTTATCTTTGGCTTGGTGAAGAAGATGGGGAACGTTCAGCTGTGATACTGCTTGGACACTGCAGTGGTCCCAGTTAGAGCTAATAGCTCCAACCAGTGACAAGGACTCCCTGGCTCTCTGCCTCTCTGGCTGTCTCTGTGAGTTAGGAACAGTGAACTGATTGACTTCTGTTTTTAACTCTGTTCTTAACTGACCTGGGCTAGCCAGAGTCCAGAGGCCAAAGGTCAAAGACTCTTTTTGCTGGAATTAGAAAAATTGTTTTTCTATTTCCCTTGATATTTTTCTAAAGGTATATTTCTACAGTGAATACATAGATGCTCATTACTATATTTTCTGTGTACACTTCTGCAAGACCTCTGCATAAGCTCACACTAAAAGATCTCCTACACAGAATTGGAAGATATCTAAGATATCTTCTAATATAGATATCCAAGCTTTGGGATGTAAATTTGAAAAAAAAAAAAAAAGAAAAAAGAGCCTTTTTTTTCCTCACTAGCAGATGACACACTGAACAAACCCAAATGCAGCACACCCAGGCTTGCCTCTGAAACACATCTGTGGTAGCTGCTAAATATGACTGCTCTCAAAAGCATCATATTTCTGTGAAGTGAAAGGTACATATGAAAACCGACTCTGATCTTGACTGTTAATAGAAAAAAACCCATATGGACAAATCAGAAATTAATTCACTCAGTAGCTATAAGTAGGTCCTTTGTCACTGCACTAGGTCAGAATCACAGCAATCTCTCAAGCGTGGAGCTGTAGACTCTCTTGTAGGTTTTGGTGGTGCTATTAGCTGTTGCAGAAGAAACAGCCTATGACCTTACTCTTGACAGATAGAAAGGACTATTCAAATAATCTTTTCAGTACCCACCGAGACCTTATTCTTGACAGACAGAAAGGACTATTCAAATAATCTTTTCAGTACCCACCGACCTAGTTAAGTACAGTAGGAGGCACCCATGCATCCAAATTCAGACTCATGACTGTTAGCTATTCACTTGGCATCCAATATAGGCAATATACCCTTCCAACTGCTTTCTCCTTTCTCCAGGAAACCAAGTTAAGAGAAGTAGAATTTCTTTTAGCTACTTTTGCATTTGAGCACAGGGAGAGATTAATTCAAAAGGTGTGAGGAGTTAAATTGAAAACTCCTGTAGTAAGCTGAGCATTCTCCATTCTTCTCTTGCTAGGGTCAGAGGCAGTATGGGGATAAATCATCTTTATCCCCACAGCTACTGAGAACTCAGGAAGGCTCTTGCATTCCAGGCAGGAAGATTGAGGGATTCTGAACTACTTGAAAAAGGAAGGAGGCAATCAATCAGTTTGATCAGGAAAGACTCTGCAGTTATTTCCTTGTAACAGCAAACTGAATTATAAATTTCTCAATGTAATGCTAAATGTTAAAGATATTTATCCAAGCCCAGAGTGCTGATACTCTGTCATCCATCTCTCATGCACAGTACTTAAAAATATTCTAAGAAAAAAACACCTTTCAGAGAAGCGCTATGTGAAGCAATGTATGTCTGGAAAGCAGCACATTTCAGATCTCAGTATGTCAGGGTATTTTGTTTTTATTTCCAAAGACAAATTGCAACATATTTATCTTTTCAATAGCCTATGCATAATTCATAGAGAGGATTTCTTCATCAGGACATCTCAGCAGAACACACTGGCAAATCTATGTCATACTACTGTAAAAAGAGACAAGTAGATGACAAGTAAAAACTATTACAGGCACATGGCCAGTTGCAGAGGTAACAACTCACAGCACAATATCGCTGCCTGATGCACTGGAAATATAATTCTGACAGCAGGAAAGCTGGGAATGTGACTGTTTGCAACTAGGAGCTCATCCTTTCTGTGGTCCACAGTGTCTTTTTTTTTTAGTGGTAAGTCAGAGTTTGACTTCATGTGAATATTATATGCTATATAAGCCTGATAGATAATACCTTTTCCCTAGGTTAACAGCAAATGAGTATCAAACAGCTTTGAAGCAGGGCACAAAGGGTACTCCCTCAGCTGTCTGGCTCCAAAACAGTTCTTTGACCAGGCAAGATGAGACTGCAGAGCACATAATGGAAACCTAGAAGAATTTTGACTTGGGCCCAAGACAGTATAAACAAAATCAGGAATGGTACTTGAAAACCATATTTGAATTCTCAGGAAAGATTCAAAACATAAATTTGAGAGATACTAATAATGAGAGAAGTAAGCAACATGCACATGATTTAAATAGGAACCTGTGAGATGTTATTTTTAAAGTTATGTCAAAAAGCATTTCCATTTAGGCCTTTCAGGTTTGTAATTTAAACCCTTAAATATCTACTTACAAAAAAAAAAAAAAAAGAAAAAGAAAAAAGAGGCAGGGGTCTGTACATATAGAAAGAGATTTTTAAGAGATTTTTGAGTGTATTACCTGCAGGAATGTTTCAGCCCATAGCCGGGACCTTATTTTCAGTGCTGCACTCTTCCCTCTCTCCAGTTGTCCCACAGTGCAGGAAATCAGGATACATCTTACATTTGTACAGTTCTATGTACAAAATAAAGGGAAGTCATACCTATATCTTAAAATGTAAGAAATCACTTACAAATGCATTATATTAGCAAACATATCAACTTTGCCTTAAAGAGTAAAGCCTTCTGAAATCAATAATTTCACCTAATAAAATGCAACAGAGAGATCTCATGAGACTTTGTGGGAGCTATAAAACAGGAAATATTATTTTTGTGCCACCAATGAATACAACTAATTACCTATCAGAATGAAACTAAAAGCAAGAACTTTCGACAGTCTGGTTTGAAGAACTCTTAAAATGTCCAAGTACTTACCAATCTTTGAAGTGTATTCATTTTCCATATGTGTCATTTTAACCGGGTTTTCTTCTCTTTCTCTAAACTTAAAGTCTATATTTATGTTCCTAAATCTTTCCCCTCTTCTGACTCCCACAGTTCTTACTGATATTTATGTGATAGCAGCCAGAACATTAGCTGAGATTCATTAATTGCTCTGTTTTAAGCTTGTGGCCATGAAACATTCCAGATGAGCAGTGATTTGGCTCATATATAGGACTGAAGGAAAAGCCAAGCAATGCAAGTCCAAACGATGTTAAATACTGCCCAAGGAGTGTCATCAAGAAGGCGAGAAGCTGCCTGGAAGACACTGAATGGAATGAGGGGAGGCCCATGGGGTAATGATGGGGATGTACGTCCATACCATGGTAGGGTATGGGGCCATAGGAAAGAAGGCAGTTCTCTCAAAGAAATAATTAAAAGCATGCTATAGTTCCATGATTCTATGATTCTATGATAGTTCTGAAAAATGTATAGATGTACATATACAAATATTTTTTTAACTGAATGGTAAAAGATTGGAGGTTTAATTGAGTCACATTTTTATAACAAAGTAGACCTCCCTTCCCTGATATTGACCTTCATGATAGAAATCTCGTGATCTTGAAAGCAAAGCAAACTCTCACARTACATTAGGAGAGTGAGAATGGCTGCTCTACCACGGGTTGCACTTCAGAAACTGTCACGGTCACAGATATAAGGGATCTGAAAACATCCTTAAGAAATTCTGCAAGTCTACAGACAGCATTCCCCACACATCTCTATGTAGCAGCGATGTGCTTAATCACTGTTTTCTAAATCCTCCTGAATATGAAACTGTAAACTTTGAAACTTGCAACTACAAACCTTGCTTAAAACGAATATTTCAGAGTATTTGTTTATTTGGCTTTTCATATTTAAACTTTTTCTAGCCAGATTTACTTATCCTGCAAGAATGAGAAGGGCTGTCTTTACTAATCATTTTGGACAAAAACTTGTATTAACAAAATAAATCATTAGTATGCAAAAAGCTTATTTTTGGCTGACATTTTAGGACCTAAACACATACGTCTATTTTTTTCAGTAATGGACTTAGCCCTTCCAGAACATTGTAACATTAGAACTAATGGAACAGAAACCAAATGTTTAATAAACAGTGTAAGTAGAATAAGAGCTTCTCAGAATACTTTTTCCTCTCTGTGAAAACCACAGAATGGTTGAGGTTGGAAGGGACCTCTAGAGATGATCTAGTCCAATCCCCTGCTCCAGCCGGGACACCCAGAGCACGGGGCACAGGGCGGCACCCAGGTGGGTTTGGAAGATCTCCAGARAAGGAGACTCYACAGCCTCCCTGGGCAGCCTGTKCCAGGGCTCTGKCACCCTCACAGGAAAGAACCTTCACCCAAACCCTCACATGGAGATGGAACTTCCTGTGTTTCAACTTACAGGTTGAAACTTATAAGGTTTCAGCCTTAAGAGGAGGTTGAGAGGGGACCTGATCAACATGCATAAGTTCATGAAGGGAGAAGGTAGGGAAGAAGGTGCCAAGCTCTTCTCTTTGGTGGCCGGTGATAGGACAAGGGGAAATGGGTATAAGTTGGAACAGTTCCATCTCCATGTGAGGAGGAACTTCTTTCCTGTGAGGGTGCCAGAGCCCTGGCACAGGCTGCCCAGGGAGGCTGTGGAGYCTCCTTCTCTGGAGGTCTTCAAAACCTGCCTGGATGCCGCTCTGTGCCACATGCTCTGGGTGTCCCTTCTTGAGCAGGAAGGTTGGACTACATGATCTCTAGAGGTCCCTTCCAACCTTGAATATTCTGTGATTCTGTGATTATACCCATTAGCCCTTGTCCTATCGTTGACTTTGATGAAATGAATATATYTTAAAACTTCTGACCAAAAACCGAAGAAATCTGACCAAATAATTTTTGGACCAATCATTCTCAGAGGCAACATTCTCCTTCCATGAATACTTTCACTGAGTCAAAAAATAACATCTTTTGATCTGTAGCACATAATGCTGAAGACATATGGAACTGGGTCACCCACTTCACTGAACAAATGATATTCTGGCTTGCTTTCCTGTGTCCATCCTGGACAGAAAGCCCTGCTATACATGCAGTGATAGGCATTGTACCCAATCTCAATTTGTGCTTATCAAAACCATATTATCTTAGAAGACTACTCATCACAGATGCCAATTTTATGTTTCTGTGTACTCAGCTGACTACTGTCTGTCTAGACCAAACAGCTGAAAAATCTCTGCTTCGTATTTTGAAGTGAGTAATAAGATGCAGACACACTATATGCTTATGAACTTGGTAAACCACTGTTAGCTATTGCTGTGATTTCTGCATTGGCAGCATAGCAGCCATGTGACTGATAAAGATAACTGCGACTTAGGCATTACTGAGGAATGGATTAAGTGTTCTATGGTATAGAACAGCATGTCTGCAAAAGCTTAGGCATTTCTCTTTTAGTCACAGTGGAGTCCTATCTTTTGCAGGATATTAGGCTGGTGAAATAATTATCCAGGAATCAGCAGTGACTGCAGTTTGAAATGGGTTCATTTGTGAATGTATTCAAAGTAACATTGTGGTAGTAATCACTATCAGATTCTTTTTCCTGTTATGAAAATTGTCAAATTAACCTTCAAATGCAATCTTAAAATTTTTATTCTCTTCCTCCAGAACACCTAGGTCTGTGGAGTTCATTTTTCCTAGCAAATTCTAGTGATTTCAAGGAACTGAAACACAAGTTTGTACTAAACAGCTTAAAAAAAGAACACACATAGTCCCATGAAGGACTCTGCTTTCAGTTCGTAACAGAGCACTGAATGCATGAAACCCAGGTTGACCTCAAGGCTGCCAGGTCATGACATAGTGTCTAGCCAAGGGGAGCTGATAACTATAATGCTTARGAGCATGAAAAATGGAAGAGTGAAGAAAACCTTTCAGAATAAACAGACAAATCTAAATACTCATGTACAGACAGGCTAATCAGAAACATTTTTCTGGGCTAGCTGGGAGGGATAGCTTTGCTCTTGCTTATCATTTTAAACACCTCAGTGGCTTTGATGCATTGGTTGGAATGCTAAAAATGAGGTGAACTGTCCTTTTTACCCTGGTATATTAAAGATGTTCAGCTTTCCTTGAGCATATGGTAAGTATTTACTGTGGGGTAACAAATACACTCCAAAGCACTGGTATGTCAGAGCTGTCACTTCAAATGAAAATGTTAATTTCAAGTGTGAGCTACTCCTAGRAAAAGGGGCAGACCCCAGTAGTCGGCCAAAAAAGAAGAGACCTTCATTTCTAAAGTCAGAGAATGAGACTTAGTCAGTAGAAACCATGGCCATAAGACCATGATGTGCTATGTGTGGGACAGGGATCAGTTCCCAAATCTGCCYTGAATTGTCCTGTGGTGAGAGTGGGGGTCCATGAGGTCTGTCTGCACACAGCCAGCAGCAGGAGAGACAACAATTTAGCCTGCAAGATCTTTATGTAAAAATCCATCAAGTGAACCTCTAACTTGTGGCACCATGATACATAATGAACAATATTTTAAAATAAGAGGTTAAAAAGCAAGTAGAACAACATCAAAATGTCTCTAAATMAGCTACAGTCAAACCAACAGTCTTTTGGATTGAGGTGTATGCATAGTCCCAGGTCATAGATTTCAGCTCACCAGCATTTTTGCAGAGTTTTTCCTTTGAGGTTCTGCCATCGCAATCTCTCTTTTCCTGATGTAATGGGGAATTGTGGAATTATGTAAAAAAGCAGCTAGTTCAGGGGTGTCTTGTGGGACAGCAAACTGCAAAGAGAGAAGAAAAAAGATTGATAATGATGTATCCCCTATAAACACTCAGATACTAACAAACAGGTTTGGTGCCTACTCAGAAGTCTTGAACTTTGGATTAATATTGTGTTTTTCAATTTGACAACATAGCCCTGAGAWTATAGTGTCTTCAGCTAGGAGCATGATCAGTCCTAGCACAGCAAGATATGGCCCAGTTGGAGGAACTGCAACAGACTTTTTTCTGCTCTCTATTTTTCACTGGAGTCAACATCACTGTTGGGCTTGTTTCTGTTAGGCACTTGCGGCAAGTTCCTAATCTCTATAATAAGATAAATTTAAAGTTGCTGCAATAAAATATGGCCATTAATTCAGATGAGAATATGCCTGTGATATTACAGCACTGAAAAGGAAATTTTTTTGACACTGTCTGAGATCCTGAGTCAAACGCATCCTGCAAAATGAAATATATTACAATTTATTAACTGCTGAAAAACCATGTAGACAGAAAGGAAATTCTTTTCTTTTTACCCCTGGTGCTTAATTATATTAACATTTTCTTTGTGCAACAAGGGAATAGTTAATGAGCTAGTAAATCTCTCCCTCTGAATGTGATAATATGTGGGAATTCTCCTTCCTTGATTCTTTCACCTGCGTACATTCTGTTCTTTAACAATGACAAATTAAAAGAACCACATTAAAATGATATGTTTAAAAAAATCCTCATTATATSATGACAAGTGGTACATATATATAGATCCTTTTGAATATTAGAATTTTTATCCATACTTATTTTTTCCATAGATTCTAGAACATTAGTATCTTCAGGAGTGAATTATTACAGTAAAGGCTCAAACCCAGCATTTAGTGATTAACAGGAAATATCCTTATCCATGTACACACATGCTTACTATGTGACATGTACTGCAGAAATCTGRCATTCCTTGTTTTGTAACTGAAAACATACTCAAAGGATTTAAATGGAAGATAYAGCATAAAAAAACACAGAATATTAATTCACAATATTCTGCATATATTTGTAAATGGAAAGTACTTCACAAAGACTCTGGCATTGCAGTGACAATATGTTYCTTAAACGGATAAGGAAACAAGATTCCTGAAGCCATAACCCATTGAACATTGTTACTCATGTTTTCATACACAGAAAGACACGTGTCCCCATCATTGTTATTCTCCGCTATCCTCTGAACAGCATTTTCCTCTTCATGAGAGGAAGTAGAGGCAAAATATGGCAAAATATGAAATCTTCTGAAGGACCAYATAGTCAAGTTGCAGCTGCCTCAGCAAGAATGAGGGAGCCCAATTCAAATGCCTCTATGTAAACGTACATAGCATAGGTGAATAAACAAGGAGATGTGAGGATGTGTGTCCAGTTTCAGGGCAATGATCTCATTGCAATTACTGAGACATGGTGGGACAGCTCTCATGACTGGAATGTGGCCATGGAGGGCTTTAGGATTCTCAGGAAGGGCAGTCCAGGAAGGCRAGATGGTGGAGTTGCTCTTTAAGTGAAAGAACAATTGGAATGTATAGAGCTCAGCATAGGGGAGGACGAAGTATGGGCCGAGAGTCTTTGGGTGAGGATTACAGGGCAGGCCAACAGGGGCGCGACACTGTCCTGGGAGTTTACTACAGGCCTCCTGTAATCAGGAAGAGGGAGTGGATCAGGCCTTCTACAGGCAGCTGCAAGAAGCCTCATGATCACTGACGGGGGTAAACATCGAAGTAGGAGCAAGGGTAAACATAAGGAATAGGACTGAGGGTAAACACGGAAGCATGACTGAGGGCAAACGTYGGTAGTAGGACTGAGGCTAAACATGGGAGTAAGACTGAGGGTAAACATTGGTGGTAGGACTGAGTGTAAACAAAGAAGTACCACAGAGGGTAGACCTTCAGAGTAGGACTGAGGGTAAAGAATGATAGTAGGACTGGTGGTAAACACTGAAGTAAAACTGAGAGTAAAAATCGGAGGTAGGACTGAGGGTAAACAAAGAAGTACCACTGAGGGCAGACATTGGGAGTAGGATTGAGGGTAAACATCGGAAGTACCACTGAGGGTAAATATCGGAAGTCGGACCAAAGGTAAATATGGGAGTAGGACTGAGGGTAAACACAGAAGTAGCACTGAGGGTAAATACTGGTAGTAGGACCGAGAGTAAACAGTCAAGTAAAAAGGGGGATAAACATCGGGACCAAGGATAAACAGAGAAGTACCACTGAGAGTAGACATCGGGAGCAGGACTGAGGGTAAACATCGGTAGTAGGAGTGAGGGTAAACAAAGAAGTACCACTGAGSGTAGACATTGGGGGTAGGACKTAGGGTGAACATCGGGAGTAGCACTGAGGCTAGACATCGGGAGTATCATTGAGGGTAAACATGGGAATACCACTGAGGGTAAACACAGAAGTACCACTGAGGGTAAATATCAGTGGTAGGACTGAGGATAAACAAAAATTGTACCTCTGAGGGTAAACATCGGGAGTAGGACTGAGGGTAAGCATGGGAGTAGGGTGAGGATAAAGAGTGATTCAGACATCTTCAAAACCCACCTGGATACGACCCTGTGCCACGTGCTTTAGGTGTCCCTGCTTGAACAGGGGAGTTGGAATAGATGATCCCTAGAGGTCCCTTCCAACCTCAACCATTCTGTGATGCTATTGCAAGTATCCTGATTCAGACGCTTTTGAGTTACTCCAGGTGAGGGGACCCACTGTCTATGGTGAGAGTTACAGGGAGCAGTTTGAACTCCACATCCACCTAGTGCGCTTAGTGCAGTCACCGCTGTGATTGCCCTAGAGACTAAAGTTATGCCAGAAAGCACCATGCATCCAGGACTAGGGAGGGGAGAAGGAAAATGTCTCCTGCTACATTTTACAAGTGGATTTTCCACAACGGCCTAGATGTTCAGGTTAAAGGTTATTTGTCTCCTCTTGAGCCAATGGCACTGAAGTGGGAAATTCTGTCTGTATGATCTGCCTTATAATCCCACACCTTGCTTTTAATGATTCTTCCTTCTTTTAATAAAACTTGACTTTTTTTTTTGGTTACTGCTCTTTGCTCTTCCCAACCTTATCACCTGGAACAGATATCCAAATCTCCTCATTTTTTTTTTACCTCTCAGTCCAAAATCCAGTTTAACCTTCCTGTTCTTCTAGTCAGGCAATACACTCTGCTGCAATGAATAATTCCACCAGAAATGTTTTGGAAGAGGCCTCATAAAAAGGCTGTTATATAAGAGGGGCCAGCGACCATTCAAGAGCAGTGCGTCACATTACTTTACCTCCAGACCAGAACTTACAGATGCTGATGACAGCTCTGCTGCACAGGGAGGCACCACCTCTGGAAGAGGTCAGCTACCACATGTCACCTCACTGGACGTACCTCGTCCATGTGATGGCTTTTAGTTGGTGTATGGCTGCTTCCTCTGACAGATGTCTCACTCATGCTGCAGTTCTCTATTATTCAGAATTTGCTCTGTGTGTCACCTTGTATAGGTGTTCTTCCCTAGTTGGGAACTAGTGCCTGTCCCTTTAATATTTACAGACACAGGYCCCTTAAAACTACTTTTTGGTATTTATCTGTGAAAAAAAAAAAAATCACGAGCAATACTATATCAGACCAAAAGTCCATCTAACTTCATGAACACTGACGTTAAATGGATGTAGAAGCAAATAAGAACAAGACAAGCACATACGATGCTCCATCCTAATAACTTTCAGCTTCCAAATATTTTCAGCTCAGGGACTTCCTGATCTAGACAAAGTTTTTATTCAGTTATTCACTTGCATTGGGTTTCTCTTTGGTGGATTTGTCCAGTTTCCTCTTAAAACCACATAAACTTTTAACCCTGACTACTTCCTTTGGTAGCAAGTTCTGGACCTCTAATACCTGCTGTACAAAACACCACTTCTTTTTTTCTTGTTTAGAATCTGGCTCTCTGAGTTTGATTTGATGCTCTAGTCTGTGTGCAGTGAACACGCTGCTGAGTGCAGTGAGACATTGGTCCCCACTCACACTATCCCTGCCGTTTGTGAGCCTGCAGATATTGGGCACACCTGCCCATAGTCACCTCCTTTTGCACCTTTCAAGCTTTTTGCAAGTTTCCTAATTTCAATAGCCATTCATATCCCTAGCCCCCCACAGAAAGCATACGCTATAGGAAAGGATGCAAGTACCTTAAGAGGTATTTCCTGAAAGCCAAGAGGAGCTGGACATATAATGTCCTTGGCCTGCTCTGGAAATCTCAGCTAGGCATCTTGCTGCTTACACAAAACCTGAAGGAAGCTGCCTCTGTATCCCATTCCCACCTGAAGCAACAGATCACATTACATATTTGACACCTAATTTGTATATTCACGCTGTTTGGTGCCTTGAAAAGGTAGATGTGGGAGAGGAAGAGCAAACTCAAAAAGCTAAAAAAAAAATCACAAATATATTGCCTGAGAATGTCATCAGGAGCTATGGCTCTTTTCCAAATAGCCCTCCCCTTCTGACAATAATGCTTCTGTCTCAGCTTAATCAAAATTCAGAATAGAAAGTAGTGGCTAGGGAGACAGAGACACTGAACTCCTTTCCATGTACTTGCAAATACATATGCAGCAATGGAGCTTCTTGCTCCTCACCACTTTYGAAAACGTGATATGTTTTGAGTATAACATAGAAATATTTTTTGTATTTTCAGTTTCCTATTTATCATTTCTTCCTCAAAGGAAATTAAATGAAAGGGCTGAATCCTAATCTCTCTTGACTTCTTGGATGTTTCTTGGATGAAATAGAAAATTTAGCCATAATGAGTATGGTATAATGTAGTTTATCTATACTGTTGTAAGTCTATATTATTTATATATAAGGTTAAACTAAAGCCTTGTGCTGTAGCAACTGCAGTGATGAGAAATCCCCTTTGCTAGAAAGATGCTTCTATGCTCATCCACTTCACTAAGTGTGAACCCCTCCCCACACGGATATATAGCAGTTTTAGCAGTTGCAACAGAGSTTTCCCACAAGAAAGACTACCGATTAAACTTGAGAAGTATCTGGAATCAGTTATGCTGAATAGATTGGATACCTTGGTTTCGATGAGAAAATGTGTAGTGCTGTGTTTTGCTAAATCTTCTGACTTTGAGCCAAATCCAGCTCATTTGGGGGAATCTGYCATCACAAACACAGATCTTGAAACAGGCTTTCAGACAATGGCATATCAATACTTTACCAAGGAGGCTGTTACTAGGCTACCAGGCTTCTCCTTGTTTGTGTTTCCTCCAAACTCAAGAGATCTGCAGCTCTGGTATAAAAGAAGAACCATGCCCATGGAAGGAAAAACCATATGAACAGTAAACATTATTTAGAAGTGACACTTTGAAAACTGTTGGGGAGAGTTGGCAGCTTTTCTTTTCTTTTTGCTGTTGTGATTAAAATAATTATAAAATCCTTTCCAAGCAGAAAAACAAAATAACCTGTTGTGCTGATGATAAGGCTGTATTGCATCAAGAAGCAAGTTTCTTCGGAGAAGAAGAGTATAGAAGCCAAACATATTGCACAACAGTTACTACTGGATGTATTAAACTTACTTCTTCCCCAGGAAACAATTCCCTAAAAGCTTCAACCCATTGTGAAGTAGGAGGCAGAAAAAAAACAAGCAAAGTACAGGACGGGATGGAAATGATAGGGTGTGTCTTACCTTTATTTCCATTACATTAATAGGAGAGCTTGTTTGACAGTGCAATGGTCCATGTGTCTGGATATGAAGAAGGTACAGAAGAAATTCTTCCCTACTGGACACAGGCCAGTTGACATGAAGAATTGTACTGTTGATAGTACTTGGTCCTATATTGTGCAGCTGTCAAACAAATATAATTAGTATACAGCTTCCAAGGCAGCAAATAATGGCAAAAAAAMCCCACAGCAATCACCACTTTGATATTTTAAAATTCTTAATGTMCATAGACCTAAAGTGCTTTATGAAAAAGGTATAAATTCTTATTCTCATTTTATCRATAGAGAAGCCTGACAGGACCTTCCCATACTATCCAGAAAGTCAGTGGCTTATCTGGAAGACCAGCCTGTTTTGTTTGAATCTATATTTAAAAACTCAGAATTTTCCCCATTTTTTTCCTATATAGAAAAGACTTGAAATTACCTAAAACCAAAAATAACAGTCTCCAGCCCCAAAACCAAAGCATACTAACAAAACACACTATGCAAATATGTATGATGTTCTTTAACAGAAAATACTGGAAAAGAGCTGCTGAATCTTCAGGATAAGAAAGAARCACATTTCAAGGTGCAGCAGTAGAAAGTTTTTAGCAGATCCTTCAACTATTTTTTTGTGTGGTTAACAACAGTATTTTCAAACCTTCTCAGTTCACTTTCCCCCCGAAAAAGATAAGTAGCATTCCTAGAGTCCTAGGATATCTTTTTTTTTTTTTTTTTTTTTCTCCTGGGAACTGACAGAGAATAAAAGAGCTGCTGAATCTTCAGGATAAGAAAGAA
>NW_020455455.1:2789298-2792568 GCF_003342845.1 Nothoprocta perdicaria
AAAAAAGCAAACAAACAAACAAACAAAACCCCCCACAAGATAGAAATATGTATACTTCAGAAGAAGTCAAGAGTTATTTTCAACAGACTATCTTCTGTTGATGAGGCAATGAGGCAATGTTACATTTTTAAAGTTAGCTAGATATTAAGGTAAATATATTGTTGTGTCACAACACCCATAGTTTTTAATGCAAATTCACTGAAATCATTGGAAGTGCTTGACATGGACTTTAATGAGTTTCCATGCACTATTTCTAATTCTGTCAAACATCTGAAGTACTTAGAGATCTCTTATTGTCAAAGACAGACTCCTWGCATGAACCAGCATCTCCTTCACTAACATGAACACGTACTACAGTTATGCACTACTAGATTAAACATGGTCCATATGCTAAAGTCAGAATATTTACATCTTCTGCACTTTATCTAGTTGCAGATACAGACAAAGACCCAAATTCATCAGGATTTCAACACGAATAGCATCAAGTCCTATAGATATATAAATAATTTTTACCTCATAGATGTGTTCTACTAAAGGACCAATTTCTTCTTCTTTTGTGGGTTCATCTTTGGATTCCCAGTTCTGAAGTGGCAAAACAATTTGTGGGGGGTGAGACACTCTGTAAAACAGAAGAATTGAAATGGTAACTGTTGCCAGTTATCAGCTCTATTACTTTCAGGCAAAATTAAGACCATAGCTGAAAGCTGAAGTCTTAAAGACATGTCATTGGAAAAGGCATTTAAGGTAGACTCACAAGAATTAAGTGAGGTGAGCAATATGATGTTTCCATAAAGTTCTACTGAATCTTTATAGACCACTGAGGGACTGCATTATAATTCCATACTTCCTCTGAAGGATAGGCCTTTCCTGCTAAGCAAGGAAGTGACTCTTTCCCTGTTTGCAGAGAGCAATGCCATCTGTCTGGCACTTAGACCGTTCTTCATGATGAGGTATCTGAACAGATTTCCCATAGAACTAGAGTAAAGGTATGCAGATGCTGTGCTGAGAATGGACAGGGTCCAGGGCTGCAGTCTGAGAAGAGGGGACATGGAGGAAATCTGAGCTCCCAGACAAAAAGCATTTGGGACAATTATGCTTTACAAGAACATGCTGCCGACTCCCTCCACAATGCCAGAACAGGAGACTTGTTCAAAGGTTTTACAGGGTAGTCTGAGATTCTTATCAACTAATTGCATTTTATAGTTTCCTAAACCAAACTGTGTGTGAAATGGAGAGTAGCAATCACAGACCTCAGTCAAACCCACTGTATCCCTTGTGTCAATGAGCAGACACTTGCTTCTGACAGAAATGCAAGAACTCCACGGTATTAGCTGATTTAATTCCAGCTACAATCACAGCCATAATCATAGCTCATTCTTTATTCAGCATTTCCCAAGGTCTCACTCTGCTCCCTATTAGCATATTCCTTGCCATAAAACACGTGTTGCATCATTCCAGTAATAAACCCAGCAGATTCTGCTCTGGTATTCAGCACTAAGTGCATAGATGATCTCACARACAGACCCACACATCCAAACAACATTTGCATTGGTCGCATCCATGGACACAGTTTGAATGCTCAGACAAAACGCTGGCTCTAGCTGTTGTCTCTACAGTGTAGGTTTCTTGTGCTGCGTTTGCAAGGACATCTGTAGTGGGGTCCATTCCAGCAGTCTTGCTTTATGTGACAGGAAAAGTACTTAGTATCTGCATCCTAGGAGACTCCCTATGAGCCTTGGGTGTTCTTGGCATACAGGGTCCTGGAGATGATGATATGTGGGAAGATTTGCTACAAAACAAGTAGTTATTGTTACTAATTGAACCAGCAGACTACTTACCCTCTGATCTGTACTTGAGCCACAGCACTAATGTTCATACGCAGGTTAACTACATTGCTGGTGGGGTTAATCTTGTTAGAACTGGAAGAGAAGGGCACATGCATCATTATTTTGTTTCCAGCTCTACACTTCTATAGATACAGCACTGAGAACCCACAGCACCTGGAATTTGCAGACAGTGCTATTGGACATTGTACAACACGGGGCTTGTTGCTGCAACTCTTCAGTCTTTTAGGCCACCGGTATTTATGTCTGATATTAATTGAGTTCATTATATGTTTAATAACATAACTCAAGCTTCCATCAGAGAATCCTATGCTTGCATATGATGATATAAATGTATTTAGCTCAGAATATCATGTAAATTCCCATGTTCAATTTAGTGATCTGTATGTAACTGAGCATCTGAGTAGAACGCAATGTTGTTCCATGTATTTGAGTAAAAAAAACCAGCATTATTGGACAGTTTATCAGTTGCTTTTATGACTCTCCAAGCTTGTGACTTCTGTACAACAAAGTTTCTAAAGAAAAAGTAACTGAAATAAATTATTTCTTCTCCTTTGTTGCTTTTCTCCATTTCCCTACCCAGTAGATCCCTACAYTGAAATCCTAGTGCTCTCATGCATTTTACTCTCTTTTCATCTTGCAAATCTTTTGTACCCAAAGCTTCCCTCAATTTAGCAGGCCTATTTGTGTGACTATAGTCCATTTATGCAAAGAAAGGTTTGTTGGTACAAAGTCATGGTGATTCATGGAGATAGTCAAAATAAAATCTAGAGATTTAGAATTTATTTAATTAYGGGATTAGTGATACTAAATTCGGAGATTTTTTTTCAAGCACGCCTGGAAGCACTTCTTTGCCCCACGGAGACTAAATGTCTGTTCCTGTCACAGTTCACTGTTATCACATCTGGGTAACATCAGTCAAAGGAAAACATTCAGAGCGGGCCAGCATTCCCAGCAACTGATTCCTGAGGAGTGAAGGGCAGAACTGCTTTGATCCAGGCCTTCTGGTTACAGATTGCTAAAATTAGGGGCAGCTCTAATTTGTTTGTAAACTAATGCAGATTCTCCTCAAAATTAGCTGAACTTTTGATCTAACTCTCCACTGCCATTGCTCTCAGAGGCAGTCACTTAAAATTTGCTTTTAGGTATTTTAAGAATTTTGTGGAGAATCTAATAGCTCAAATAAAAGTTTCAGGACAGCTCTCTGTCCCTAAAGAGTCTACACATGCCCAGCAAAATCCACAGTGGAAAAGGAATCAGATTTAAAGACACTACTCAGCCTCTTGCTATTTCCTATAAGTGATGAGCCTCATTTCCGCAAATAAAATATTTATTTTTCACTTTTAAGTAAATTAAAGATCTTTCTGTAAAATAACACTGGCCAAGACAAAAATGCAGACATATTTACTGTCTTTTTACTCTCTCC
>NW_020455455.1:2792713-2884772 GCF_003342845.1 Nothoprocta perdicaria
CTGAGGCTAACTACCCCCAACTCTTGTTAGGTAGAAAGATTTACACATGAAGCTCTGAACCTCCCCAACCTCATAACATGAACAGAGTGCTCAGGAGAGCTTCTAATGCACCTTTCAGTCTCACAGCTACATTGGTTGTCTTGGTGGACAATGGTATAGATGGTGGACCTAAAATAAAGTTATACACTTTTGCAGAGTGCCAACTCTGACTTTTGCAGAGTGCCAACTGCTGTGTGTGTCTACTGTCCTTCCCTAATTTATGAGCCTTTCTGCATGTCTCTTCCTTCCAGAGCTATATTCTGAGGACAGGACTTAAAAGTCCCAGCTGTTTACTACAGTTAGCCCTGATCAAGGCCCTCATTAAAGGCCAGACACGAGCAATTAGCTCTGTGTGTGGGGCAAGAAGGGCCCCAAGAGGAGCACTACTGCATACTGAATGAGCACAGGCGTAGCAGAAGCGCTGCCATCCACTGGAAAGGTCTCSTGTTTGCTCTTGCCACTACCCTCACTCAGCCACCCTCCTCTGGAGAGYCCTGCAGCCTTTTTGTCCCTACGGAACTGCCCAACATAAATTACAAGAAAATTCCCTGGCAGTAGTATTTTGCCTCTGCAAATGTAGAACAAACKAATGGAAAAATGACAAAGATTCACTGAATTGAAACAAACAGTTTTCTTTCTTCATGTCAGTATCTTTAACTTGATCCCCTATAAAATTTTTGCACTTTCAAGAAACATTTTCAAATATTCAAGAAGCTATTTTCAGTAAGTTCAAAAATATATCAAGAGTATATCTTTCTAAAAGTATACACAGAAAAAAACATTGACAATATTTTTTTGAAGTTAACTCAAAAAGGGAGAATTGTGGAGCAGCATTAACTGCCCTCCTTTCGTTTTCTACCTTGGTGTGGAGAGGTGGCATATTTCTCTTCAAAGCATCATGTGTTTTTAAATACAGTACCCTGTTACAAATGGATCATTGTTCGTTTATCCTRAAGTGGAGAACCAAGGGCAAATTCGGCAAATCTATGGAAAAAACTCAGAACACTGACCAAATCAGTTAACCTGAACTTTAAAGAAGCAAAATCCTCACCATCATCCTATGGTTTATTTAGCTGCAGGCAATCAGCAGAACTCTAAATCCCAATTCTGCCATCCTCCTGAAGAAAGCTACCACAGGAAAGTCCATGAAATAACTACTGACATTGAAGAGTTACAGTGAATTTCTTACAAATTAAATTCACCTATTGGCAGCAATTTGGAATTCAAATAGCCATATTCTTGATAAATCATCTAACCTTTTTATTTGAAGCTCAAAACTGATGTTGAAATCGTCATTTTCAAAATGCTGAACAGAAAATCGGATGCCTGTAGAAAACTGAAGGAAACAAAACAATCATTTACCAAAAATGGTAAGTCCTTCCATACCAAGAAAGCAGTACTGGTTAACCTTAATGTTGCACTTCATGGACTTGTGTAAGATACTGTTATTTTTTTAACTCAGTATTTAATAATATCATTTAGTCACCCTCAGGAGAAAATACCAGATGGAAAACTTGACTGAGAGAGAAACGATTTAGAGGAAAAGAGAAGCACACATCTGAGAACACGAGAACACAACCGTGGGCTCTTCTTCATTACTTTATATTGAGAAACCAAAAGAAATAATAGCTGTCTGCACTGCTCTTCCCTGCCCCCATCCTTGCCTGCCTTCATCCACGCCTTCAGGGCTTCCTGCTCCCTTGGTTGACCTTGCCTCCCTGTCTATAACTGACATGAGAGTTGCATGTTTTAGGTGCCATGGGGCTGACTGATTGCCTATTTTTCTTTAGAGACTATATTAGAAGAAGCTTGATGCTTTAATTTATTTTTTCACTGCCGTTCCTTAGAGTCATAGTTCAGTTAAGAGGAATACGACCTCAAAGTTATACTTGCAGTTCCATTTGCCACAGTGTGCAGCTTCCGACCCRTGAAGGAGAAGTGTGAACTGGTAATCTGCCAAACTAAACCAGTGCACCTCGTGGTTACGGGAGAGGAGAAGACTTCAAATCATCAGAGTCTGAGATTCCCCTACTCTGGTAACTTCCATTTGCTTTGCAAGAGAGATGTGGAATAAAGCAGAACAGGGTAATTCAGAAAACAGAACAGAATTCCAGGGCTACTCACTGGATATAGAGAAATATATGATGGGGTCTCTACAACCCTCTCACTGGACACTGATACAGCCTTGGTATGCAAGTGGTAGGGGAGGAGGGGCAGAAGCCATCTGTCCTCCACATTAAATTAATAAAATTGCACCCTGATGTTTAAATTAATCCTCTTAATTGCTCGCTTTCAACTGCACATGTTTTAAATTTGGCAATTTCTGAATTCTGAATTTTGCATTGAAATTGACAGCGAAGTATACAACCTGTAATCTTGCATGACTTCGCTCTGCCCCCTGTATTGCCTGAAATTCCTGCCAGAGAACTTGCACATTATACTTTCCTCTTTTAAAAGATGTTAACATATATGTGGGGGAACAATCATCCTGAGTAATTCAATGGCATTAGGAAATGAGGACCTCAGGGCTTCAATTATGTCAATACTTCAGTCTCTTACACTCCCAAAGCTTTCTTTTTTGAATGTGCTTCTCTGGAAAAAAAAATAAAAAGAATTTGCCTGGCATGCTTTTCTTGGCATGCTTGGGATAGTGTCAGCAGCAGCAAAGCAGGACACAATAATGTACAGTCTTCTATCAGGGACCATGAGAAGGCATCAAGAGGAAGGATTTTCCTCTGTATTTACACTGCTTGTAGAGGGAGTTTTATTGGTTGTTTGAGCAATCTTTCATTTTCAAGCCTTTGTTAATTTTTGAAAAAATCTTCAATTATTTTTCCCTCTTTCTTGATTTGCTGTGATGGATCACTGATTCTTAATCCATTTGCAGAATTAGAGCTAGCTAAGGCGCTTCAGCTACTTCCTATACTGAAGGCAATATTATCAGCCTAAAAAATGTCAAGTTCAATTCTTCATATTCTGAGCATTTTAGTATTGTAACTATAGCTAATCTTTCTTTCTGGAAGTAATTTTTTTTAAGGTGAAAATATAATAATCCTTAAACTAATCAGAAATGTAACAGATGCTGGAATAAAGATGTAAGCTAATATTATGACCACTTTTTGGAGATGATTTTAACAAATGTCTTCATACTTCACTCACATTTAAAAAGCATGTAATGATTTTTTTTCTTTGTATTCTCTGAGAGAAAAAATTTGAAATAGGAAATTCAGGATTTCTCTTAATGTTTTATTGTATAAATTTGTTTCCAATTCTAGCAGAAAAAAAAAATCAGTGCATCAAATAAACTTTTTATTAGATCAAATAAAGCAGACACAGACTGCCTCCCTGATATCTCAGGCTTAATTCCTTATTTAACACTGAAACACACTCCTACTGTAGGGCTCTAATGAGCTGCAGATGTTGCTTTTGTGTGGTCATAGACTTCCTTAAGATCAAGTAGCCCTCAACAATGCTACCAATAAAGGGGCAAGGGTGCTCACCCAGGCTTGCTGAAAACCCACTGAGGTCAAAGGAGCTGAATTTGATTGAGATTGTAGCAAGTTTGGTCTAGTGATCACCAGACCTCACTATTTTAGTAAGAGGTTCATCTTATCAACTAGTTTAATTTTAATTATATTTTCAAGGTGAAGTTAGTTTTGTGGAAAGTATGTTATTTGCCATGTTAGAAACAACACTTTTTGAAATACATGACATTTACTACTGATAGTCTCTTAATTTGATCTTATGTTCATCACCACTGAAGAGTATGCTGAAAGATGGCTAATATTCCTTTTTTTTTATTTATTTTTGACATATTTTACAGCGTATATGGAAGATGCACCCTCAGGTCCTGAAAAATGAAGTTGGTACATATCAAGAAAAAATGCAGTATCTTCGAAGCCTCACAGTCATTTAATCCTATTTCCAGTCTTTTCCAAAGTTCATGCAATCCTTGACCTCCCTTGTTGCCAAGAATGAGACTGCAAGAAGAGCAATCCCATTACTGAATTTCTAATACTAGAATTTCTAGTAAAACATCTGACTTGCTAAGACTGTTCAACAGACAGCACCAGTAGCCATTGGATACAGGATCTTTGCCAGTCTGATCCATTTTGATGCCATGGATAAGTAATTTGAGCATCTTTCCGGCTTGTCTGTGAAATGGTATCACAGAGAGCTGGTTTGCATTCTGGGCCATACAATCATGTGATTTTCTTTTCCATTTCTTTTTATTTTTCTTTTCTGTAACACAGATATAATTACTAAAAAGGTTACTTACTGTTGTGGGCAATGATTTCATGGCCAAGGATTTTCAAAAAGCCAGAGATCTAGCAATTTTGCTGATAATAATGCATTTTGAGGATGTGAAGTGGCAGATAATTCTGTAGTCCATTGAAGCAGTAATATCCCATGGGATACATCACTAATTCCTGACATAAGCCTCAAACTCAGAAACTAGTCTTAAACCTTACAGAACTCTAGGGATTCAGGGTGCTGAAAAGACATTACAATGACCTCAATAGTTAAGAATTTTAGCAATGTTTGATTTTGACTTAACCTTCCCTTTCCATTCCCTCACAACTTCCATAGAGTCCCTTTCTGAGCGAATAACTGATCTGCTGCCAGCGCAGAATTGTTTTGCAAAATTGGAAATGGATCAGAGCAGCCTTTCATGATTTATGCAATTTGTAGAAAGAGTTGGTATTTCACTATTTGGAATTTTGTTTGGCATCATAAATAGGTTTGGACTGAAAATGCTGAAATTCTTTCACCTTCACTAACTATCCAGGAGAACTGGTTTCAAAGATAAACTTACGCTTTAAGTTTTCACTCTCTATTCTCTATGAAACATTTTTGCACCTGGCTTTGTGATGCCCTATCTTCATAAGCCTTTATATTCAAGCACTGGAATCTTTTGTTACAAGCCAGAATACTCTTGAACATGTTATAAACTCCTTTGTTTTATACTGCTTCTTCCAAGTGTCTCAGCATGAAGTATTTTCTTAGGTATACTCGATAACTGTGCTTTTATGGAAGCCCAAGACCTGATTCTGAAGAAAAATAGGATTAGTTATGATGTGAGAACTCATTGGGAGACAGATGAGAGCAGTACCACCTAAGTGGCCACTTAATGGCATTCCCCAAGTCCTCACACTGCTACCAGTTTGGGTCAGGGATGGTGTGGAGACAGGGCTGGGGGTCGACACAGGACTGTAGTCTTGCACMTCCACACGCAGCTCCGGAGACCACTGCCTTTGCTTATGGCAATATGCACACCACAAAGCAAATGCCAATCTGCTTAGCTTGACATATGATATCAGTGCATCTGGTGTTGACATTTCTGTGTTTTTCTTCCTTCTTTCCCAAATGCATGGGGCTTTACGTTCTCCCTACCACCCTCTCCCAATCATTTGCAATACTTGTCCATTTTTATCTGTTCCTTAATAAGTTGCTTCTACCATGAAATTAACCATTAGATAAGTCAGTAGATATATGACTTTGCTAATTTTATTGCAAGAGGAATTATCTACCCTGATTTTGAGTTTGTGTAGTGCCTCAGACCATTGGTGCGTCCCATCATTTCATTATGAAACTTCATTCTCCAGAAATGCTTACAGTAACTCTTCCATTTTAGGAAGAAAAAAACAAAAATGTTTAGTTCTCTTTTCTACACTCATTGACTCCTATATCTAGTTTCCCATTTTTGTGCAAGGTCTGTCTCAACAAAAAAGTTTATGCTTCCACCTTCAAACTTACTGTCCACAGCATTCAGTATGAAATGCAAACAGTAACGATTTTCAAATAAAAGCTACTGTTTATTGCCCGTATATGTTCATACGTTTGACTATTTCTTTTTTATTAGGGAAGCTACTTATTTGTCCCAGAAAAATTCTAAAATGTTATCAATAGTCTGAAGTAAAACTTGACTCCATTCTCATTTTTGCTGATGTAAATCATGATTTAAACTCATAATGATAGATAAAAACTTGATAGAACATGAGAACTGGATTAAAGAAGCAGTCATTTGCTACCTTAAACAGAAAAAAAAAACCACTAAAAAGCAGAAATGAACACACACAAATTATGGATTGGGATTTCCACCTCATTATACTACTGCAAATCTTGTGGCAACATTTTCTTTGAAGCGATAGTAAAATAAAAATCAGGCTCTAACATCATTAATCTTTTAAAACACCAGATTAATAGTTTTTTTTTCAGAAATATAGTGCTGTCTCTTATTGCAACAGTTTCTAGTCCAAGTAAATAAAATGTTTTAGGTAATGCTTATTGCGGCACATTCTGTTAATTGTTTTCCATTTGCTCCCTTCTAAAAGTCAACTAGATAAAAATCAGCAAAATGCCTCTGGTTTTCCCTTACATTTGCTCCAGCCACCATGGGGTTCCCAAGATCACAAACCACCATTCTCGTTTCATTTTCCATCTTGTAATCACAGCTCAACACACGCAGTGCCTGCAACAAAAGGACACCAACACTGAGGGCAGAGATCACAGGGAAATGCATCCCGTCGGGAAAACGATGCCTTTTTGACCGTGACATCTCTTTTGATTCTAGACACCTGCTCAGTGCACTATCCGAACATATAATTGGTTATCATCAAAGAGAGAAAAGTGATGCCAAGGAATAGCAAATGGGAAAATATTCCACTACTGTAAGAGTCACGTTGAGATCGCTCTATTTCTAGTTTTAACATGCTGCTTTGTTGTCATGAATAATTCCTATAACCACAGTGATGTGATGAAGTAAAAGAGAGTAGGTAAAACTGAGAGAAGGAAATGGGTTTCTCAGTAATCAGAGAAGTCTAAAAAGAAGTCTAAAAGTCTAAAATGTCACTGAATGTCTCTGTAATGAGATATAATAATGAAGGGATTATTAATTAGAGGCATATTATTATATCTCTCTTAATGTAAAATGTGTTGTTGGTTCTTTTTCCTTTCTGCCTTTCAGTCCTTATTGCTAGCTGTGTCATCTGCATACAAAAGAGAGTGTGCAGAGGGAGGAAGAGCTCTCACACAGTGGAAGAGAGGAGGGCCACGAACCAACAAGATGTTCTGTTGTTTTCATCCCTGGCCTATTCAGTAAGGGAAAATACTTGCATATATGCAAGGCTGTAAMGTGGCTTTGCAAAAGCAACAGGCATATAGATCTGTTGCTACGAAGCTCTCCTCTGTGGTTCTCACAGATTAATCAAAACATGTGAGGTCACAGTGTTTGTAGGAAAGACTTGGGGAATTTCCAAACCACTGACTACCAACTCACTCGTCAACTGCAAAAGMCACTGTAAACATGCTGATCTTATCTTGGCCCAAGAATAAATGCAAAGATAGAGCATGTTGTGGAAGAAGCCCATGAGAAGCAAGCTCTCAGTACACCCCTCATCGAACAGTGACACCTGAACAACTTGATAGGAGGAAATAACATTTGTTACAYAGCATGCCCAGGGAATTAATGGCCACTCCAAGCTCCTCTCTGTCAGGGAGTGGGGGGATTTTACACTCTTTCCAGCTGGTTGATTGAGGTAGGAAGCAACTCATGGGAGAAGAAAGGTTATTAACACATTTTAAACCTAACTTTTTTWAAAAAATGTTCATTTTAGATTGACTTGTGGGTTTATAGTTTTCTTGATGAGTTTTTTTTTTGGTTGAAATTGCTATCTGTAAGTTAAAAAAACAGACATTCATCTATATTTSATACTCTGCAATTTCTTTATAAATGCTGCATCATTAGTGCAAAGTAATTTGCCTTTATAACACATTTCTTCGTCCCTTAAAGACTGAACAAATGGATGAGTTTTGCAACAAGGTTGCAGACAATTTAGAAGCTGTAGTCTCAGACTGAAAATGGTTAATGACACTATATCTATGTGGACAGCATTAGAAAAGCCGATTTGTGCAGCAAAAAAACATTACAGAGGGTCAGCTGGGAGAGAATTCTTTCAAGACTAAGATTCTTGCTTTTTTTYCCGACTGATCACCACTTTGGGGTGGTTAAATACTAAACAGGAAAATAAAAGCAGGMAGGAAGCAAGCTGGAGGAAAGAGACTTACACACCCAGAACTGTCATTATCATTAATTTTACGTGTAACTCGGCCAAATGGAGGGTTTTCTCACAAAATCCTTCTAACTGCCACTGGCAGCAACTTACATTTTTATAGCAGCATAAGAACTTCTAGGCAGTTTTGAGCAGCAGCAAAACTCCAACAATTAACGCGTGTTTCTAGGGGTGCATTTTCACTAGAAATTGATTGGATGCTGCAAGTTATCGAGGCAACCTACAAACCTAAATTTTTTTCTGATTGCCCTAATGATGATTACTAATTGATGCCAGAATAGTTAAGCACCACAGGTTACAGAGYAAAATACCTCATTTCCTTGAGCAACACCTTTCAACCTTATTTTTCTGAGTAAAAGTAGGTAGATTAGGTATCTTGATTACGAGGTGCTAGAATCTAGTTTCTCATCTAACTGATGAAAGAAGAACTAGCATTTGTCTGCAAGAAGCTCATGTAATGACCCATCTAGCCAGCAAMTTTGTACTTAAAACATCAATTTTCAGGTAAGATGAGAAGGTTGCAGGATGTTTTCCTATTTTACAAGAGTATCACACTATAGTTCAGAAAAGCGTGGGGTTAGTGATCAGAGTTTATCTACCCATTGCAAAGTCAGTGTGGTTGTGACTTTCAACAGATCAACAGTCCTCACCTTGAGCAGTCATATCAAAATACATTAATTGCTTTGGTATGGAACAAATACCTATCAAGGCTTAAGTATTTGCCTGATTTACTTCAGTAATTACTCCATGGGAGTTTGAGAACTGATGTGTTCGATATGGGAAGCTCTTTCACTGGATAAGGATTAGTGCATAGTTCAAGAAGGTACCTACAATATAAGTATAYACTGTGTCTGCATCTATTGCTGGCCATGGATATGTGAGGACACACTTATGAACACAAAAACTCATGTTTGATGGGAAGTATTTAAGGGATAATTATTTTTCTCTATTAGTGAGAYTAAATCCAGCTTAACAATAAAGAAGCATAAGATCCTGTATAATTATTTTGAGATAATGCATAATGGACTAATTTTTTTCCTGGTTGCATCAGAAGCGTAACAAGTGATTTTTGTGGCTTGTTACATTTCATTCGCTCAGCCTTCAGCGTCTTTTAGCTCTGCTGGCTCTGAGGTGACTATCACTTCTGTCTTAATACTAGGAAGTCTATAATACCTCATTTGTAACTACAGAGAGGACTGTAAACACTGATACAGCGACAGTCAATGAAACCCTTGGTTAAGGAGTTTCAAGATCATAACATCACAATCCATCTGCTCACTGAAATAACTGTATTAAATAAGGGGCATTTCTGGAAGACTSAGACATAGCTCACTGGCAGTGTACTGCATAAATGCAAAAGTAAGAAGTCAAATTTAGCCTCCTCTAAAGGTGACAAAAGAACATTATTTTTTTTCTATGGTCCATGCCTCAATTTTTTATCTATGGTCCATGCTTTATAGATCAACAGACRTTCATCCAGTGTGATAAATTCTCTTACATCTCACAGTCAGAATACCATCAGAAACTGTGCTAAAAGTACAAAAGAAATATGGAGGATAGGAAGGGGTGGGTATTTTTACTTATTTGTTTTGTGCATACAGATGTGCTAGAGAAGTGGAGTTCCAGATCATTTCTGTGTTATCATCTCCAATAACTTCATTCTTTTTTTTTTCTTTCTTTTTTTTTCTGGATTGGGTTAAAAGTCCCTTAATAAATTTAATTACAGAAGGAGAAAAAGAAAATACTTTGTGAGCTACTTTCAACTTCATTAAAAACATTTGTCTTTAGGAAGGAAATTAACTTTCTTTCTCCCACTCTCACCCTTGAGGCCCTTCTGAAAACTCCAGGAAGAAAGAAAGTTCATGTTGCAACAGACTGGGAGATTTATGTGCAGATGAGGTGATTCAGATTTGTTGTCCAAAAGAGAATACTTGAACACTCTGCTTGTTTGCAGGATAGTGTTTCATCTTCGCTCTTAAAAAAGCAAACAAACTCCAAGAAGAAACACTGCAAGTTCAGTTCAGCTTGGCTGGGCTTTAGTCTTCTGTGTCCTTCTGTGAATACTGGCACACTTTACATTATAATTGCTTATCTGGTCTATCCCTAAGACAAAATAATTGGGTAAAAATGAAATCATTTTTTTTTAAGTTTTATAGTGCAGTTAATATTCAATTATCCAGGATGCTGGATACCAGAACACTCTTAATAATGGAAAAAAATCTGAGATACTGGGAGTACATCATATTAGGACAGAGATGTCCTAGTGAGTGGAATTCAGYGGGCTCATTAACCATGGCCAAGAGCTGGTACCAGGAAACTGAAGGTTGGAAGCACTCAATCAGAGAATCATTATGGTTGGAAAAGACCTTCAAGATCATCGAGTCCAGCCCTTCAACACCATGCCTGTTAAACCATATCCCTAAGTGCCTCATCTCCATCACCCTTACCAGCTATCTACTAGCTGCTTTCAGCTGGCATATCCTATGCAGGTTAACCTTGCTCTCACTTCGGATTTATTGTCACTAACATTTTGATTTTCATTTACCTTGTTGTTGCGTTCAACCCCAGTATAATCAGCTTCTGGTGGAATCTTTATATGTAGCTCAGCTTCATAGGCTCCTTCTCCATCGTTCCTTGGGTTTACTATGAGCATGATGTAGTTTTCTTCCCCTATTATGAGCTGATCTTTATCTCTATATAGAACATACTACTTGTCAGGAGTTAAAAAAATACACAATTAAACTTTAAGCACGAATAAACCAGATATCCAATTTACTCGCGTAGCATCTGTTCTAGAAAATGTTTTGTGAACATCAAAGTAAAAGTTTTTCACAAAAATATGACTCCAGTAAGAAGCAGACATGCACCTGGGAAGGAAAGAGCTCAGAGAAAATACACAAAACAGACACTGGAAATAGGCTACCACAGAACTAACAAAGTTAGTTGTGTGAAATTTCAGAGCCTGACTACTTTCTACCTAGAGAGAAGTATCTAGTGGAGGAACTTAACTGCTCCATCAGTTACTTTCTGGAGGACATGAAGTTTTCAGCATTTCAACTTTCCCTTCATGCCTGTTGCACAGTGAGCAATGACACAAGATCTCTGTCCCCTTCCCTTTCCCATGGAGTCAGATAATTGCCAGAGGTTCCTGTTTGGCACATTTCTCCCTCTACAGGAAGAACTGTTGCCATGCTCTAAAATTCTGTTTTATTGCACTGTAAAATGAATTCAAAAGAATTCTGTCCCAAGTTCATACTCACTGAAAGTAATAAAGCAAAAAGTTTCTTGCAACAACAATTTATATTATCTGTTGGCATCTGTAGAACTAGAAACATTTCTAACAAGCGTTTCTAAACTATATTTTCTATGATTACTGTTAAACACTGTGAATGTGCGTGGCATAGATATATTTTGTAAGCCAGGGCTTCCACATTTCTTGCTTTTAGAAGAACTGGAGGCAGTAATTAAAATCTGGAAATCAGGCAAGGCTGACAGGAAAGGATATTGCCAACAACTGAATGGAGCTCTGCACATTTCATTCCGTTAAGGCAGTGTCCGAATTTTGTACTACATACTATCACTTATTTAATTAAACTTACGGCATAGCAGAAAGTTGCAAGTCAGGGATGCACAAGTTGTCCTCTCCACAGTCTACTAGGATGTAAGCCTGTATTCAGAGAATCACAGAATGGTTGAGGTTGGAAGGGGCTTCTAGAGATCCTCTAATGCTCCAGCAGGGACACCCAGAGCACGGGGCACAGRGCGGCATCCAGGCRGGTTTGGAAGATCTCCAGAGAAGGAGACTCCACAGCCTCCCTGGGCAGCCTGTGCCAGGGCTCTGTCACCCTCACAGGAAAGAAGTTCCTCCTCACATGGAGATGGAACTGCCTGTGCTTCAACTTACACCCATTGTCCCTTGTTCTATCACTGGGGTATTGTTGCAAATAAATTTATAATACATTTAACAAATGTTTCAAAGTCCCTGGCATAAATGCCACTAGCATTGCCCTGGTGAACTGGTTATATCTATAACCTCCTCCTAGCGCGAGCAGTGCTAGAGACTATTTGAGACTGTAAATAAYGTCCTTAGCAGAACATCATAACCTCTCAGGTCCTTTCCCAGCCTAGTAATGTGGCTTGCATATTCTAGAAAGCAATCACAATTGTGAAAGCAATGACATTTTGGAAATGCTTTAAAGACTTGCCAGACTTGCCTGGTTCTATATTTATATTCAATTTACATCTTGGATTAATTAAATTCTTCTGTAATTTCTGGGAATGCTATGCTATTTTAAGGAAGATGTCACAAATCGTATTCCTACATGCTTTCATATCTATATACAGAAAATGCTGCATGCAAAATTCATACCTGTTCTGTAACTGTGCTCTTCTGATAATAGTTCAATATTGGCTTTACAACAAGGTTATCTTCAAAATTGGATTCATCCAAGCTATAATTCAAGTTTATGTTGATGGGAGATAATTTATCTCTGAATTCTGTTTCATCCTGCGGGTGACAATCACATAATAAAAACAATGCATTCATATACTTATTCCACTTGAGTATGTAATTATCAAAAATCAGAATTTGCTCTTTACTGAAGGCTTCACTGCTTTGATAGGCGTTGGATGATTTCCAGCTACACATAGTGTTGTTAAGAAGGTAGAATGACTCCCCAGTGACTGCAATGCCCAGAACACATGGCCTCCCCAGACTAACATCCACAAACAGCATCCACAGCCAAGCTGAGCAGACTCAGGGTTTTCTCAAAGCATCCACCTAAAATGGAGRTGTTTAAAAAAGCCACACACAGAGCCAACTCCTACCAGCTCCTGCCTCCTTACCTTTGGAATGGAGGGAGGGCCTGGGTTGATTTGAGGAGCTAATATTGTTGGTTTGTTCCATAATCAAGGATTTATATGTGTCAGTGATGGCAAAAATCCATCATCTTTATTGTCGAAATACTCCCCTAAAAACTGCTTGAACCTCCTCTTCAGGGCTTTTCGAGGAGCAGCCTTAAAAACCCGCTTCTGTTGTACCAGATAATTTCAGCTACAGGTGAATGAATACTCAATGACTTTTTAATCTTCACAAGTTAAGTTTCACAAATTAATTTTATACATTTAAAAAATGTATTGGCCTGAATTCTAGGCCAATATTTTTGGGAACAGTCCTTTAAAATACCCGCTAGAACTAAAATGACATGAATACTCTTCTGCAAAGGAAACCTTTCTTTTATATTTTCATTGAGAAAACACAGGAAAACTCTCCCTGGCAGAAGAATAGACTGGTTACCCAGATGAGGCCTTATGTTAAGTAAATAAATTCAAGTTAATTACACTTTCATAATTTTTGGTTCCCCTGTAAACTGTTATTAGTTTTGAGATGACCGCYGCAAGAAACGTACTATTTTTATTATTCTTTCCAAATCTCTGGTTCTACTCAACTGAGGAGACAACAGTCCAAAATATTTTAAGCAACTTACTCTGAGATACACAAGGAAGTCCTGGCAATGAAGCTGTTTCTGTCTTTCCATCACAATGGAGAAGTAATGATGTGACTGATGGTAATCAAAGAAGAGGGTCCTCTTAACAGCTCCTTTCTGTTTCAGCGAATCTAATTGCAATTCACCTTTCAGCACTAGAGGATTTAAGTAAATTTAATATTCATTTAATATAGCAGGGGAAATAAAAACTAGCAAAAAAAACCCATGTATTACAGTTAATTATTCTAACAAAGTCTTCCAGGTAAAACTAATGCAGACCTACAAGTGCCTGTCTATCTATTAGCACATTAGCTTTTGATTATAGAATATGTGTAATTTCAGTTAAGTTTTATAACTTTATTTACAAAGCATATCTGTACTGAGCAGGACTTCTGCTTCTTACATTTTTCCCCCAAAATACAACATCACCCAAATAACCACATTCTTGTTTGGAAAACGGATTGAACTGAATAAAAAAATCTTCAAGTGAACAATACAAGCTTCCTGCTTATATATTTTCTTACTATAGAAATACTTCATTTCTAACGTCTTTTAATATGTAAGAAATACAAGTAGGTGAGTCTGAGTAAATTTATATAAAGAATTTCTTACCTATCTTATCTGAAATACTTTGACCTTCAAAAGCTGCACAGACTCTTACAGTAAAACTATATAAAAAAAAAAAGGAAAGGTAATTATTAACAAAAGGAGAGCCGACCTGGGAAGCAGCAAGACATTGAAGTTTTTCATTCTTTTTTTTTTTTCAACAACTCACTGCTGCCTCACGGTTATCTTGTTGTTAAGGCATTTAGTAACTCTGTCTTCTCTGTATCCTCTGTGCCCAAGGCACCCACTCCTTTCAGCCACAGGCCCACCTTTTCCCTAGTCTTCCTCTTCCTGCTGATGCATTTATAGAAGCCCTTCCTGTTGTCCTTGGCATCTCCTGCTAACTTCAGTTCCAAACAGACCTTGGCCTTCCTCATTGTACCCCAGCATTCTCTAACAGCGTTCCTGTATTCTTCCTATATGGTCTGGCCCTTCTTCCACATTATGTATGTGCTCTTTTTCTCTTTAAGTTTTCCCAAGAGCTCTTTGACCATCCATGGTGGTCTCCTGCCTCGCTTGCTTGACTTCTTTCTTGTAGGAATGCACCGATCCTGAGCTTGGTGAAAGTGGTGCTGGAATATTAGCCAACTCTCCTGGACCCCCTTTCTTTCTAGGGCGCTGACCCAGGGTATTCCTCCAAGGAGCTCCCTGAAGAGATCAAAGGCAGCTCCCTTGAAGTCCAGGATTGCAATCCTACTTCTTGCCTAGCTTCCTCCTCACAGGATCATAAATTCCAACATCTTATGGTTACTGCAGCCACCACTGCCCCCAACCCTCACATTTCCAGCTAGGCCCTCTCTGTTTGTTAGAATCAGGTCTAGCAGCATCCCTCTCCTTGCTGGCTCCTTTACCACTTGCATCTGCAAGATAACAAGAAGTTATCTGCAATGTTCTACAGAAACCTCCTGGACYGTCTGTTCCCAGCTGTGTGTTTATCCCAAGAGACATCAGGGTGGTTGAAGCCCCCTRTAAGGTCTAGGGCCTGTGATTGTGAGGCTTCGTGCAGCTGCCTGTAGAAGCCTCATCCACTTCTTCCTGGTCTGGAGGCCTGTAGTAAACAGCCTGCACAGCATCTCCCCTGTTGGCCTGCCTTTTAATCCTCACCTACAGACTCTCAACTAGCACTTGTCCTCCCCTGTGCTGAACTCCATACATTCCAGTTCCTCTSTCATGTAAAGAGCAACTCCACCACCTCGCCTTCCTAGCCTGTCCTTCCTAAAAACTCGAAAGCCATCCACGGCCACATTCCAAATATTAAACTATACTTAACCACTAGGTTAATAGGAGTGCTGATATACATTCCATGAATAAAATGCAAATTCAGCTATATTTCCACCTTTTTAGAATTATATGTCAACAGATGAAGAACTGATCATTTGCTTACAAGGACATGAACAGCAGGAATGAGAAAAGCCCACGTAGCTGCAAAAGCACAATTTAGGTATCAGGCTTCAAAGGCCAGTCTGACACGTTATAACACAAAATTGTAATTCTTCAAACGTAAACTCATAAACTGCCATCATCATCATCTCTGCTTTGATAGATCACACAATTTTTAAATTGATATCTGAAGTCATATACTTAACTGTTAATGTAAGAGCCAAGGTTTAATCCTTCCACTTCAGGCAAGAAGGGAATGACAGTGCAAAAGACTAAGACTTGGCAGTTCATTAATCTCTTGGCTCTGGCTATCTGGCAATATAATAAGTTAGGCAAGATTTGGACACACAGTTGTGAGTCTCAGGATATTCAATGAAGAAATAATTCTAATGAGATCAACAAAGTTTGACCAAAATGCAAATGAACTAGAAATGTTCATCACTTTGAAAAGAAGATGCTGTGAAGTGTCTGAGGGCTGTTTTAGCCTTTTGAAAAAAGGAAAGCTGAAGAAATGTTGAATTCAGAAAATCTTTGAGATTTACTATTTGATTTATAGGCACATTAAAAAAATGGYTGAATTTCAAGCTTACCTGTAGCTTGTATCTTACTTGCCTGTTTTCTCTGTGCTTTAGTTTTCCAATTTATATGATGGCTAAAATAATATTTCCCTAGTACTCGAAAACATACAATAATCATCATTATTCATATTTTACACTTCCTGAAACTTTTTTGGTAGGAGCTCTCTTTTCATTCTGATTATGCAATGTCAATCAGTAGATGTTTTACACAAGTTGCACAGCTGGCTAAGAGATACAGCAATCGATCCCAGAGGACTGAGGAATTCTTTGCCTGTTGGAGTTTCCCTACAAATTGTTTTCATCTGTACAATACAAGCTTATACCAACTAAAGAGAAAAAATACAGTGTGCAAAAATGCAGCTGCTCTTCAGTCATTTTGGAAGTCTAAGATAAATATTTCATACTATGATCTAAATCTTTAGGAAAGAATATTTTTGAGTAAAGCAGACAAAATAAATTAGGATCCTACTAAAACTCTTATAGATAAAAACAAAACATTTTCAAATTATTTTAATAGAAAAAAATTAAAGGTAATGAAAAAAATACAATTAAAGAGTATACTTCTTTTTTCCCACTGTTGAAACAGTATTTTAAAGCAGGATCGTTTTTTAACACAGGTACGTTGATGTATTTCTCTTGTGTAAAAAATACCTGTTTTCTTCCCCTAAACTGATTATAAGCATTATGATTTACAGAGAATGAACTCCAATATAGAATGAAATATTTTTTAAAATTCTTTAAAAAATGGTGTTTTGAAAAAAAAATCACTTGGATTAATGAAACTGTTTCAGTTCAATCTAAATTGGTATTGCATAAAATGTTRAAAAAGAAGTTGCTTGAATCAAAACATAAGGATGTTCTATTCAAGAAGACCTTTTTATAGGTCTTTAGGACCTATACAACCCTTTTTATGGAATTATTTTTGCAGAAGATGACACTTTTCTGTTAGTGGTTTTGATGTTTCAAAAATTGTGTCTTTCTACAGAAATGACTCATTGGAAATTTTTCAATTAGCTCCATTTTCCTGTTTCCATCTTCTGCTACAATGTTGCTTTATCTCATTGCCTAGATAGGGACTATACATTGATTAATTCAGGATGAATTTTGAAAAAAATAGTTAGTGAAGCCCTTCTATAGAAGTGTTTTGTGATTGCACATTTCTACCAAAAGCTGTATTACCTTAGACAATGATCTTTTAAGGATGTGTCCATCTTTGTCCTCTATGGCAGTTAAAAACAGCTTTCCTGTGACCATAGAGAGACAGGTACAGCATCCTGTGAACTGCTGTCTGGATGGGCAGCAGAACAAGGTGGTGTATTTTACCTCTTCCATAAAGAACTGAGATCCCTTTCCTTAACTGAAAATGGTGGAAACACCTGCTTTTAGTATTATTTTCAGTTCCTTTTTCTCCAAAAGATGTGTACTTTGGCAGATATGTGTTTCTGTGTTTGGTCTCTCTTAGTGGTTTTATGTTTTTTGCATCTGGACACTTCATGGAAATTTGCAACTTGATCCAATGAGCATCTCATATGCAGAAGGAGCTAATGGTATGCAGTGTACCACAAGACTGAATTTTCAGCTGCTTTAGTTTGAGAAATTGTGAGTTAATGGAAGGTACCAAAAAGAATTCTATTTTTTCCATATTTTCCATATTTTCCATATTTTTTTTGTTGGACTCCTAGCAAGCTTGACAACTAGCAGTTTCAACAACTGCAGTTTGCAAACAACAGTTTGGAGTAGAAAGCTATTTGAAAAGTAAGAGGAAGATGACGATGTTTTCTGCCTAATCATGAACTTACCAGGCCAACAAAAGCTGAGAGCCAGGGAGCTGGCAAGTTTTATTGTCCGGATTCACAATCATGGGGTTCAGGATGAGCAGAGCATTCACTGTCACCACGGGCCTGGCTCTAGGGGACAGAAATAAGGTTTACTAGACAGAGAAGGTACATGTTAAGGTAAGTTGCAGCAGAGAAAACACATAAATGACATGGCTGAAGAGAAGCTGAAAAAGTTGCATTACTTGAGAAAAAACACTTTAAGTGTTGCTCCTGCCCGAAAGGATATTTATTTTTGTCAGAAATTATGATCCCTCCTACTATGATATTTTGAAAGTTCTTCACAGATATCACAGGGTAACAGCAGGCAGYGTCAGGGTAACAGTGTCCTGCACTTACATGACATTTTCAGATTTGCTGCCTCTATTTAAGAGTCTTTTAGAAAAATAAAACTAATTTGTTTAAAACAGATTATGATCTGGACTGCCTTGAACCAGTAAGAGGGTAAACCTTATGYGACAGCTCTTGACACTATTGAATAACAAAGTGTTATTAAGTAATGAGTTTTAATTGAGAGCAGTTTAAAAGAGAAAAGAAAACAAGAAAGGGTCTAAATTCTGTTTTCTAAGACAGTGATACTATTTTACAGTAACTTACATAATTCTGACAAAAATAGTTTATGACTAAGTTATTTTCCCTGTATTTTAATCAATAGCTGATTTTGTATGATTATTTTRTATATCATATATCTTCAACAAGACTCAAAACTAAAATTACCTTCTTTATTTTTGTACAACAGAGAAAACATTTTTTTTTCTAGCAAAATCCRGTTAATAATACTCTATTTCTCCATTATGAAAAGTGGCACATTTGATACACTTTGGCCAGGAAGTGGAAAGGTTGAGGGCCTCTCACCTTTCCTTTACTGAAATCAAATAAATCACATCTTTGGGAGTTAGTTCTCAGATGTTTCACATCCTGTGCAGTCATTTACGCCACTGCCAAGTGATGCACTGCAAATTATTTTCATGTTTCTTACACAGGGCAAGAGGAAAATCAGGTCTAAATCTTATGCTCTAAATCTTATGCTATCTATTCAGTTGGGAAGTTGAACATGCAGTCTCATCCAGGTACTGTTGGGAACATAGATAATATGACAGCAATCAGACATATGACTGCATTGTGGCAGCAAAGGTGACTTTTTAGTTGAATATTTACATGTTAAGAATTGTCTGCATGGCTGGACTAAGAGTGGCAGCAGCACATTTTAGTTCCTGCATCTGTTAGTTACAATTTATGCTAACCAAATTCTGCATTTAGTGAAAAGTGTACTGATCAGCAACTGTTACGGAGAGGTACATAACAGAATCTTGTATAGGTTTTCTAAACTGAAGTCAGAGGTAGCAGTCTTTGTTTCTATGTATATAGCCTCMAATATATATAGCCTGCAAAAAATCAGTCATTTGTAAATCTAAAATATTCACTAAATTCCTCCATAAATAAATGAATAAACAAATGAACATAATTTTCAGTATTGTGSTTTTTGGATGCTTCTCGTATATGCTGTAGTAAGATCTTTTAGATTATACAGGAATGGAGGGTTAGCTTTAAAGGTAGAAAAAAATGACTTTTCCCTTTGTTGTCTGATTTAAAAAGGGTTGAGAGTCCCACTATCCAAAAAAAAAAAAACTTCTTGGAGGTAAGAATAATCATGGAAAGTGTCATGAAAATAGATATTTTTAAGCATATCCAAAAACCAAACTAATAAAGCAACTGCATTATTTAAAATATGCTTAATTACCATTCATAATTATGATCTTTCATGCATTGTATCAGAGTAACAGAAATGTGAAATTAGTTTTATTTGCAGATATTCCACTGAAGCTATAAAATACAAATTCCATTATATTTACCACATACCTATAAACAACTGCTTTTCCAGCTCCAAAGGCACCTACAATTAAATCTGGAAAAACAAAAGAGCGTCAGAAAAAGTATTCTCTTGCACATTTTTTTCCAGTCTAAATGACATCATTTATATTTAAACGGTAGCAACATAAAACAAATATGATAATTCACACTTTCCAAGTGATTACGTAACAGCAAAAGAAAATATTTCACATTCCAAACCATTACTTGCCATTACAGAACAGATAAACAGAACAGTAAACCCATTTTGTAGGTATTATCCTGTGGTTCACATTGAAAGATGATGAGATTGCTTCCGGACAACATAAATTAAACTTCATGTTTTATGTGATTTTTTTCACTGATTTAATCATTACCTCTGTATGTATATGAGCACAGTGTRTCTAAAGATAGTTAATTTAATAGTTTTCATTGTTGAGAGCTTTGGGCACATCTTTGTTACTAGACACAAGCCTGGGTTGGACTCCCACAGGCCATTTTTTCTCTTTCTGCCTGTAGTCCCCAGACAAGACTCCCTGGAAAGATCCCAAATAGCTCTCTGCACCACTCAGATCTGCTGGAGAGAAAAGGATGATCATTTCTTCTCCCTGATCTAGCCGGAGTTCCCTCTGGGGAAGGGAATGGACTTTGTTCCTATTTGATCCCCCCTTATGAAAGGTCCAGCTGGGCACCAATTCCACTCCACTGTCCTCATCGYGTGGTCTCATTTACAAAAGGAGAATTCAATAGACTGTGTCTTAAAACAGACTTTGCTGTGACACAAGCTAAACTGATCTAAGTGAATTCGTTTAAAACAGAACTCAGGGTTTTAAACAGACCCTTATTTGGTGCTTTCATAGTTCTAGAGCTGGTTTGCTTAGGAGGCACTGCAGTCCCCAGACATGATGCTTCAGCGCTGACTAGCTTGATGGGTTTGGGCCAGGTCTGGTAGTATTGCCCAGTACTCTGTCTGCCTTTCAGATGGTTAGGATTTAAAAAGTTTAAGCAAAATAAACTTTCGATGCTCCACATGGGTAACAGCCTGTCCTACAAAAAATTCCACTGAATAATCCCCTAGTAGGAGAGGCAGTGGAGAGTTTATGGGCATGATCCTCTTTTTGTTACAACATTTACATTTCTCTGCATCCAGTGGCCTCACAGAAATATGCTTCAGGGTCAGAAACACTTTAAATGGCAGAAGAAAATGACTGCTGTTTCTATCTCCTTTTTGGGACATTTATGACTTCTTTTCATTAATGTCTTTTGCAGGCAATTTGCAGACAGTACCAAAACTCTTAAGATATTTTTCTCTTGACATAAACAACTGTGGTGAGATATCACCATCACCACACAGGCTCTGCAACACACATCCCAGATAGCAGCACACATAATAATCCCCAAAAGATTTAATATTCTGTTTCACAAAAAAAGAAAAAAATTGAAAGAGAATTTATGGTATAAACAGATAGTGAAAGACAGCATGGAAGGATTTCCATTACTTTGTCCTTCCTGTCTGGATATTTGCTATGAATCCTGCAATAGATGAACTTAGAGCATGTTCTGTTTTATACTGGGACTAGATCCCTAAGGGATTCAGTTAGGCTAGGTTATGGCAGAGACAAAACAGGCAGATATTCAGGATTTATGAAGACCCTGGATTTGAGAATATAACATGATCTTTCACTAAAAATAAAGTGCTCATGAGCACAAGGGAGAGCTTGAACACCCAGCTTGAGGAAGCTAAAAGAAGGCAGTTTGAAGCTAAAAATAAATGACTCTGAGTTACAGTTAGTCTCACTAACCTAAATGAGCCCTTAGTTTGAACACTGAGAGCTCAGTGGAGTTATCACCCACCATTTAGGGAGCCTCCCTCCAATATGAGTGGGGAGAGATCATTAAGATATTCACATCTGCTTAAGAGTTAAATAACGGTTTCTTTGCAACAAAGCCCAGCTTATTTGAAAACAAGGCAATGGGTGTAGGGGAGAAATGATAGTCTCCAGGCATAAAAACATTGCTCTTGTATGAGAAAACACTTTTTCTGTACTGTCACCTCAGCCAGTCTTGGACCTGCAAGGAAAAGTCTGAGGACACATTCAATGAGGACAACATCACACAGGGCCCAYGTGAACATATCCTGGCAGTGGGGACCACTTTCATCCTGCTCTGGTCTGGGAGCTGCTACTCGATCCCCGACATGTCTTTTTTTCCCTGCTGTAGATTATGCTTATTCTTGAGCTGAAGAACCTGAGAACTTATTAAGCAGAAGAAGAGGACTCAGCAATAAATATGCCAAGAACAAAACATACTTATATCCCGTGACAATAGGTAAACYGGGAAATAAGGAGCAGGTCATTGTATATCCAGACAGAATATTCACGGGGAGATCCATTATAGTTATGCTCTATTTTTACTTGTTCTGCTACAGAACAGTAGTTTTGTTCTTCTTTATTTTATGGGGTCTGAATCCTATACCCATTATTAGAAAAAAATCTATTTTTGTCATGCATAGAAATCCATGATATTTGAACTCACATCAAATCAGAGTCATTTATAAGCAGAAGTTTTGAATTTAYTGTGTGTTCTTCAGAGGAAAAGCTATTAATCATTTCCATGAACAAATGCATGAGATGTCTAAATTATCTGGTTTGGCAACTTTTCCTCTCCTAAAAATAGACAGACGTTGACTTTATTCCTTGCTTGTTATTTGCTAAACATGCAATATCATTGATGCAAAGGTCACTAGCTGAAAAATAACTATTTGACAAGGAATTTGGAATTCTATAGCAAAAACGCCAGCAAAACTAGCTATCTGTAACCCTTCCAAACAGAGCCTGAAGAAAATCATTTGCATATAAGAACATCTGTCTGCATGTTTGCATTTGTCAGGGTTTGTTTTCAAGCCTTGATTAAAAATGTGTATGCATTAAGACAGAAAGAAGAGACAAGTTTTCTGGGTGTCCCTGTTTCAGCAGGGATTTGGACTAGATGATCTCTAGAGGTCCCTTCCAACCTCAACCATTCTGTGATTCTGTGATTCTGTGATTCTGTGATTCTGTGATTCTGTGATTCTGTGTGAAGTTTCTGAACCACAAATCTCCCTCACTTTTCTTCTCGTATTTCATGTTTTTAGGAGGATGAAGGACCCTCTCTTGACAGAGCTGAGTGAACGACCCCTCTGCCTATGCCATCTCATGGAGATGATCCTCTAGCAGCTGCTTCCCTTCAGAGGGCAGAGGACTGGAAGGGGCCTGGTGGGAGCTGCAGGTTGGTTCTCTCCATGGCTGTCATAGAATCACAGAATCATTATGGTCAGAAAAAACCTTTAAGAACATTAAGACCAAGCATAAACCCATCACCACCATTCCTGTTAAACCATGTCCCTAAGTGCCTCATCTACCTGTTTCTTAAACACTGCTAGGGATGGTGACTCCACAAATTCCCTGGACAGCATGTTCCAGTCATGGAGTAAGTGATCAGTGGCTACCAGCACCATCCAGTGAAGACCTGCTCACTTGGCACAAACCTCACTTGTAAAAAATCCAAGAAAGAAACAATGGATGGCTGAGTCATCTTCCCCACCACGGCTCCATCTACCAGTATACAGGCATGAAAATGTTCACATTAGGGGCTCAGAATGACTCACTGACATATTTTAGTACCACTTTGTACAGTCTATCAGTTTATTGGCATATTATATTTACTGMAAAACAATTAGAATCCTATCTGACTACACGTGTTGATGGAAATTTCATAAAAGAGAGAATGAGAAAATTGAGTAACTGGAAATCCTGTTAAAAATCTTTGTGGGCCTCTTTCCTTCTTTCCCTCAGCGGATYTGGTGCCAAGAAGGTCCATGATTAGATTTCTCTTTCTCTCTTCTGATTTTAGCAAGTCCTAAATTCCCAAATCCCAGCTGGAAAATTCTGTTAAAGAGTCATTACTAGAGCCTTGAGCATAATAAGGATATAGGATTATCCAGTTCAGCCAACATTATTCAAAAAAAATCAGTTTAAATCTATATACATCCACCACAATTACTTTTTCTAAACCTACTCTTCACAATGGCCTTGATTCTTTTCCATTTTCAGCAATTCTGGTAGCAAGTCTGTTAATAACAGCTAAGGCTAATTCATTTCAATTCTCCATTTTTGTCTGAATGGGACCATTTCCTAATAAAATGTTGTTTTTTCACTCCATTATACTACAAACAAATCCAAGGGGCCTCCCTTGGATTAATTAATGTTTTGCCACTTCATTGAATTGCTGCTTTTGGGGATTAATTGCTTTATTCTTATATTCCACAGAGAACACTACTTTGAATTGTACTAAAAGAATTTTTAGAAAAGCTTATCTGCAAATTAAACAAAACCACTAATTTGCCATAAAATTAATATATTTGCAGAAGACTCTTGGCTTTTCACTTCATTTTCCATTGGCTACCTCATATGAAAACATACTTAGCTGGTAGAAACACTCCAGCTTTGTTGCATTTACTGGCAGAACCTACAACCTTGTTCTGGCTCCTACGCTCGACACTCCTCTCTCATCAGAGCAGACACAGCTTTTCATTGATTTGATCTTTTTTTTGTCTCCCACAATTCTCCTCCTGGACCAATT
This sequence comes from Nothoprocta perdicaria, assembly GCF_003342845.1. Lineage (NCBI taxonomy): Eukaryota > Metazoa > Chordata > Aves > Tinamiformes > Tinamidae > Nothoprocta > Nothoprocta perdicaria. The sequence continues at coordinate 2,817,178 of NW_020455455.1, forward strand.
TCATAATTTAATCATCATTAGATTACAACTGTGTGGTATTGTTGGCACACTGCCTACTGCTCTCAAAATTTTTGAATGCTGAACAACACATGCCCCTCAGAAAGAAACCTGAGGGTTTTCTTCCTGCTTCATGAGTTAATTTATTTAGCAGATGGAGCTGTTAAATACTTACATTTTAATAAGATTAGATAGGATTACTGAAGTTCTGAAATCYTGTCACAGCTGTTTCCTTCTTAAAATACATCTAGTGCTATTTGTTTATATTTACTGCGTGTTACTCTTAAATAATAACTGARCCCAGAATAAGGAGACCCAAAGATGCCTTTATCCATTTCCCTGCTCTGCCAAAAGCTTCACTAAAAGAATAAGCAAAAGAAAAGGTCAATATAGCTGGCTCTGTTAAATCAGGATCCACTGAAGGTGAACTTTCAGCAGCACTAACCCCAGGGAACTCTCTGAGTTAATAGGGAAGACTTACACAAGCATCTAAGCAGGCAAGGAGCAGAAACAATACTGCCTCATTTATTTGGGCAATTAACTAATCAACAATCTTTGAATGGTAAATTCACCCAGAGCACTGCTTGGGACGCTGCTGCATTTTGTTAAAAGCAACTGGTTAAATAATTCTGTCAGACAAATTCATTTGAAGAAACCACAGTCTGCCAAAGGAGATGCCACAAGAAGAAAGCAAGCCTAATAAGTTGAATAAGTTATTCATTATAAACTATTTGCTCAGCTATAACCAGCCATCAAGTGGCTGAACATATGCTGAAATGTGAGGGTGGAAACTGTACAGCCTCCGAATTCCTGAACCCTGCACGGCTGGATGAAGCAGCTGGAAGCACAGCACCATCACCAAGAGAATCACAGATCCCATGTGCTCAGTGGGACCAAACCTTGAACAGATGCCCAGAAGCAAAAAAAAAAGAAAAAAAATCTTTCCCATTAAACATATCTATGGATTTCTTTAGTTATTGTCAAAGTTGAATGACCTTATTTAAAAAATAAATACAATAATAAATAAAATAAACTACATTTCAAAATGCAAACCTAAGATGAGATCTTATTCCCTGCTGCTGTCAAGGTCCCCTGACAACACAAACAAAGCCATTCAGGACGGAGCAGAGACCCTAAAGCCCCAGATTTTGCTGGAGGGCAGTGGAAGCTGTGTCAAAAGGCTGCTAATATGTTCCACATTAGGCTGCTCAAGTGTTTCAGGACAGAGGACAGGCAGGGAGCCTGTGCTGAGGCAGACACGGCAGGAGATCCTGGGCGTGCACGCACCCTGACTACACCACTGCAAAGGGCAGCACAGTATCTCTCACAAAATTTCTGCAGCTACAGAAAAAAAAAAAAAAAAAGGAAAAGAAAAAAAGAAAAAAAAGTCTTTTATTTTTATTTGCCCCAGTCACTGTCCCCCCTTTCTATCTTAATACTGTTTTTTTTTTACACTGCTGTCAATCCAGAGTAACATCACTAAGTCAATATCTACTTGATATACAGCAGCATAAGCGAGGACTTCTAATATTACTTCCCCAAATACAATTTTTTATATATAAAAAAAAGTGAAATTAAGATCTTTCAACTAAACAATTCAACTCCTGAATTTATGTTCTGGTTTCTTTTCCTAGAAGTACTCAGTTTCAGACTACTTTATCTCTTTTTGATTTGTTTACTTTTTCAGGATTGTTTCATAAAATGCAAGAGTAAATGGCAGGAAAAGAATAAAGAAATCTCAGTTATCAAAGAACACTGTGCAAATAAATTAACAGAAAAAAATAGAGAAAAATAGAATAGCTATTATAGTAACTAGCATGGGAATTACTGCAGTAGCTGAGCAATGGACAGGAAAGGTGCTCTCTGCTGCTTTGCATCTGGCCAGCGAACACCATCCTGAGGACAGAACAGGGAGCTGCAAATGGTTAATCTGACATACGGTTATGTCAGTATTAGCAAACAGTGCCAGGTAACGTGCCTGTGTGCCAGATCTGCACTGTTTGTACTAGTATTATCATCAGAACAACCCTGAAACAGTTGGCTGGTGGCAACCTGCGGTCTCCAAAAAATGGTCAGGAGTTAGCATTAACAGACACCGGTCCCAAAAGGGGGAATGCATCTYGCCACCCTGTTTGGGCAAGAAAGTAAGTTGAATAGTGTGGATGTGGACAGCTCTGTGACAATTCAGAAGCAGAGAACAGTCAGAGACGCATTTAATTTACTAGTACAGAAAAAGCCTAAAAGGATTAATTGATCTTTTCCTTCAAATCCTAGGTGCATATTGGAGAGATTCTGCATATCTCAGACACGTATGCCACAAATCTTGTCAGCGTTGTGCTGCACTGTGCTTTAACCTCTTGAGAACACACTGAGCCTCTTGAATACGCACACTGAGGACTTGCCACCCTGGATCTATCTGACAGACCTCTGCTCCTCTTACTGCTTCCCTCTCACTGGTCTTATCTGGCCCATCTCTTTGCTGCCATCCCCACCGTTGCTTGGTCTGTTGAGGCTGGAGATGAAAAGTGGCGCTGGTGGCAGAGAACAGGGTGCACCTCTCTGGTGACAGGGCTGTGGGGATGACCCATGTAGTGTTCTGCCTCTGGTGCTTCCCAGTTCCTCACTGCTTTCAAGGCAGCCTGAGCCTGCACAGCACAGTAGGGTATTACCACCCTGATGCGTGCTGATTCTGGGCACATGTCACTGGAATTTTTGTGGATACAGCACAGTTTACAGAAGTCCTTCCTTGGAAATCTGTGGAGATGCAGACCACTGGTTGTGTTCAATGACAAAACATCTTCCTTACTGAAAAGTTGGACAAATCCCTGCATTTTYGCAATGCTGAGAGCTGCCTGCTACATTGATGGCATCAACATCGGGGCAGCTGATGACAGATGGTCATTGGACTGATGAGACTGCTAATGAGCAGGGGAAGCAGCTTGTCTGTATGCTGAAACTACGGGAGGATGTTTGATTTTTAGATACATTGACTAAGTGGTCACTCAGCTGGCTGAGTCCTGTGCTTTGAGCAGTGAAAAGCTGCATGTGTCAACCAAGTACAGCCAGGGTATGGGCCTCAGTCTTTCCACTGTTCAAATACTACCTTCTTACCCTGGGACACTTTGTTCTTCCAAATGTTCAGGGACAAGTGAGTATTCTGGGAAATACCCCAGCTGTATTCTTCCCTGGATACTCCTTGGTCATGGTTAGAGACAGGCTATGGTACTAGACAGATCTTTGATTTTATCTGTATGGCTGTATTACGTTCTTCCCTGCCCATTCCACTGTGGTGCAGATGTGTCTGTGATCATTTTTCTCCTGTATTAGTTATGCACTTTCCCTCACTTTGGGTCTGTTTACCTAGAAGGGACAAGGGAGTCTTCATCTGCCTTCCTTAGATAAGCTCAGGAAGCAGGAGATGGTCTTTCTCCTTTTGTGGGAAGGAGAAGCCACCACCGCACCCCTTGGAAAGATGACGGATCTGAATAGCACTTTGTCAGGCAGCCCCTGTCTGYTCCTGGATTCCTTCTCTGTTCCTGAACTTATATGGGCATTTAGATGAAGACAGAAAGATATTACTCTCTATATCAAATAAGATGGGGTGTTCTTCTCCAGGAGAATTTCAGGTAAATTCCATCCAGACTCAGACTTCAAACCAAGTCAAGCTTTGCCCTTTCTCCTACTGGAAAAAAACTGTCTCATCTTCTCATTTTGGGATTTTTTTTTTCCTAACTCATAACTCAGTCACCTGCTGCATTAAGAACACTTGTTCCTGGGATCAGCAAAGAAAGACCGCGGCAAGGTGTGTTCATACCTACAACCAGCCATTACAGTCAGTTCTTATTTCTCAGTCTCCAGGGAAATTACATTCTTAGATTAGTCAACATACTTTATAAATAGAAATTTATAAAAGAGTTGGTTTTATAATACATTTTCTTGAATTTATATTTACTTCTTAAAATTTTATATTTTTAATCATACACGTGTTAAAAAGCTAACTGAAAAATGTTGAGATTTTTCCTAATCTTTCACAACCCTCTATGAGCCACAGTCATGACCAGCAGTTTGGGAAGCAATGAATTACAGAGTGCATTTTCCTAGACTTTTCAATCAGCAAATACCTTTTAGCTGACATCTAAAATAAAACTTCCTTCCTATTCCTTCCTAGACGTACCCCTCCTTTCCCCTTTGTATAAGGGCTGTCAGGATGTGGAGAAGAAAATTTTCTGAAACAAGAAGGTTACTTGACTGCCTAGTGTGCTTGTGCCGGACATTTCCCTGTATTCTTTCCTTTCTTTCCTTCTTTTTCCCATAGGAAGGTAGTCCATTGTTGTGCTAACATTGTGCCAAGGCTGCACTATTTTTACACACTTTATTTTGGTGTTTCAGGTCTTCGCAGAGCAGAGAAGGGGTATCTGATTAACAGTAAGATTTTTGTTCTGCCTTTTTCTGACAGCTTCTCCCTCCTGCTCTAGGCTGCTTWTCCTGGTATTTGAGAGAAATGGAGAGAAAAAAACAAATCCACTCCCTTTTAGCAAACAGTAAGCTGATATCACAGTGCAAAATTCTTCAAGTAGGCTGCAAGATGCAGACAACAGTGTCAAGCAGAATAAATCCAGTGCATCTCCTAGCTGGAGTGACCACAGCAGTGAGTGCACATTCAGAGAGATCCAGGCCTGGCACCCAAAATCTTCTTTAATAAGCTTAARGCATGTTCCATAAAAGTATTTTGATACATGTTAGACTTTTACTCTTTTCTTCTCACCAATATGTCTCAAAGACAACCTGAACCAATCTTTCCTTTGCCTCTTTATATCTTTCAATCTTGGAAATGTCAGGAATGTAATATCCTGTTTTCTTTGGTTTTGYTGGGGGCCTTGTGGGTACTTTAGAGAATGCTTAAATGGCAAAACTTTAATAAAGAGCTCCTTTGTCAAAAAACCTCATTAGTCACGGACAATGAAAGGCTATTAATAGTATCAACAAAATGCAAACAAAAGGTCAAGCAGTGTTTAAAACCCTTTCTTTTCGCAAATGCTAAAGATCCTCTCACTTCAGTTTTGTGACTGCCTCACTTTATTGCTCTACAGGCAGCTTTTCTGTTCAGTGCTGCCTTAATTTCTACTGTAAATACACCCCCACAGAAACTCTCTTGCTAACTTTTAGAAAGAAACCCCTCTCAAGTTTCTTATGATCCATCACAAAAAGACAGAATAGATCCTACTTTTTGTCCCTTTGGAAATCACTATGTTCACTTTTGAAACATTACTACTGTCAAGATCACCAGCCTTGAAAATAACAAAGATTATTTCATAGGGAATTATGAAATACAGACTAACAGCCTTCTGCTGTGGCTCAACCTTTCACAGTAAAAGATAGATATGATATTCCATTGCACGCTCCTGTTAGGCTGCTGAATTTCGACAAACAGAAACAGAACAGATTGGTTTCTAAAGGACAGACAGTAAATAAGATTATATTCAAAATATTTAGATATTCAGGCAGCCTGTAATTGATAGGAAYAGTCCTTACAAAACAAAACAAATGAACAAAAAAATCACCAAACCACCTCCTCCACAGTAAAACAGGAAAACTCACAAGAAATGTTACAAAACTGATAAATTTGAAGGGATTTCAGGTAAACTAAATGGAAGAATCAAAGCGAATTTGAAAAGAAAGAGTCCATACGTCCAAATGAATGCAAAAACAAACATAACTGCCTTTGAGCAGTGTCTTTGTGCTCTCTGTACATTTTTTGTAACGACGTGTAGGCCATTAAGAACCTCCAAGTAGACCAGTGTTTCTTCAGAAAGCAAAGTTTTAAGAAAACAACTTAGCAACAAAACAAAGTGAGTTCCTTCTTCTATAGCACAACATGTTTTTAATTAAGAAAGAATGTCAGGAAGAAAGAGACATTACAAGTTCAATAAGCAGAGAGCATTCAATTTTTGAAAGGAGGGGAAAGGGTTAAAGGTTTTATTGCAAACTTCACATGTTTTATGTTAATGAAACTATTTAAGACCTTTCTTGCACTTCTGAACATGTCTTTTCACAGGCTAGGGAGTATTTGTTTTGTCTGATTTTGACTCTCAGCAAAGTAAGCTAGAAAAACGTGTCTATTCTTTAAATTGACCTCTGCCTCCCAAAGGAAGTTCAGGCATGATGCATTTTCCAGAGGAATTCTCTTTTTTACAGAAAAATCTTACCTGGGTAATCATTCTTGTCCACATCTGAGTCTCCTCTCAGAGTGAAGCCAAATCCTGAAGGCATGGACTGTGAGGCCCAGGCTCCCTGGAGAACCTGGGAAGGATTGGTATTTAACCCATCACTGTATCCATTGTAAATGAACACTTTACCTCTTCTGTCTTCTCCTGCAAATGGTGCACCGACAGCAATGTCTGTAACATAATAAAAGAATAAAAAGAATTGACACAATTAAACTAAAGCAAGAAGTCTTTGCAGGAAAACAAAYATAAATGGCTTCTGTTATATATATCCCAGAACTATGACTTTCTTTACTTTTTTAAGGTTTCTATTTTTAAGCCAAATGCACAAAAATATTAGTCTCTTTTATATGTCAAATTTTCACAACAAAGGATCACGAATATTCAGTCTACACCAGATTTCTCTGCCACATTTCAAGGCAATTTAATGAATTTTAGTAAACCACTACTTAATAAATGGTTGTTCCTACTTCTACCCATTTAAACAAACACATTTTTTTCCTCATTTTCTCTATCATATATTGTTAGTCCCAGCCTTGGCCTCCTGCCTTCATTAGAGCACTGAAGATCTATGCCTGCATCATCATTCATGAAGCAGAAGACCTTGGCTCTAGACCCTTCTCAGCCTTTTCCCTAACAGTGAAGGCAAAAAGCAAGAATATCTTCTTTCCTTAGCAGATGCCAAGGAGCTGGGAGACCAGTCTTCCCCCCTCAGAGAAGCTAACGCCATCCGCTATTCCTCACAGCTGGAAAACAAGTTGGATGGACATGGATTCTGGACAGCCCAGGTGTCCTACCTCGGCAGCCACAACTCATGGGGCTCCTTCTATAGGATGAAATTCAGACTTTTGTGCATCCTGGACCCCAATACAGTCCTACGGATCCTCAGAGGACTTATCCCATCAAAGGAGCCATAAACTGGGCACTTTTCCTTAGAGTCTAATGGTAGAGCACTGTGAAAATGAGCCCTCAAGCTAAGGAGGAGATATGTCCGTTTCTTTTTTCCTCAGTGAGCAAGCTATCTTTAAGGTCACTGTGCAAAATAACTCCTCCACAAACAAACTCCTTAACATTTTAGATTCAGAGATGCCCGATTTCTTATCTTGGAAATAAGAAGTCAAGAAATGCATGCAGGAAAGACTGGACTGCTACTGGCCAAGCCCAGGAGCCTAGCTCCAAGTGCCTGAGGCATCCAGGCTACCTCAGTTATGCAAGTTAGACAGCTCTTCCTAAATTGCAGTTTAATTGCATGAATGCTTTGTTGGATGTATGCCATAGACATTTGAAAAAAGATCCCACTCTGCATCATTTAGTCATTCTTAATTTCAATGTTACACATAGAAATATACTATAATATTCTGTCTATATTACCATTATATCCATCCTGATTGAGATCTCCAAGGTGTGTGATTGCACTGCCAAATCTCCCAAACACTTCCGTGCCCGTCAGAATTTGTGCATCTCGGAAGAGGAAAGCACTTTCTTGAAGGTAGAGATAGACTTGCCCAACTTCTTTAGGCTTGCTCTCAAATTCTCTTTCCATGAAGAGAGGAGCTCCAACTAAGATATCATCTAAACTGGAACAGTCAAACAAAAAAATAGTGTCACTGAGAAAATGAGTGTAATTAATGCACTGTTTCTGTATTTGTTAAACAGGAAGCAGAGAACAAATCATCGAATTGTAGAGGAGTTGAGGTTGGAAGTCACCTCTGCATATCATCTAGTCCAAGTCTTCTGCTCAAAAGAGGCTACCTAGGACCATGTTCAGTCAGGATCTGAATATCTCCAAAGATGACACTCCATAACCAGTCTAGGCAACCTACTCCACTGTTCAATCACCATCACRATAAAAATATTTCTTTTCTTATGCTTAAATAGAATTCCTTGAGTTTAAAAATGAGTCCACAAAAGATACAGAAATGCTACACTCTGCAGTTAATTATCCAGAAGTGAGAAATTTCACTCAGAAATGATGTTATTGGAACAAATTATGTAGATTTATCTTACCAACACTGCAAGTGAGACACAAATTTTAATATAAAGTCTAGACATTTTTAAAGTTATCAATCAGCATGTGAACAATAGAAYAAAAATGACCATTTTCAGGGAGAATTTTTTTCAGTATTGGAGTGTTTTGAAGCATATGGGGGTGTTCTGAGGCACATTACAAATATTTATTTGGCAGAAAAAAAGAAGCTTTATTAGAAAATAAGAATAAACTCAAGCAACATTGTTAGACACATGTAACAGGTAAAAATATTCTTAGCAGCTGATTCTGAGATACGAACCAACATTAGATGAATTTCTAAGGGTTACTCTCAAACCCTTAAAAGCTAATAGGAAAACTCCCATTAYATTCAGTGGACAGMGATCATTCATATTAAGGAACTCTGTTACTGCAAACAACTAGAACTATTTGATCCTCAAATTTTTAATTTGGAAAACATATTCTCTTGCTCTAACATGCAACTTTGTAAAATGCATAGAAAATGCTTCACTGTATTTACAATACTAATGCTTTCACAAAGGTTTTATGCATTAAGAAAGCAATTTTTAAAACATTCACCACATTCTGTTTTCCTTAATCTTTACAGAAAAATCCCTAGAATGTAAAAGTAACTCAGCTAGTATTTACCATAGATATATGCCAGATTTCTAACACATATCACAGAATTTAATACAGAGTATCTCACATGGTATAACTTTTACATGCTATAAATTGTGACAAAATAATTATAGAAATTATATTTTTGCAATAAGTTCTATAGTTAGTTTMCATAAAGGAAACTATATTTCAAAAYGYCAGGTCACTTGGGTGCAGTTTTGTTTTCTTTATAGGTCAGATAATACCCTATAGCATGGATAACTAAAAAGGAAGGAAGCAGATGCTGAATTAACATCAAAAGTGGTGTTTTCCTTACATGCAAAACTTTAAAAGTTCTCCTGTGTTAAGGGAAGATGTTAGTGCCTGGGGCACAGGGTAAGCAGAAAAWGTTGCCATGAAACAATAGCAACACACAAACAGGTCACAAATGTTCTTTACAAGATATTTTATGTTTGTTGTGTAAAAAAGCATTACACAGTAGCAGCACCATCATCAATTATTATTTTATTACAGCACAGTCCATATATTCCCACTGAAACTGGGATCCCATAGGGTTATGTGCAGTATAACCAATGACGTAAAAGATGAGYCTTGCTCAAGTGATCACACTCTCCAAGTGGAAAAGGCTGACTATACATGAATATTTTACAAATAAAGGATTGCAGAAATAAGGAATGACTGAGAGGTGATAGAGAATCAGAAGATTTGGAGTCAGGAAACTTTACTTCATCAATGGAAAATAAGTAGATATCTAGAAAGTGGCCCACAGAGCCATATTCAGAGTGCCTACTTTGATGATTTATGGGTCTATATCCAAAGAAGAAGATATATATATATGTATTSGTCTATATCCAAGGAAGAATATCTATTTTCTAGTGTGGCATAAAATTCCCCAGGCAGAAGGCTAATGGGTTGAAACACAGATCCTCCTTATCCTGCTCCTGAGTGAGGACACTCAAGAGGAGTCACTTGTTTGGTTACAAGCACCTCTGTGATTGAAATTATTTATTTTTAATTGTGAAGAAGGGTACTTCAACTGTTTTTTAATTGGATGAGTTTATGTTTACAAAATTGGGAGTACTGAGCCAAATTCAGATTGATGTAATCTCCCTTAAAAAAAAATACAATCAAAGCAAAAGCAAAAAGCCCTAGAGAATAATACTAACCCATAAACTGCAGTTCAGCTTAACAGTGGTACTTTGAACTGCTTCATTAGTTATTTCCTCAGTGCACCAAGATGTTACAGCTCAAATAGTTCAGGGCATTTACTGTTTGTTTGTTCCAGCACATAAAGGTAACTAGCTAGCAATGCTTCCCTTCTGATAACAAAAAAAAATCATTAAAAAGCTCAATTTAACCACCTGCTGGGACTGTATGCATTTCCTTTGTACCCTGCTGAGTAAGAAAAAGCCAAAGTATGGGAAGTGCCAAGAGGTCGAAGTATAACTATGCAGAGCTTTGATATAGGCCAAATAAAAGACTGGTAAACAATTTATTCCACTATTTTTATTGTTTCAGTCTGAATTGAAAATCTCTTCCTTTCTCTCTTTACTAAGAATGTAGTCCATAAGTTGACAGCAAAGTTTGATTTACTGGGACTCACTGTGCATGTCCTTTCATTAGCAGAAGGTAACTATAGGGCAGCTCAAATCATACAATTTCTTTGTCGTACCTGCAGCTCTAAAATGGTGTGTGTTTAATGGCAAGAATCACCCCAGAAAACTTAGCAGAATTGCTGCAGCAGAAGGTTCACAGAGCTGTTTTCCTAGGATGAGCCTAATCTTAGAGTAAAATGTTATATCTGATAACAAACACATTTATCCCTATTAATCTTCTCAGTGTATATCCTGATTTTGCTTCAAAGTGATATGACTTTGATAAAGTAATCTCTATCTCCTCTGTCCTTAGCTACACAAGAACTCTAAGTGAATTTGAAGTAGTCGTTTCCCTCCTGTCATTTTTTCAGTTTTACTGTCCCTTTCAGACAAGGATTTCCATTGAGCATATGTGCAATCCAGCAAGTAAAGGCTGCATACCCAGTCAGGCATGTTTATCGAATAGAGCTTTTTTGGTGTTTTTGTTTTGTGTGGGATGTTTGGATCTCAGAGAGAGTCATTAGATTTCCTTTAAGATATAGACAGGGAGACCACACAGGCCTTAACAGCAGCTTTATTATATTATTGATATAAACTGTGGTTTTGGAGGTACACAGAAAATGTGAGAGATGCCAAGTAATTCTATGATTCACAGGAAATAACCTGCACAGGAAATAGTTGGATTTAGTGAGAAATTACCTATCAAGTCCTCTGAAAGTTTAATGAATGCCTGTTGTAACTTAGGTCAACATTTCTCCACATTTTCATGTTAGCAATGCCTTATGGTAAGACTAAAATTATCCTGATAATATATACTGTAAATACAGGAATTTTTACCGAAAGCTATGGTATTGTGAGTAAATGTGACCTCAGAAGCTTGGAAAAGTTCCATTACTGTGAAGCCATTGCAGAAACTGCTGAAGTTTCTTTCTTGTTTTGAACTGCAATAACGTTTTTATCACCTCGTTACCTTTCCCTCTTCTGTGGCCACTGATTTAGCTTAAAGAAAGTATTTAATGCACTATATTTAAACACCTAATATGAACTAATTGCAAATAAAGAACTTGAAGTAGACACATCTAAGCTATTTTGTAATAGGCAAAAATATATATAGCTCAACATAATCCTGGCTCAATTCTGTACCGACTTTAAAGCTCAGAGCCTGAGTGAGGTTTATCTCCTTGGCAGAACACTAGTATCAATACTCATTAACTGAAGTCCTGATCTTCTAAAGCCTCTAAAGGGCCACAGATACCTTTTGGTTCTCTGGAAGGTGTCCTGATGATGAAAGTAGATSGTTAATCAGCAGATGATGAAGTGAGGAGCTGAAGACACTGAAAAGCTCTTAAAAATGAGAACTGAGGCTGTGGTTGATCCGCCTAGGGGAGGATTTATCTGCTTTTGAGGAGGGAAGAATGAACTGTTCTGCTTTTGAGTTTTCCTGTCTCTTCCCAGTAGTATCTAGCACTGTTTATCCCCTGTATCTCTAGCTGGTTCTGTTTCCTCAGAATTTGCACCTTCCCACTCTTCAAGATGGATAAGCAGATAAACCTATCCAAACTATGTAAGTGTGATTGCACAGGGGTGAGCTTAGGYCAACAAGTAAAATTATAAAAGCAGAAAAGCTAACAGAGCTTTTGTAAGGTATAAAGCACCTAAAAACCTGTATTTATTAATAAGTAAACTTTTGCTATTTAGGTATGAATCACCACAATTGTGCACTGACTGTCGCTTTAAACACTATTTCCTAAACTGGAATTTCTTAGAKATATTGGGGAATGTAGTATCAAGCATCACTTCTATGTATGTTCAGTGGGAGATGAATATTTAGTAACCTACCCGTCATTGTTCACATCTGATACTGCAACAGTGTACCCAAAATAAGAAGCCATCTGGAAATAAAACACAGATATGAATTCATATCATATATTAATTTTTGTAAGTTTTACTGGTAAATTTCTTTCCTTTTATGGATCTTAATTCTAAATAATTAAAACATTTTGATATATTCTTGGAACTGCATTAATGAAATTACATCCTCTGGAGACACAATACTTCATCTTGTAGTTCCTTGATATTACCTGTTCACCAGTGAAATTCTGGATAAAGGTCAGGTCTGAAGAATTAATAATTGAGACCTGGTAATAGAAAAATACAAAAAAGGTTCAAGTACTAATGGAGATGTTACACTGCAACATCACTGCAAATTAATTTTATACATTGAAGGCCAAGAAAGTGCATTGATTCTTTTCTCTGTTTTACCAGTTTTCCTGTATGTTCTTGGTGAAATCACTGAGACTTTATGAGTCTCTTATCTCCCATGAGTAAATTGAGAAAAAGACTATTTTCCTTCCTTCCTACCCAGCACTGTGAACAGCAACATATCATAGACAATGTCTATGTTAACAGGCATGAACACATGAATTTAAAAATGATATGTAACTTTCTTCTAAAAAATGTGATGAATAARGTCATATATAACTTCATATATCTCATGGGATGAGATGCCAGGTGTTTTGGGTTCACAAGCTACAGAACGTGTCTCTGGCTGTGACCTCCCAGTTGGCCCATCAGATTGGTCCTGAATCTTTTCTTCCATGAGGTAAAAGCTGTATCTACACACACATATACAGTTTTCTCCTTCCACTTCTAACTGTGTATCACGACTCTCTGAGTCTGGTATTCAGTATATATAACTAGAAAGGGCACCAAAAATAAACACCAGAAATGAACAATCTGAACTTTGACTTTTCTCCATCATGGACATAAAGTTGCTCATAACATACTCTAGCTTGGAGTCTGGTAACTTTTGGGTACAGGTATATTAGTAATATTCAAAGCATGCTTGCAAGTGACCTTGAAAGCATAGACTTCAGAAGGGAATGCAGTCTTAACATTCAAAGCACAACCCAGTAAAACATTTCAGCCCAACTAGACAGTTTGAAGGTGAAAGTCAGTGGCAGTTATGCCTTAATGGAAAGTTTAGCATCAAAAAGACATAAAATACAACATAACTTTTAACTTGCAGTACAGTCACAGATAGTGTATTATTACTAGAAAATAGACTTAATATGGGTCCAATACATACATAGCCAAAGTTCTGAGCTCCTCTTGGGACTCCAGTAACCAATTCTGAAAGGATAAATATTGAGTAGTGCACGTTACATTACCTGAATGGTGCTTGCAATGTACATCCCATGCTACTTACATCTTCCTTAATGTAAAACCCTTAGGTTTTCAGCCTCTTGTCTGTATCAAAAACGCCTTTAATTCATTCACAAGCTTTTAACACTCATTCAGTGTAACTAAGTGCATGAAATATTACATCTTTAATAGCTGAATACATTGGTCCATGACTGGAGAGAGRTCTTTCTGCTTAGCATTACTTAGCACAGTACAGTATAATGAAAGTTTAGTACAGTTCAGCTTGTTACTTGATGACTGTGGATTGACTGAACAGAACTAACTGTGGCACCACATACTAAACTGCAGCACCACAGGAATTTAGACTGTCCATAAATCCACAAATGATAATTTTTTTCTGGTCGCATAATATTTTCTCTCATCTGCCATTTGGCTTGTGCCACACTTTGATGATACCAAGCTTGGCACAGTCCATCTAAGAGTACAGCAAACTTTTTTTTTTTTTTTTAAAGTGGCCCTGGGGGAATTAATTGAATAAGAACGTGAAATATTGAACCTAGCTGCTCTCTGGGGTATGATTCCTCCTCAGTGGCCACATTTTAATAAACTAGTGGAAAAAAAGTAATAAAAAGAGGAAAAAAAARAAAGCCATAGCCTGCACTTTTAGTGTCTAAACTTTCCCTCCAGATGATATCAGAAGACACCAGGACTCTCACCTATCAAAGCAGCCCAGATGTCTTCCTCTACAGTGTAGGTGTGTGTCTATTCCTGTTTGGGTTTATCTACGGTGAACAGTGGTAGGTCAAGGGGAAATGAACATAGTAATGATGGACTGAGTGGGACAAAGGACTATTGCTGCCAACAACTAAGTTCTTTGTACTAATGTTCCCCATGACCTACTCATTCAAGTACCATTATAAAACTGTGAGTATGCATTAAAAATAGGTGGCTGCAACCTTCCATCACTCATACATCTTTTACATCTTTTTTTTCTTTTCAAGTTACAGAGTTGGGCTCAAAACTGTGTACTCTATTCTTATATGGAAAACTCTGTAGAACAGGAAACTAACTTCAAAGGGATTAAGCAGCAGCAGTTTTGGGCAGCTGAAYTCATCAGCAGAAATTTACTATCTCTATCAGTTTTGTGAATCTGGATCATGCTGCTATTCACTGTTTCAAAAAAGCTATCTTTCAAGAAATACTTTATGACAGACCATCAGCCTTACACAAGATAAAATAACCCATAAGTATGAAACACCATGGACCACATATTTTCTCAGCTTAMCTATATCCTTGGGAAGCCTGTACAATTTAAAAACAATTTCTGAAAATAGAAAAATCATGGAGAAGTTTATACTTATAGTTGATTATTTTTAATGTACTCTTCTGAAAGAGCTGTGACYGGAGCTGTGCTGCACTGGATTCAACTTACAGACATCATAAAACTAGTATTTAATTTCTAACACACTCACAAAAGTTATTTTATGACTTAAAAATCTAGCAACATTTAGCTTGGTTTTAGTTCAGTTAAAACCACAGTGATATTCCAGGAACTGTTGCTGGACCCAGCAGGACGGATTGCTTTGAATTTGTCCTCAGAGAAGAACTACAGAACTATGTTGCTGGAGCCACAGCTTTTCATTGCAGTCTTTCCTGACCACATGAAACTAATAAAGATCCTGTGACACCTTTTGCCGGAGGGAACAACATGATCCACAGTATTTGGGCTAAATTCTAAGTTAGGCAGTGACAATTCTGCCCATTAAAAAAAAAAAAAAAGCTTTGCAATTTTGCTTACAATCTCTTCCTTACGTGGTGTACATTGCTCTATCAAATTATGAACATATCCAGACCCAGAAGCTAGTGATGCTCCCCCTGTATGGGGATCATGAAACACTTCAGGTGAAGGTTTCACAGTGATTACATCTTTAAGCAATGCTATTAAACTAGTGAGATGTTTTCTCTTTTTTTTTTAAGGTGAAATGTGCTTTCACCCCAAGCAGGATTTTCCAAATTATGTTGCTTCTGGCCAGCCAAGAGCTAAGGCCTAACATTTCAGTGCATGTGAGTTACTTGAGTGAGGACCCCAAAGGTGTACAGGCTTTTAGAATGGGTCCCACATGTTGCTACCACAGTCATCAAAGGGGCTAAAATAAGTTAACCCAGGTGGGTCCACCTAGACCACGGTCACAGCTCTGACGGCAGAAGAGGTGCACAGGCAGAAGGATGCCCCAGCAGGCAATTCTGGTTGCTGAAACCCTGCTCTGGCATGCTGCACCTTCGGAGGAAGTATTTGCCTGTGTAGAGATCCCAGCTGGGGAAATTAATAGGTGCACAGACATACGGTCGCCTTTCACGAATACGGCTTCTTACCTTGTTCAGAGTCTCCAGTAAATTCTCCAGCAGCCACCGAGTATCCTGTTTAAAGATAAATTACAAACCAAAATCTTGACAAATTGTTTCTTTCCCAAAAAGATGCTTCTGCAATCAGATAATCAGATTTGCCTGCTCACCTGCTGACCAGAATGAAAAACTTCTGAATTAGTATACTAAAACTGGGTGGAGAAAATAAAACTGTTTATCAAATTATAACAACTAAACCAAACACAGGTCTCCAAGGTCCCCACATAAGCTGGTAAAGCATTAATACTCAAAAATTTAACTGAAAAAAAMTGCAAGTACTGCAGTGGCTTCTCCTGAAAGTTATTGATACAAATAACTGAAAGTTATTTGATTTAGGTCTTCATTATCATATGGTAATGTATGATTGTCCTGATTTAGCTCTGTAAGGAAGACAGATGTCCAACAATACATTTAAGTACCTCCTGGGCCTTCAGTWAGAGTGTAAGTAAGATAATTGGTATTGACAGAGCAAGCAAAGACTTTTGGATTGTATCAGTGATTATAACTCCAACTTTATGGTCAGAGAAAACAAAAAAGTAWCTTTGTGCTGAAATTCCCTCACATTTTTTCTATAATTATGTGAAGAAAACCTGTATTACCAAAGACATATGATTATCATCCAAATTCTTTGAGAAGGTCAGTACTTGTAAAAGGTACACACATGGAGTGTTACATTGTATCTTCAAAACATTACATTATTTTATTATTGTATCTTCAAAACAGCTTTTGTTATTACTTACTTCTGCTGCATCTTGCAACATCAGGAAGAAGTGACGTGTATATTTAGGTAGTACTTACAAAATACAACAGAACTAAATTACTTGTTTATTTACAGCTCATTTTATTTGTTAAAAACAGAAATAGTCTTTAATTACTGTAAACTCAGTCCATTTTCTTGGGATGACAAGAAAGTCCAGTTAGGAAAATTTTGTATTTTTCCTTATTTTACCAAATGATACCAAACAAGACCATAATAACATAGTTAAGATCTCATATTTCAAATCCTTTTGACTCAAATCCTATTACTGTGCAAGATTTTAATAATATTCCTAATCCCAATGAAGTAATTAACAAATTACTAATTTGCTGTTGTGCTTAAGGCAAAATATGAGTTTAAAACCTCTCAGTATTTGGACGTTAGTATTTTGGGGTTTGTTTTCTCATTCACACATGCCTTTAGAACAGACTGCTAACTGATATAGCTTAGCTTACCCATGTAATTGTCATCATACGTGGGTTGTGCCACTCCTGTTTGCTTCTCTCGCGCCAGTTTCCTTAGAATATCCTTGAAGGAGTAATTTGCAATGATATCCGCGATGCTTGCAGTGATCACCTGGCCTGGATATAAATAACTTCATAAAYGAAAGGGATACAAAGGAGAGAGAGTTTCTACAAGACAGGGCTATCGGAACATCTGAACAGAACTGCAGGGGATAATGTGGCACAGATGCTGTGAGCAGAGAACAATGGTCTCATGAGCACATATAAATCAATACTACAAGGCACTGATATCCTATTGAACTGTCATAAGAACAACTCCAGACTCCAGATCCATGGCAACGCGCTGATCCAAACCAAGGACAAACTCTTTCAGACACAACTTCTCCAGAACGGCTACCTCTTGATCATGTATTATACACATGTAGTAGCCAAAAGGAGATGATTTCCCACTGGAGAATTCCAAGTTATACATGCCCTGCCATGAGGATCAGCTAGAATTTTCCTTCACAAGTGGCAAAGAAAAAAACACAGCAGTAAGTAGGGTTGCCAAGAGGCACATTCGTGGACAGACTATGAGAATCAGTTATATCAAAACAAATTAAAGCAAAAATACTCTACTATCCCTCTACCAGGCTTCATCCATTTGAGAAACTCCAGCTCCTACAGTCTCCTCACAAATTAACTTAAAATACATACAGGCAGCAATAAAAAGCTCTAGTCAACAACAAGCAGTGGCAATAGCTTTGAAAAAAATGCTATATTTACTGTACAAATCTGAATTATTTTTAAAATAGTAGCATTTCTAGGAAAAAAAAACAGAATCTTGTTAATCGAATGACTAATATGCCTAAAATACACGAAATACACGTTTCCATTTGTTGCATCTCCTGTAGAACCCAYAGCCTGATTTTTCACCCATTTAATTCATACTCAGTTGCTTGTTAAACAATCTTCTGATCTGTACTTGCTTAATGTAGACTGAAGACTGGTTATCTTAAACTGAGAAAATAATAAAAATCTAGAAATCTAGAATCCTTCATGCTTCCCTTCTTGGATCAAGTTAACCAGCAAGATGAACATACCTTGCCAATAAAAACTGCCAGGCCCACCTACTATCAGGTCTCCATTCTACAAAAAGAATTGAATGAAATTACATAACAAATGAACAAAACAAAATTAAGCATGCATGGGAATAATAACTTAAACGACCAAAAGAACATTATGATGAAGGAGAATAGCCCTAATCAAGGGAATTATGTATGTGCATGAATTTTAACCAAAATACAAAATTAAAGTTCAGATCACCCTAGGCATCTTCATTTCAACTAAAGCCACAGTTTTTAAAATTTATGTAACTTTCTAAAAATTGTTTATTATTTGTAACAAAGGATAAAGTCATCATAAAAGAATTCATATTCAGTAAAGTAAAAGCAATGCTTTATCAAAAAATATAATTAATTCAAACTTAATTATAAGTTTGAATCATTAAAATTCCAACTTAAATTATGYGTGTGTATATATATAAGAACATATATATATATATATAAGGACATATATAAGAACATATAATTTGAATAAGAACTTGAATATAAGAACATAGCTCCACATCACTAAAAACAATTGTAATAAAGAGATATAAAGGTTTCTGGTGGTGTAGCAATGGCATAGATAGTTGATAGCAGCTGCAATGTTTACTCCTTGGTATTGCTATTGAGCATGTTTGTGGTATACAGGAACACCTAGGCATTTCCCTTAGCCTTCCATAACAGACCAGGCTTACTCAGTGATTAGTTTGCCTCCAAATACATGCTTATATAAAYTGTTTGGTCTGAAAACACTGGCTGGTTGCTGCTCATTCATTCCTGAAAGTCGGGTCTCTGGAAAGCAACGTCAGTGGGGCAAACACAAGCAGAAGCAGAGATAACTCCTGCAATGCCTATGCAGCTGCCCAGACTAAGCCTGAGGACAGCTAAACTGGAATGTTATTGGCAAAAAAATAGGTGCTGATAACAGTCTTTCCTTCAAATTAAATCAGAAAGTTTGAAGTTTGCGAAGAAAGAAAGAACTTGCAACAGCTTCATGCAACTTTTCACATGGACAAGCATGGGGACAAACTCTGGATCACTGGGACAGCGTGTGGACGTTTGGGATACATCAGAAGTACATTTGGCCATAGAATTTTATAAGCAAAACCTCACCTTGTAAAAATCCAAGCTGAAGCCTGCTTGACAAAAGCCTTGTCCTTCAGGATCTGCATTGCCTGCAGTTATGAAGGCAAAAGCACCTTAGTGATTTCACAGTGCATGCAGAAKACAGCTTAAACAGTCTTACAGCAATAAGGCTATAAACGCAAAATAAGTGAATGTGTCTTCCTTTTTAGGAGAGGAAGAACAAATTAAGGACATTTATGGGATCCTGATCATGCAACTCTCATGAAGATTTTGAAAAATGAAATGAATTACTTGGGATTTTCCCCTCTCATCGCCAAGGTGGATCCCTTTGTATCAAGGATTCAGTTTGAATTTGAGTGTAGAAACAGAACTAACAACAGAACAAGAAATCCTAGAATAGCTGCCAGTTTGCACTGCCATAAACAGAAAAATGGATGTTTACTAAACCAATCTCAAAGAAATGCTCATCTAGCGGATGGTGTCAGTGTGAGTCAATGTTCCAACAATATCCTGATTATCTGTGCCATGGTGAGGGAGCATGTGTCCTTCATGAGGTCCAATCCTTTAATTGACGTACAGTGCCTAAATAAGGACTCAAGGATAATATAATATTTTGGATGAAAATTTATATATGCAAAACAATCCTTTCCGCTTCTGCCATTTCTATGTCTAGTCTCCAAATGTATAGTAAGTAGAAAATTCTTTTATAATTTTATAAACGGTGTTGTCACCCACTTTAGGACTTTTATGTGAATATTAGAGTGCTGAAGTCTGGAAGGTCGGGAAAGTGAGAGTAGAAATGGTCACTGGAGCCTTTCAAATAGCATCAGCCTTTCAAAATGCCACAGAGAGACTTCAACAGTGGATGAAACAGATTTTATGGGYATCAATTCTTACAGATTCCTCTCCTTTTTATAGCTGTCCATCCAGGTGTCTCAGTGGAAAGAGCAATTCTCTGATCTGTGAGTGTAGTTTCTGCTGCATGTCCAGCGTACTCCAAGGCTCACTGGAGCAGTGAGGCAGTGAGAGCAGCAGTATTAATAATAATCATAAATGCTTGGAGACAGGATGCTGAACAGAATGAAACTTCTGGTCTGCATCTTCTGCAGACTTACAGATAATTAGGGCTTGTGTCTCACCACGTGTACTGTTTATTTCCTATTCCCCGGGGCGTGAGGGCCAGAGATTGCTACCACAAGTGGAGAGGAGACACACAGCCCTTGAGGATCACAAAGAGGAGTGGGAACAGCAGTGTTAATGCGTGTGGTTTTCTTCCACGCTGGAAGTCCCACACAAATGAGCTACTGGGGGTGATATTGGCATGAGCGGAGATACAGGCTTGGAGGTTTCTGTGCAGGGTCTGGTCTTCAGATGGTAATCCTGCGATGAGAGATTTATGCTCAGCATAAGCATGAGTAATTGGTTTAAAATGCTGTCTGGTTCTTATCTAGAGCTGTTTGCTGCATTAGAAAGCCACTTAAATAGTACCAATTATATCACATTGCTAAAACCGCAGGAGTTTAATTTACTTAATTTCTCCTCTTTCAATCATATGATAAAGCATCCAATTGCAGACATATAATTTAATGCTACTTTTCCTTTAAAACCTTCTTCAATGCAATAATGACATATAGCAATTTTCCCTCAACCAAAACAGCCCCAAGACTGAAACAATGAAAACACTGACTGTAGCATCAATTCCTCAAATGCAGGATGGCTCCTACCAATACTTACTGTTGCGACAAGGCGAGTACTCAGCATAGGCACTGAAGTTCTGAATTGCAACATAGCAGGTGCCCACAGGGTCCTTCTCAGGGCTGTCTTTGAGGGTCCTCCAGTGATATAAGGGAGCGCAAGCCTATCAAAACAGGAACTATGTCACACTTACCTTTCAAATCCTCAATCATCTGGCAGATACACTTTTTATTAAACAATTTACGGGGCTCTCTCTGGTATTCTGTCATTCATGTGGAAATGATGATAACATATTGATAGCAGGAAATGAGGCACCATTACTTCTTATAATAAAATCATAAATTGAAAAGCATAGTCTGACCTTTCACTTCTAGCATTTAGCTGGTGAAATTCAAGAGGAGGTACAGCTCACACTTAGGCATAGGTTACACATTCTCCAACAGCCTGCCCCATGCACAATAYGCTTGCTCTGTTACTGCTCATAGCACAGGATCTGATAGCCTGATTTAAGCCGTAGAACACAAGCATTTGGATAAGGAGGTCCCTACTTCTGGGGATTCATAAGATGATCACTATTGCAGCACAACTGCTGTGTTTCTGCTTTACTGAGCTGAAGGACAGCTACTGGGATGTCATATTGCCATTGCAATTATGGTCTATCAGTAAATGAATCCCYGGTTCAGATCTTTAGGAGATGATGTGGCTGTCATGCATTCAGTAGGTGGGGGRTTAAGTCTTCTCCAACCTTCCATACTTAACATGTAAGGTTGGGCTGCCAGTGAACAGGTTTTTGCTTAAYAAGTTTGGCTAGTGAACTAATATTTTATCTTCTGTGCTGTGGCAGTGGTGTTACAAATATGACAGCCTAAGGATAAAAGATATACAATACACATAGAACGAGGCAAGATCTTTTTTGAAAGTAACTCAAGTAACTGGAAAAATAGGTAAGTTTTCCAGTGTGTAAGTCACTCTCCTAAGATTCCTGTGATCAGGGCAGGTGGGAGATTATTTCTCCCTACAACCTGGGYTYGCTAAGATTTAGGCACTCTCTRTATATGTCCTCGTCTTACTTTTCCAGTCAGATACCTGCCTAGCTGTAGCAAGGCACTGCTGCTATTCACAGTGCTATATAAACCCTAGTTTTGCCATCAGATCCAGCTGGATGAGCCTCTCTACTACTTAGAGCTGCTGGAATTGCCTTTGAGGACTTGTAAGACCAAGACATGCTTACCCAAATCAGTTTACAGACTAACAGTAACAAAAGCAAAACTGGAGTGCAGCAAAGAGGAATAAATTTCCTACAAGGTTGACTTTAGATGCACTGAGAAAATTGATTGAAATAGTAATTATATGTAATTGTAAATAGTAATTATATGTAATTGTAAACATCAACATAATACAGTTTACTATTGCATATGTGGGAAAAAAAGACTCTAACAACTTCATGACATGTTTTCTTTTTACTCAGTTCAGTCTACAAGCCTAAATATAAAGTTTCCTAGCTTTACTGTTCGATTTTGCCTTGGAAAATGTTAACTCTACCCACGTCCCAGCAAGTCTGAAAAGAGTTATCAGAAGCAAAACAAAGGTTGCTTAATATGGACACGYCACATCACTCAGTGGTGAGTATTTCTCAGTCCTCGTTTGATTAAGTTTTTGATTTATGAACTATTGTTTAGTAGAGTGCACAAAATGAAAAAAATATATATTTTTAGAATTTTTACATTGACAAATAAGAAAAAAGGGACAGAATATTTACTCTCACAAGTATGTTTTTATTTAACAAGTGAATGTATCAAAGAGAGATATATAAAGTCACTGAATATGAGATTTGGGGCTGTGATATCATTGATACAAGCAGCAGGGAATTACCAATATATAGTGGTCCTGTTACTGATGAGAGTGATGTTCTTCTTATTCATTACCTGTTTTATGTCAAAATCCTTCTCTAGAGTTAACAAGACATAGTACTTAAGAGAAAGCATTTTCTTTAGACTTATTCACATTAAGTAATAACTGAAACTGCTTAACAAATCCCAAGACAAAAGTTATTGCTCKGGAATTGTGAAAGTAATAAGATACGACCAAACTAACAATTGTTATCACAACACTGTCAGCTATCTTTTCAATGGAAATTTTAGTGCATGAATTGTTAAACTAAAATGTCTGTGCATAAGCAACATCATCACTACCTAAGTAAGTAATAAAATACYTGGCCTAAGAATGAACCCAAAACAACAGCATGAATACCCACGCTGGGATCCTCTGTCAATACAGGGAAAATGTTCTGTGAAACYGGAATATAAACACTGTGCTTTGAGAGCAGTCCTCTGATTCAGAGATTATTTTTACCAACACTATCACATAGCTATTCAGAAGAATGTAAATGTGATGAAAGATGACTTATTAATTATCTGCAGCACAGATCTTTTCTCTTGTTAGATAACTCTGCATTTAATTCTGCATTTAATCTTATAAAATATAATAATAATAATAATAATAATAATAATAATAATAATAATAATAATAATAATATTATTATTATAATATATTATATATATTATATATAATATATTATATATATTATAATATATTATATATATTATATATAATATATTATATATAATAATTATATTATTATTATTATTATTATTATTATTATTATTATTATTATTATTATTATTATTATTATTATTATTATTTAGGCATACAGCAACAACAGTTACTCCCTATTTCAAAAAAAKATTTCCATTATCTGTTAATAAGTCATCATTTGCTTCCGTAACAAGTGAAGTGACTTTCTGATATTTAACATGCAAGAAGGATCATCTTCAAGTGTTCGGCTCAACCTGATTTTATAAACTGTTTCTGAGTTATATATATTATTTGTTTTATAACTTACGCACAATCTAAGCACAAAGTTCTTTCTATAATCTGTACGCAGAGATCTATTAAAAATATACATTGGAAGAAATATAAGCATTATCTTGAAATGAATACCAAATGCATGAGACTCACCACAACTTTTTCTTTATGAGCTTTGACTGTTGCCCCAAACCACTGGTTTGTCTTAAACTCAATAGGTTCCCTGGTGCCATTGACTTTGATTTTCCTGTTGTCTGACAAAGAAAGAAGCAATATGTTGACAGCTGATTTAAAAACGTGTTACCCTGTGAACTGTAAATATAAGTGAACAGACTAATGAATATATTAATTATACTGTAGCCACTGCCATCTTTCTACTACCTTAATACAAAACGATTAATATCTATACTTGAGCTTTTCACTACTCAATGAAAAATGCCTCATTAAAATCCACATGTGAATATTCAGAATAATTACATTTAAATTTCAGAAAAAAAGTAACCTAAAAAGAAATCCTGTCTTCTCCATTAAAAAAAAAAGAATTTATGTTGAGGTATGTATAACAATCTCTACAAAAGAATGAGTGAAAATATSTAAGAACTTTTTTTGTAACGATAGAAACTTTTTCATGCAAAAAAAGCATGTTCTGTAATTAGCTTTTGTCAAACAAATGAAATTTCTCAGCATGCTGATTCAAGGATCAGGATTACAGATAGCACAGGACCGAGTTTTTAACTGAATTACATGTGTACACACTGCCACAAGAGACAGCTTCTTAACATTGCTTTATATACACTCTTGCAGATGTCAGCATTAAGAGAAGCCATCTGGGTAAAGACTCAGGCCAATTATAATGTACTTCAGGTTTTAATAAAAAGCAGACATCCCTTCCTTTTGCCCTCAGTTCTCTGAAGTAAACTGATTTCCCACATGTTCATGAGCTATGCTCTTTCTTACCAGTCATTCCTAATGAACTTCTCAATTTATACATAAGCAGGGTATTACTCCTTTCCCCTTGTATCTGCATTCCCTTTTTCTTATTTCTGGTTCCTATCAAGGGGGATTTCACAAGAATCTATTACTTTTATTCACCATAGGTGAAAATAAAAACATACTACACAGGCAACTTTAGAATGTGTGTATGTGTGTGTATATATATATAAAGTGATATATATAAAGATATATAGAATCCTATATTCTATGGATTTATATACATTTTTAAAAAGAAGGGGAAAATGTAGCTGCTATAATTGCTACCTTTTAAATGCCAACACTTCTTGGGATTTGCCAGATGGGGACACAGGAGATATAAGCACTGTTTTCCAGGATGTGGGATCACTAGCTACTTCAGCACATGGTAACCTCATATATGYTACACATACAAAAAGGATTAGAAAGAAAAATCCCGTACAATTGGCAAAACAGGATATTCTRTTCTCTATTTTTTTCTAGTGAGCATGGAAGAAAATTGAATGAGAATGAATCTGTGAAAGTTTGAAAGTCTCTGGGAAAATTTCTTCCTTCACACAAATGTGCATTTCTGCACTGTACCAATTACAGAAGCTCATATGGAAATCCATGCTTGCAGCACTAACAAGAGAACTATAAATTTCAGAAATATTTACATCTTCAAAATCCCGGATCAATAATATAAAATCTAATAATACATATAAGGCAATATATAATAATATAAAATCTCTACAAATATTCATTTTTAAAGTGCATTTTACTTAAGTTAGGCCTACATTTTAAGAGTATGGGAGATACTGACTTTGACACACTGCATTGTAGGAGCTGCCAACTTTTACTTTGTAGTTGGCAACACCATTTTTGATTGATTTTCACAGTTAAGCCAGACCCTTTCAGGCTTTAATGACTTCTTTTCTCTTCTTTTAATGCTTCAGCAGATCTGAAGATGATCAATCCATAGATGAGGTCTCGATAGAAACTAAGCTTTTGAAGCTTGAAAATCAGCCATGGTTGGCTTACAGCAGCCAAGGCTAGCCTGGCTCCAAGGATCCTCACGACCAGTTTTCTCACCTGAAAAGAGCTCGCATTTTCAATCAAAACAGCATACTTGTCAGCTGACAAAGTACACTCAAATGAGTGGAGAGGTAAGGTTTTAAAACTTGGACAACTGTTTGCCTGTAGTGGTCCTCTGGAATCAAACACAGGAGAATGGCTAGAAGAGAAGTTTCTGCAGGATTTACCAAAAAAAAAAAAAAAAAACCTCCACAGAATTTAACACTGAATTTAACACTGAATTTACCAGTGGAGCTGCAAGAACTCCTCTCCCTCCCTTTAGTGGTATCCTCACCATGTGGCATGCAATTTTCATTATAAAATATTCAGTGAAATACCACAAACACTCAAATTGGTATAATCAAAAGAGTTATTTTCCGTATAAAAGTCTTTCCACAAAAACTCTCTAATCACTTTTTTTTTTTTTTTTCAGATTCTTGTAGGAGTTATGGAGTCACTTGTCCAATTTCTGAGGTTGTGTCTTAAAATTGAACTGAGTCTTTTTATGCAGCAGCCAAACACTATTATGGATCACCCTAAAAGAGCAACTGCTTTCCCTATAACTTTACCTATAACTTTAAATGAAGGTATATACACAGTGAGCTGGTATGGATACCCATACATGAAGCTATACAGCTGCACACAGACTGTCATTATCATGCACTGACTGCACTCAAGTAGACAACAAGCCTCTGACTAAAGACATGAAATATCCTCTCCTGACCCAGTTATCCAGACTCCATTTACAACTAAGGATATAATGTAGCATAAAATCAGAGAAGATCAGAAGTATGATTGCACAGAAATACAGTATTTTTCTTACTAATTACGGAGAGCCAAAGATGATCAGCTTAAAATAAACTCAGAAAAAAAATATTATGTTTACTCAGATAAATCCCACTKCAGGCTCCAAAAAACAATCATGTTGCTATTTCTGTCTTTGTCAAATCTGCCAAAAATATTAAGCCTGTGTTTCAATAAAACCCTTGTATGTATCCTCACAATAATCTTTAAGACAGAGAAATATCTCCTATGTTATTTATGGGAATCTGAGGGCTGTCGGCTATGTGTACACTCTGCCTTATCCATGGGCAAGGTTATACCTGTGCGAGCAGCTCAAACTGGGCTTGATTTCAGGCTCTATGAAAATGTCATCTCCTCTTCTGGAGGAGAAAGCCTGGTGCCTTTCAGGAAGGAAATCAGACTGTATCTTGCATCAAGATATGTGAGTGCAGTGCAAGGGCAGCGAGGGCTCGGGGCAGCAGCTGAGCTGGGCTCATGGGCCTGAGCCCGTCTGCAGCTCCATGCAGGCAGTGCCTGCCAGGTCAGAGCCAGCCCAGGAGCTGTTCCAGGGAGTCAACAGACTGAAAGACTCGTGATTTTGGCCTGAAACCCAGCCCTGGAGTCTCTCTTCAATATACTGGCTCAGACTGTGGTGCAGGCTAAGGYCAAGCTACCCAAGAGTATTTAAAGAGGGATACTAAATCCACCATTTAGGCTCACAGACATCCTTAAATCACATTCTGGTGCCTAAAATCTCCTAGAAATAGCACTAGTCCACAATCCTTCTTCAAAGAAGCTCTAGATATAGTGAAACATGATTCTCAAAATCAGTGTTCCTTCACCCATCCTGCCAGTGGGTCCAATCGTCTAGCCCTGAGCTACCTAAGGACACGTTATTTTGCATAGGTAGGTGTAGGTGCACACTAGCTCAGAGTAGTGCTGGATCATGGCAGAGAGCTTCAGGAAGAGATGTATGCTACGAGCAATCAAGTCTGCTGCTTTATTATTACTCACTAAGACAGTCCACGCTGCAGCAGACCACACTCCACTTGAGGTCTATCCCTAYAGTCCTTTCATGTCACGATGACCATCTGCTTCCTTCACTGGAAGATTTGTTTGAATGAGGAAAGTGGTCCCTTAAGCTGCCAAAGCAGCAGCTTGACAAATAGAAAAATTTGAATCCAGACAGAAATTGCAAACCTAYACAAGCACAATGCAGGGATYCAGTTTTAGGAATTAAAGTCTGTARTGAGTGCAAGTGAAAATCCATCATTTAGACACATTAGACCAAACTTRGCCCTTGCTAAAGGGCCTGGTCTCATTTCACTCACTGAGCGAGCACATCATGAACTGTTAAATAGGCATCAAACAAACACTGCCCTYACAAGCATTTCTTTGTGCGTATTAATCAAGATCTGCATATTAACAGATGAACATACAAACACTAATGGTGGTTCATTCCGTTCTTGAAAACTAGCATTAAAAAATGCAACATATTTACAGTTTGAAAATGCGCAAACAAAAGCAAATTAGGTTTTTTTTTCAAAATTAACGCAGAAAAAGAATGTTCCTAATCAAAGTGACAAATCCAGCATTACAATCATCTGTGACTCTTTCAAGTCAGTTCTCACTCTTTAGAGTGAGAAATTTTTAGAAGTATTATCTTTATACGGTGTGCATGTGTAGTTGTGTGTACGTACTGGAACAGATAAAGAGAGATGACCACGAAGTGGGTGTCTGTAGCAGGTTCACTTATAACCGATCCTGTACCCTACAGCTACCTGGACTACATCTGAGATAAGAAAGACCTTCAAAGACCCATCCTGAGATATGCATATGTACGTGTGTATCTGTGGATATATAAAAATATATATATAATATACAGAGATGCTAAAAGATACAAAACATTATATATATTTATAAACAATTAGATACAGGCAGAATAGAGGGCATAATCACTTTGATTTCCACATATTTATATAATATGTGAATAAAAATACATAAACATAACAAACATTTATATGCATATAAATATATACATACAGGTCAAGGAAGGCAATTATCCCCCTCTACTTGTGACATGAGAGGTGACACCTGGAACACCATACACAGTTTTGGGACATTGGGTAAGAGTTGGAGATGTTTAGCTTAGAGAAGAGAAWGTAAAGGAGTCTCTAACTGCATCACATRCAGACCGAATAGGTAAAGAGAAAACAGACAGACTCCTCCTCAAGATATGCAGCAAGGGAAATTCTGAAAYTCTTCACAGTAAAGGTGATTAAGCACTGGGAGAGGTTACCCCCGAGTTTGTGGCATCTCCATCCTTGGATAGTTGACTACAGAAAGCTCTGAGCAATTTAATTTAACTTTCAAGTCGGTTCTGCTGACTGTTCAGGGTCATGGCTCACAGGAGGGAAAGCCAGTGCAGGAGGGGTTTGTACTTGTTTATACAGTCCCATATTGTAGAACAGAAGAAAGAGATGGTCTCGGCTCCCCATCACCATGGCAGGGTGCCTTTTTTGGAATCAGCATCATAAAAGTTCCAAACAGTACCACATATTTCTAACCAAAGCCAGGTCAGTAACAGTTGCAGGATCATTGATATTAGGCCTTCCATATAGACACAAAATACAGCCTAGGGAATGTAGCCAAGCAACTGTTTCAGTGTTAAAACCAGGAAAAAAACTAGTGATTTCTAGTGTTCTGAGACAGTAAGAACGTCCAAATTCCTTGGATGATGATAACAGTTGGTTCTATTTTTAAGCTGATCACAATCTGCAAACATTGATTTATGTTTCTTAATTGTGCCTAGATTCTATTCAGAGAAGTTCTTTTAATTTAATAGATTATAACCTAGGGATCCTTATTTGGGCTTTCATTCCATGAGTCAAGAAAAAGGCATTATCAAACCCAACAGGATTTTTTGCCTCAGTACAATCTGAACCAAAATTAATTAAGAACTCAGAGCTTGAAATAACACAGCTAGGGGTATTTTTTCCCTTCTTTAGATAAGATTGAGACTTATAAWAGAAACCCACAAAGGTCTGTTATAAATCAGAATGCTACCTATGAACCAGCAGGTTCCCAATAGGGCCATACTGCCATAGCTGACTGCAACGTGCCAGCATTTAAATGTACAATGAACTTCTCCCTCAGCACTTTCTCTTGAGATGCAAATTCTGTTTCATTACAGAACTCCCCCCGGGTCCTACCATCTTTACAGCTAATGATTTTTTTTTGCTGTAACTAAATCTCTCAAGTCCCACAATACATCCTTTCCTTGTACAGTMCCTGGGTTCTGTTACAATCAGCTCAAGTGCTGGCCAGACCAGCTCATGCTTTTTATCAGCTGCACGCTTGGCCAGAGCTCACTTATATTCCATTCCCCTGTTCCTCTTCAGAGGCTGTTCAGATTTCCTTCATTTAGTTTACAAAACATAACCTAGCTGACCAAAACCTGCTAGTGTTCACTGATAGCAAAGACAACACCCCAGTGAATCCTGGAGACTTCAGGGAAGAGCAGCTAAGAATTCTGCCCATTTGAGGCAGAAAATTTAATTTAAAAGGCAAGAATGTGTTGCAGTGTGCAGGCATGATAATTTAAAGTAAAAAAAAAAAAAAAAGAGTTTCTCAAATATGAATGATTAGTTTTTTAACAGATCTCAAATGCAATACTTTGCTCCTGTGGGCATTTCAGTTTGCTTCTGGCTACAAGATGCTTTGAGGGCTCCAGAACTTACCCAGCTTAGTTAAGCTGGGGAAAATGTTGCTCTCCTGCTACCTCTTCTGGCAGAGGGAAGGAAGAGCACCCGGGTTAAACACAAGAACTGTGTGATTACCTTTGCAAAAGCTAAACCTCATTTCGTAATGAAGAAACTGAAACAAAGAAGCTGGCTTTGTGCAGGATCAAAGCTCTTGGATATAAAGTCAATCCTTGTTCCCCACCCTCTGATAACGTTTCAATGAGTATCACAGCCTCGCATTGCACAACAGCGTAACTGGGCAGGAAAAGAAGGGAAACAAGTGAGAAGAAACTTTCCCCTTGAGTTCTTATCTCTTGAGGGAAGGGTACACTAAAAACCCTTGCATTACTCTTTAGGTCGATCTCTGCACAATGAAGTGGGAAAAAGCACCTTTCAGGGGCAAGGTGCTCAGCTTCTTGCTCTATCCATCTCCCAGATTTAGGGAGATTTAGAGAACTGCAAAGTTGGGACTACAAAGAGTTCCCATGATGTATCAAGAGAAGGGAAAAAATTGAGAGTTCCCTGCTAAAGCCCCTTCTTAGCTGAAGGCCATGTCATTGCCAGTCCATATGGGAATACCCTGTTATAGGATTTGCTTGTGGATGGAAGGGCTTAACCCAAATAAGCAGGCCAAAACTTAGCCCCCCTTTCCTCTTCTGTCTCCTGTCCCTCATCAGAAACAGTCTTCTTCATCAAGAAGACTAATTATTGATGCAATTAGTCACTGAGGTAGTCACCTCAGCTTTGGCAATCACTGGACGGATTGCTCTGAAGAATAATGACAGAGGTCAGTGACGTCCTGGGACAATTCCCTCTAGAACATTTTCAGTTAAGCAGGACTGATTTTAGCAATGTGCTGCAGGGATTCCTGCACTCGTCCCAACTCTATTTAAAAGATCTCCTCAGTAGGAAATGTACCCAGCACAAGAATCCCCAGGAACAAGGGCAAAGCAGGTGCTCACAGCACTCAGACCAGCTTGGACATCCTAATCAGTGCTGCATCATGCCACAGAGAAAGCACGACTTCAGTCTCCTTTTTGACTATCAGTGCTTGTTGTAGGAACTCAGTCTGTTTGATAGCTGGGACATAGCTGTAAGAAGTAATGATGTATTTTTAAAGTTGGCTTTATAACTTTCACTGTAAACTGGGTGAAGACTGAGTATTCCTGTTGTAGCCAATACAATGTCTGCTCCCCCATACGATTTTGTTTTCCAAGAAAAAAGGAACAAAAGTGTTTCACAACACACACGGATTTGCCTTTGGTCATTTAAGGCTTACACGAGTCAAAGCACAGGGTTTAGTCCTCCAAGCCACAGTCTGGAGGCAAGAAGGGAGGCCACACTTTGCCAGTCTCTCCGAGGTCTCAGATCTCTGTCTGCTGGGGCAGAGATCCACATTTTCCTTACACCAGGTCGGGGTGACAGGTTGTACTAGGTTAAGCATCTCTGTATTCTCTCTACAGAAGTCAATGGCACGAGATATACAGGTGCTTTTTAAAACTAAAACTTCAACTATTTAAAAAATAGTAAGGAACTTTTCAACAAAACAGCCAAGACTATCCTATCTCATTGCTAACTGCCAAATGTTAATCTAGGTAAGCCTGAATTTTTCTGTAATGTGTATACCATTCTTCTGGCTCCCTCAGATCACATCCTAAGAAAGGCCCTCCTCTATCTGAGGCAAGATTTACTTTGCAAACTCACCACATTTGTTTTAATCATTTCTTCTCTGACTCATAGGTATGTTCTTGTTCATCTTTGCCCCTTAATAACCCTTCAATGCTTGTTGGAAGAGTTTTTTCTTTTTCCTTTTTCATTTAACTTTATACTCCCATAATAAGGCATATCTATCCATATCATGCAGTACCCATCCCAGTATCCACAAAGCATAGAGKAACTGCAAACTGCTAAAGTGCAATGTCACCTCTGTCACAGCATGACATCAGAAAACCAGTGGCCAAAGCCATCACAGCATCCTCATRAGACATCTCACTTATTTCATTTACTCAGACAGAAGAGAATATTAGTGTTAATGCAAAGTACATCAAAAAACTTAGAGATGAAGGAAGCCTTCCAGGAATTGGGTCTATTCTCCTCCGGAAAACAGTGAAATACTCTGTAAAGTCACATGTAAGCCTCACTTGTCCAGTTAAGCTCCCACTTGCACACTCCTTTCCAAAAGCAAAACAGGCGCGTTACAAGATTAGGCAACGATTTGTAATTATTCATTTGCAAGTGCACACAGTGCTACCCGTGCAGACCTCGTGAGGTCGTTCCAGCCGCAGGGAAATCCAAAGCACTGTTGTTGCTCTGGGATAAAAGTGTGCAAGTCCCCTGAATTTTCTCTGTTTCTGAGCTCTGTCGGCCGTTGTTGGCAGTAAAAGCACAAAGAGCCCCTGAGTGCTCTCCGTGCTGCCTCCTCCACGGCAGAGCCTAACGTGCATCGAATAAAAGGTGACCTGAAGTCATGTCACATATCTAGCTTGGGATATAGTATATGTGGAGCCGTGTTAAATTACAAGCATCATATATATGCTCCCCAATTTTTTAACTCTGACCAATTATCCATCAGTTTCATTTCTTTTGCTGTATTTTCTGAATCTAACCGATAATACTCTAGATAGAAGTACTTAAACAGCAAGCTTTGTACAGCAATGCATCAAAATGAAACCTTCCAGCCCTCAAGCAGTCTGCATATTCTTTCTGTTCTGTTTTGGAAAACCTTTCCAAGACTCTTACAAATCTCCTATGAGGCATGAAGCTTTACCCTTTAAAATTCAAGCTGTAAGAGTTGAAAACCCAGTCTGATAATAATTACTGGGTGTTTTTGCTTGGGGAGAAAGGATAATCTAGTGATTTAGACACTAGAGGAGTCTGAAAAGATCCAGAGTCAGACCCTAGTGTCATCACCAACTTCCTGTAGGATCCTGGACAAGCCAGAATGTTTTTTTTTTCTGTTTCTCAGAATAAATAGAAAAATGTGAGTGTAAATATAAAACAGGAGCAACAGCATTTTTCAGGGATATTGTAGTGAGCAAAGGAAAGAACCACAATCTCAAAACATCCCTAATACTGATTAAGGATTAGCTATGGTAGTCAAAGGCTCCAAAAAGAACTGTGAGTAACACACTATTTAAAGTAGCATCATTGAGTCTAGTTATCATGTCTCTGTACTGYGCTCTTTAGGGGAATAGTGGTAAAGGACCAAAAACTTGCTCCTGCAAGTAAAATGTTTTGGGGCTAAGGGAGCCTTAAATTCCTGTCCACGCTTACATGTATGAAATGCCTGCTTGGTGCAAGCCGTGCAAACCTTGCTGGGCTTTCTGCACATGAGGGCAGCTGGCCAGTGCTGAACCGTGAGGACCGGCACCTCTGCTCTTCCATACCTGGATCAGACCGGGAACGGGAGCACTGCTGCCCACTGCAGTCCCACCCGCGTGCACTGTGTGCGCCCGTGCCTGTGCACTGGGCTCCCTCCCGCTCYGTGGAGCCGGCTCCGGTTCAGCCACGCTCCCCATCCTATCCGGAGCGCATCGTGGCGCAGCGCCAGAGCCGCTGGAGCGGTCACCGGACACCGGGAACATCTGCCAGTGCAGAGCTCTACCCAAAGGGTGCGGAGCTGTCCCGAGCATTCCAGGGACCTTTCCTGGAGTTTCAAACAGGAGCACAGGAGTTGGCCTAAGCTTCATCACTAGAGACACACTCATTTCTCCCAATTCCCCTTTAAAAGGCAATGGAATCTTCATTGGATATGGGAGCTTTCTATTCAAAATTGAAGTCCCTTTACAAAGATAATATACTCCACTTGTGCAAAACATGAATAATCTCCTTATAAGATAAAAATACTGCAATATAAGCTCTGTTTTAAAGCTATACATACCATACACAGAATAATAAAAATATGGCTAGTGGGTACACCTGTACACCCACACCTAGGTACAACCATACCTAGGTACAACCACACCTAGGTTGTAACCATRCCCTGCATTACCTGCCCTAGTGGGCTGACACGCGGGTGACACAGAAATGCTGTAAGTGCTCGGAACAGGTGCCCTCTCCCTGTTTTGGGGCAGGGAGAGTCACCGAGACGGAGCTGCTGGATGCCAGCACGGTGACAGTGATGGGGGCGCACACGCCTCGAGCTGGGACGGGGCAGGACTTGCTCTGCGTACGCGCTATATTTAAGCAAGCCCTTCTAATTCAATTTGTGCGCTTAGGAAAAGGCAGAATTGCGTTATGCTCACATTTAAACAAGTTGCAAATGCTAAGATTAAATATAACCTATGGAATCATGATTTTGCTTAATGATTAAGTGTCAAAATCTGCCTAAATTAAAACAGTCCGTTTTAATGTCCCTGGGAACACTAGGCTTAAATTATTTTTAAGACCTATAAAAAGAAAACAACAGAAAAAAAAAAAAGCATAAACAGACCGAGCTGTTTAAAATGTGTGCTCTAATTAAATAAGAAACATCTGCCTTGGGGCTTTGGAAGTGCATGTAATCCACCCGCGCTGTGCCCCAAACCAGTTCCCGTCTAGGACCCCGGACTCCGACGGGGGCTCAAACCTCCCCGCGGCCCCGCGCGGCCCCGCGCAGCCCCGCGCAGCCCCGCGCCACTCACTGGTGCCGTCGAAGGGGATCTGGCGGCAGCGCGGCGCGGGCCAGGCGCAGGCATAGACCGCTCCTCCCTGCACGATGTCGGGCTGCGAGGTGTTGGCGCGGGGCGCTCCCACGAGCACGCTCACCCTGCACGGCGGGCGACAGTGACCGCGGGGACCGACGCGCATCCCCCGCGCATTCCCCGTGCACTCCCGCGAATCCCCCGTGCATCACCCGTGCACCCCCTCGCACCCCCTGTGCATCCCTATGCATCCCCTGCGCATCCCCCGCGCATCCCCGCCGCGCCACCCACGTGCTGGGCTCCGGCACGTAGAAATCCACGGCGTAGCCGAAGTAGCTGCCCGGCGGGCCGCTGTACACCGTGAGCTTCTCCTCGTCCAGGTTGAAGGCGACGAGCGCCCGCGGCCAGAGCAGCGCGGGCAGCAGCAGGAGCAGCGCGCACGGCCGCCCACGCCGCCCGCCGCCGCGCGGCATCCTCGGCCGGGACGGGGCAGCGGGAGCAGCGCGGGGCGGAGGGGAGCGGAGCGTTGCGGAGCGCTGCGGAGCGTTGCGGAGCGCTGCGGAGCGTTGCGGACGGGAGCGGCGGCCCAACGCCCCGCGCTGCCTCAGGCGGCCGCCGCTCTGCGCGGGGCCGCGGCCGGGGCTGGCGCGCGGGCCGCGCCCGGCGCCCCCTGGCGGCCGCGGGGCGCGCGGCGGAGCCTCCCCCTGCCCCGGGAGCTGTGCGGGCTTGGGATCTGCCTTTGGGAGAGCGTGGAAACCAAACTGGTGACAAGCTGGCGCTCGAAGCTGCTGTTAGTGCTTGCCCAACTATATAAACTTCACTCGTGCWGAGCAGGGAGCTCTGCAAGAGCCCGTGTCCTTCCTGCCGCCCTTCCCAGACGGCTGAGCGGCGCTGCGATTCCCCTTTCCCTCCCGGCGCAGCTGGATCTCAGCGCATGCCCTGCGCTCCCGCCGCAGTCCAGCCCCACTGAACACAGCCCTGGGGCGGCAGCTCCGGCTCCTTCCCTGGTGCCCCGGCCTGCTCGGCCTGCACCTCGATGCCTGTAAGGCCRCTTGGGCCAGGTATTTCCCAAACCACGCTCTGTATCCAGGTGCACCGGGGGAATGAAGTATCATTAGTTGTTGCAGCACAAACACCCAAGCCCTATTGAGCATCTCCAGATTTGAAAGCCCTCAAAAGGTCCAGCACCCCCTTTCCGCATTCCTTGTGAGCATCCTGTCCATCAGAGTAGCAGCTGCTACCAAATAATTTTCATACCTAAAGTCCCTTGTGGACTTGGATTTGATGAGGGTAGCAACTTTCTTTGGGAGGATGCTTTTTATCTTTCAAATTCACTGTTTTTGTTACTTTTTTGTTTGTTTGTTCAAAATGGGATGCTAGGGTGGTCAACACTGATCTCACAGTTAAAAAAGGTTTTAAGTTTTAAAGCTTACAGTTACAGAAGTTTTCCTAAATATCCTGGACTATTCTGATCTTTGGAAGCATCTTCGTTTCCTCAGAGTTTGAAACACTTCGGGACCAAAGACTTTGTGATCTGCGTGTTCAAGGGGCGAACAGCTGTGGCCGTGGCCCACACACTGGTAGAGGGCYTGGTACTTTGAATATTGGCTTTAAAAACTGTCACAAGTCACTGCACATGTGTGATTTTAAGGTCACAAATCCCGTTAAAATTAATGGCCATAAATCCTTTCAAACCRCTTCAGTAATTAAGCGCAGGTCTACAATGCACACAGGAGAGCTCACCTGTTGCTCGAGTTACTCCTGGTTATGTCCCTGTGGGAAGGAGGCCTCTCCCGACCTGGAAGTGGAGCCATTGCCCAGGCAAGAGCTTGGGTTGATTAGCTGGCCATGGCCATGGAGCAAAAGGGGCACAGGACGGTGTGGCCCTGCTCTAAAAAGAGCACGGATTTCCTACTGGCTACGGCATTGCCAGCTTCTGAACCTGCGCTYGTACCTTCCGCTCGCACCTTCAAAGAGCAACGAGGGGTTTGAGCGTGGCCTAGTTCATTATGGGCTCATTTCCATGAGGTTCACATATGTGCTGGCTCTCCTCTGTTTGGGAATTTAAAGCCCAGCAACATTTGCTTTTGCCCAGTTCAGTCACAACAAATTCATTGAGCTGTACTGCAATCGTGCTAGACATTAGACTGCTGATTTTACTAAYACAAGACTTTCTTCTTCCCTCAGTTGATGGGATGTGAGTTCAAGATGAAACGCTGACAAACTGCACTCAGTATTCACTCAGTTTTGAATCTTACCTTTATGAACACCGTCCAAATCAAAACTCTTAACAGAAGTAACTCTGATAAGAGTAACTCTGGTAAGAGTGCCCTTAGGAAGGGCACTGCGAACAGGTCAAGGGGTGATAATAATAAACATCTAAAAATAAACCTAAATGTGAATTCTCAGCTTTGCTGGCATTAATGTAAGACCTGAATTCACCATTAAGATACAAGATTTTTCCCCTGAGATGTGTTCATTTCCAAAACTGTCATTCCTAAACCCAAGGTCCCTTTATATCACATAAAACAGGCAGTGCAGAAGTCGGATAAAAAGCAAACTTAAAACACTATATCATGAGTCAAGGAAAAGATTTTATTTTAGGGCTAACAAGTTGATAATAAATAAAGGAATATAATAATGTAGTAACAGATGTTCTCATGCACTTAACACATACAATAAAGCTGGCTTACACTGCTGTTTGGACATACTGAGAAGAGGTATTTGGCAATATTATAAATTTGAACAGTTTAAAGATTATAGAACAAGAAATTCTTTCTGCTGTTGATTTTTTTTTACATTTCTTTTATACAAATTCAAATAAATATTAATACATCTATTTTTTCTTCAGATTTTGTATTCACTTTTAGCATGCCTGATAACTAAGCCACAGCGATATACAACTGCCAAGGAAGAATATTTATGAATTATACTTAGTAATAGTCCTAGAAATGTATTTTATTTATATCACATTGTGCAAGCTCTTTAGGTAAAACTGGATTTCAGGAAAAACTGCAGAAAGTCTAAACTCATTTAAACATTTTCAGTGCAAAGGCCAGTCCACAAATTATGGTACTGTAATGTAAGCCAATACCACTTAAATAATAAACATGCCTGTATGATTCATAGGAAGCTGAATACGCTTTATGGTTTAAAGATTTGACATCTAATATGCATATTCTGCATAACAGACATTTTTCAAATCTTCATGAGATGGCAAAATAATTTCAAGACTTTATAACTTTTTTTTTCTTTAAGATAACTCACATTAACAGCACTACAGTGGCCAAAAGAGACAAACTATTATAATAGAAATCAATCTGATTAAAAAATTAAATATTCCAATTAACACTGAAAAAGTGTTTGTAATCATTATTTACAATTCATCAATGATACCCAGTGTATAAGTTCACACAGTCAAAGTAGAGCACTTTCCAAGCGAATACCGACTCTTACATCCCCATTCAAGCATTTGATAGTAGTATATGGTTTCCATACGAAACGCATCAGTTTAAGGACGGAGATCGATCTGTGGTCCAGAGGAGCTCTATATATGGCCATTTGGTTTGCAAGCACCGTTTTACAGGGGTGTCATCAGTCTGTAGCATTGGTTCCTCAAAACCCATAACAACGGCTGTGCCTTCTACATACATCACCTGTCAAAACAAGCCCAAATATGTCAGCCTGTGTTCGTCCACAATCTCTGAGATGATCATATACACATGGTTAGGGAGCATTTGTTATAAAGCATTTTTATAACATGAAGCAAGTTCATATGGTTTTACATACTTAATCTTTTTTTTTTTTTTAAATAAAATGAAATATGTTAATGATGTTTGAACTGTTTCCACCTAAAGCAGACCAAAATTTACGGTACAGAAATTGTCTTGTTTCCAGTAGTTCTATTCATAAAGGAACCTTTTAAATGGTAGAGACAGAATTCCCTGAAAATAAGCCTTTGCTTATTGTAATTATTACAATTGTAATTGTAGCAATTCACATTGTATTATGTATATATGTTAAAATTAAAAATGAGCGATTTTGCTTATGTTTTGCTGTAGAGAACTGCAGGATATTTTAAAATGGCAACTGAAATGACTTCATAACTCCAGCCTAATCTGAAGATTGAATATATAAATTTTCTGCAAGAGTTTTCCCACTTCTAGTCATTTCTGTATACTCTATGTCTACGATTTCCTCATATTCTTCTACACCAAGTGTTCAATCAGAATTGGTTTAGAATCGGCCAAAATGTGTCATTATAATACCCAAGAAAACTGAAACTGCAAATATTTACATATCTCTCTATATATTTGTTCTCATAAAAACTTGATTTTGAAGCAAGTTTGGAATACTAAAAGTATTTCACACAAAAAAAAAATAATCCCAGCAATTTCAGAAGTTATAGTTTGCCTCTCTCAAATCTCTGCCGTCTGTATTTTACATCCCAGTTCTCATGGATGAACTAATGGCTTAACTAGAACTAGTCCATGTTGTTGACTTGTCTAGTTAACTTGTCTAGTTCATGGATGAACTAGAGCTTAAGAGATGTGGTCCAACCAACTGATGATGCATACGAGCAAAAATAGGATCAGGAGTACATGGCAGCTTCCAATCCAAATATATCAATTTGGAAAAATAGATTTGAAGAGTAATTTTGTAAAAAGCCAGATTCCAGTAAAAGTACTTTACCTGCAATTATGGCCTGTTTTACATGTCAATAAAGGGAGTCAGGTTTGCATGCTAATGGTTACCTGAGGCTGAGGATTTACATTTCTCAAATCTTACCTTTTCATTATAGTTAGACTGCTTCAGTCCATTGTAATGGTAAACAGTGAATGACTCTGAAACCCTAGAGTCCTGGTAAGAAAGAAGACAGTTMATTTCATGTAATATATACACTGTCTTGATAATATCTTTCATGTTACAACTACGTAGAAACATTTGAGCAGGAAAACACWAGTAGATTACTAAAAATAGTATAATTCCTTTCCCTAGATTTTTAGGAACAAGTTGTGTTTTTCAATGCTTGTCTGAACACTTTAAATTGTAACTTAAAACACTCTGCATGTGAAATCCGTCCTAGTCATTCAAGTTGCACACCTTAAGTAGCAGCTTCACTTATGTGAATGTATGACCAGTTGCTTGGATGCTATTAAGTTCTACTTCACTAATGGCCAAATCCTTTCTGTCATCCTTCATTTCAGAGCTAGAGCAATTTGCATCTTAGCATGCCTAACTAAACTAACTGTAGCAGCTCTCAGTTGCTGCTTAACAGCACAAACACTGCAGTTATCAAACAAACATTCCAGGAGCTTGAATGCTTTAGTGCTAAAAAAGCCCCAAAAGCTTTGCTTTTAGCTGAATTTGGATACACAGGTGTTTTACCATCTCTATTATACCTACTGGAGCAGGCTTCAAACAAAATCTTATCCCTTTATTAAAAACTGGGAGGTAAAGGCTGGAGAGAGATCTGCTCAAGTTACAGTACACTCAGGGAATACAAAAAGCCCTCATTCATTTTTCTCTTCAGTTTGGTGTGATGCAGACACCTTATCTTGCTGTGGGTCTYGGGGAGCAAGCTGGGCTATTCACTGCAGGGAGGGTACAGAAGAAAAGGGTGAGGGCTAACTCACGTATTGAAGTTGCCTCACAAGGACAGATAAAACTATGCTGAGAAGGAGAAAGGGCACACATTCTATCCCTGACAAAGGCATCCTCATCCTGAAGGTTGAGCATGCTCATCCTGAAGGTTGAGAAGTGTTGGTTTCCAGTTCCTGTCGCACAGATGTTGACTTTGGGACAGTATTAAAAAAAAAAGTGAAAAAAAATCTGCTTCTTTCCTTCAAACTGGTGATTAAGGCTTTCTAGGAGAATGAGAATTTGGATTTGAGTATCCTCAGCAAAGGAGGAATTGAATCTGCTTTACCCAAGCATGAGGTCGGTGCTCAAACATTGTACAAAGGGGAACMTCAACAATTCCAACCACGATTGACAGCCTCTCTTTCCTCACAGTATTTGAAGACATTGATCTCAATGAAGATATTGATCTTCATTTCTGAAGACTCTTACTTCTGGAAACAATTTTGAACACAGCCTCATTATGGGGAAGGGCTCCTGCTATCCGACCCAGAGAGCACAGACACGTGGGACCCATGTCCTGACCTCAGCACTAACTCACAAGCTGACTCTGGCAGTGCCCAGGCCACACTGTGCTGGCGGTGCAGAGCACTCCCGTGCCTCGTGTCAGAGGTGGCCAAGGTCCAACAGCACAAGCAAGGCACACTGGTGGTACAGTGAGCAATGAGCAACAGGGAATTCACGCTTGATGGAGARGCCTTGACTTGAGGCCTTTGACCTCACAAGAGGTAAAGAGTTTMTCCACCACRTCTCTCAAAATGACTAAGGGGTCTYCCCTCACTCCACTACGCTGCCTTCCCTATTTCTCCTTGTTCCTGTGATCCTCCATTCAGGAGCAGGAAACGGAGGCAGCAGAGCCATGGCAGCCCCCCATACAAGGGGTGCTTCCTMCTGCAGCTTTCTGTGGTCCCCAGTAAAGGATGGCTTAGGCACTGCTAATTCTGGGGGATGTCCTTTGTCCTTCTAAGCTCCAGCCTAAGCACCTTGGCCCTAAAATTAAACACAGCWGTCCTATGGACTTTGTAAATGTAAAATAATTGTGAGAAATAAGATTATGTCCTATTGTAAAGATGTTGCGACKTCTGGATATATAAATGAAAGCAAGAAGAATGAGTTAACAAATAAGATGCAGATCCAGTTTTGTAAATCCCAAGGAAATGAACACTACAACTCCTGCCTTTTTGTCTAGACGCTGAATCATGTCTTAATGATGCACTCAGCTCTTWTCATCTTTGGCTACAGTGTGTTGTACATCTCTAACACGGGACCAGGTCAAAGGTATTTTTAAAACACTAGTTTCACATTTCCTTCATTGTAAAAAATAGGTCGTGTAGTTGAAACTACCTGATAAGCCAGAAAAGTCTCCAAAGCAGCACCCCTCTCAGGCCTTCCCTTGCCACCGCCAGCCAGTTTGTCTGTTCTCAGGATAACCCTCTGCCTCCTGCCAACACAGGGATGTGTACAGCCACGCAGGCAGCCTCCCACGGGCCTGCAAAGGGGCTCCCCTCCGGATCAGCTCCCTGGGCTTTATCAGGTATCTCTACAAAGCTGTTCCTGACAATGTGAGGATGAGGACTGCAATGCTAGCTTCACRCATGCTCTTTTCAGTGGTGTGGTGCTGTCTTAACGTGTATTTGGAATAGTTATAAACAAATTCTTATGATGTGAGCAGATGCTGGCTTTAGAATATATTGATATTCTAAATGTAGCTCTGTAACAGTTTTTTACTAATTTATCAACATTTTTAAGTTAATAGAGATAAAAAAAAAATACTTTTAGATATGTTTTCAACACTTTCCTATTCACTATCAATTTGCATTAGTCTTCTGTAAAATTGCCAAAATCAGTAYGGCAATTTCATTCTCAAAATACAAATTCAGATGAACTTTCTTTTCTTATGTAAAATGAAATTCTACAATTTGTTGCACAGTGCAAAAAGTTATTTGCTGGTCATATTAGTGAAACAAATRCAATACTTATTAAACACACCCCTGTGATACTGATGCACATGTTACATGAAGCAAAATACACAAAGCTCAGCAGTAATAAAGCTATACTTCTTACCTGCTCAGGGAAAAATTCTTGTAGAAAGGGACCCAGCAGTATGATGCCCAGTCCTTCGGGGTCTAATTTGGTCTTCATGAGGTTTACACTATGACAAAAACATTGAATATAAAAGCATGAGCAGAGCATTTTTATTCTTGCATGACTCAGTTAAGCTGTGCTACCGCAGTACCAGCTGCCAAGTATATTAAGACTACTCTATTTTTAAGCATAAGTGACAAATGTAGCAGAACGGCCTTTGAGTTGCCAAAACACAGTTATTTTAAAATAAAAGTAATCTGATATTTCAAATTAAGTAAGAGATAATTCTGAAAGAGCACCATACTTGGTAAAGTAATTTTAAACCCATATAATCTAAAATCAGGTTTACTGCCCAAAAGGCATTTTGCTGTCTTGTAAACATTCTTGAGCTTAGATACATAAAACAGTCATCTTTTAAATACAGCTCTGTAACTGGCAAGCAACCTGTTTGTACAAGGAGAATCAAAATGCCTCCAAAAAGTACTTAGTACATTGAAATGAAATTAATTTTCACAGATCATTTCACATTTCATATTTAACTTCTGCCCTTGATATCAAAGAAGCCAAAAMCAATTAGTAATGATAAAATTAACAATTAATAATGCCAAGATAAATGTACACAGGACAAAACCTTACTGACATGAATATGGTATTATTTCAGATTACTAGAAATGAATGTCAATAAAGCCTCTACATAAAGCCTCTATTTAAGTAGTACACATCTCCAGATGTTAGAATGCAAAGATTTACTCGTATTTATTCTGTTGTTTTGCCTAGTTACAAACTGTACTGCACAAAAATGTCCACACTGGGTCAAACCAACAGACCACCTTGCCCAGTATCCTGTTTCTAACATTGTTCAGCAGTGGATGCTCATGATAGAGTCTAACAGGGCAAACCTCCACTGGTATCTTTAGCCTCCCCGCTTCCAGCGTGTGCTGCTCAAAGACTTCTCCAGTGAAAGGCCCCATCTAGAACACACAGGAACGTGGTTTTTCTCTCCATTTGTGAATGGAGGTGATTGATGCCACAGGTGGATATGGGTTCATAGCCACATTGAACCCATATCCACCTGTGGCATCAATCACCTCCATTCACAAACTAAAACTTATCTATAGAGGGTATGAATTCTAGGGTGACTGTCAGCAGGTGATGACAATTTGCTCGCATTCATTTCTCCACATTTTTTTCTTGATGCTTTAGAGACTTAGTTCTTCTGACAACCTACAAGAAGGCCTAGGTATAGAAATCTCCCTCTAAGTTTCCACACTGAGTACGGATGAGGAACAAAATTCCCTAGTGAAGTATTCCCCAGTGAATATGAAGAATTCAAGTCACTTTTCTTAATAACTTAGAATATTTTCTCAATACTGGGGTTCACTGGTAGGACCTAGAGACTTCTTACAAATCTTTTAATTTTTAGGAGTTTAGAAGAAATATTACTTGGTTTTATYTCATATCTTAACAGAGGTATTCTTCAAAAGATTTTCAAGTCTATTTTGTTTTGTATTTACATTTAATTTTTCACAAATTTATGTTCTTCCCTGTTTTTTTCAT
Organism: Nothoprocta perdicaria; assembly: GCF_003342845.1. Classification (NCBI taxonomy): domain Eukaryota; kingdom Metazoa; phylum Chordata; class Aves; order Tinamiformes; family Tinamidae; genus Nothoprocta; species Nothoprocta perdicaria. The sequence continues at coordinate 2,861,550 of NW_020455455.1, forward strand.
TAAGACAAAACTTTTTCTTTTCAAAGGACAGTCTCAACCTCTTACATGCTTCTCTGCCCTTCTTATAATCAGTTCAACTTTTTTTCCTGGGGTATATAGGAAGAAAATGTCTCTCTCAGCTATTTTTTTTATTATTGTCATACACGAGCATCTTATCCTTTTGGCTACCATCATACTTCCTCTTTTTTAAGTAGATACCTTTCTTGGTATTAACATAGTGGTAATAACTTATTTGCACTTTTTTTTTCCTTTCACCTCAATGTCCTAAGGACTTTCAGAAAAAAATTAGAAACCGATAAAAKAAATTGAACAAGAGAGCTGGGTCCTCAGAACTATTTACTAAAAGACTACAATTTTTTACTAAGATTTGCATATCACTTTGTGGGAACTGGCTCAGTACTGCAAATGCTAATCTCCTTGCAAATCCAGGTCTGCTCTGCAAAGCTTTCCCTCTATATTTCCTAAACTCTGTGCAGATCCAACTTTTAAGATTTGGAAGTTTTAAGCCTCAGTTTTCATAGGCACATACATACAGTTTTCATAGGCACATAATTTTCATTTAGTTCTCAAAATCAAAAAGATAAATAGCATGCTGTAAAGCCATGCCTTTAGTTTTAAATAAAACAGAAGAGCCTATACRAAGTTTGAAATGTGCTATTTATAGGTCTGTTCTACAGTAAATACACGGGGCATCTAGGACCAAAGCCGAATAGGCTGAATATGCGTCAGGCAACATTTTGGTTTAATAAGAGAYGTTTCAAAGATGAATATCCCACAGTTTGATCTCCAGTGAGGTCCTTTCAAAATAACAGGCCCTTCAACTGATTCTTCCTACATCAAAGTGCCCTAAAGCCCAAACATCGAAAAGGGATGAATGGAGAAGGAAGATCCCCCAGATTTATTGAGGAAGCAGAACACACAAAGGCAAAAAAGGAAGCTTTTCAGACCCTTTAAGTAATTTTTTTTCTTGCTAAACTTTTGCAATTTTCATCATTTATTATCATGCTACTAACRCTAGCATCTTTGTCTGATATATTTTATTTTGGTTTTACTTTCCACAGCCTTTTGAGTCCCATTTTTACTCTTATTCACGAACATCACGAACAGCTCAGTAAACCCAGTTGTGCTTTGTAAGATCCAAAAGGAAATTGCTTCAATCAAATTTCAGATGTCTGTGGTAAGTAAACTTGAACTCTTCACAGGCACTTTGCAGGAGCAGTGATTTGAACTACAATAAAGGAGGTCCTGAGCTTACAATGGAGCAGAATCACATTTTGGAGAGATRAAAGTAATTTTAAACCCAGACCTGTCCTTTCTGGCTTTAGCACTTAGTGGCAAAACATGATCAGTAGGTAAGCCTTGGCACTGAATATGTCACAGAATAGGAGACTGCCTGCCCATACAGCAAAAATAAACTACCTTGCTCACTGAGTATTTGTAACTCTAATCCTAGGAAACAGAGGTGTCACTCGGGATACAAATGATAACTATTAAGACTATGAGGTACCAATTGTTGGTCATAACAAAAATATAACTGGAGCAAYATGTGGAACCAGTGCTCAGCTGCCTCCATACATGCTGGTTCTTCAGGTCTTCTGGTGTACAGTTACATCCCAGTCAGCTAGGAAATGTATTCATATATGATAATGTAAATTGCCTTTCTTTCTTTTTCTTTTTTTGGCTTCCAGTTATCACATTGGAGACAGTCTAATTTCAATTCATTTCAATTAAAGCTGACTTAAGCACTTAAGAATAACGCTCTGTGCCTAGCGCATAAGCAAGAAAACRTTTCAGAAAAAAACTAAATACTAACTAATATGTAGTCAGTTAGAAAATATTTCTGCAGTACTTAAAATTTATTATACTTACTATTCAGGATCTGAAACAAGATCCAGAGCCTTCATTACATCTTCTAGGAGAGTGTCAGGTATAAAACCATTATCTGAAGAATTAACAAAGCTTCCAATTATGAAAAGAAACTAAGTGCTTTCCAAAATAACAAATTTTATTCAAAAATAAAAGTACTATGCATCTTTATCTCAAAAGGACAACCTTCTACAATCAACACATGTTCTTCATGCATTTCTCCCCATTTCTTTCTTAGAAGTTGAGCAATGTGATACAGAGATTGTGGGTTTGTTTATACATCATGCATTCTGAAGTTTAAGCCTTGGTCACACTTCAACCTACTTCTAGCTATGGCCACTTGATACCACTAAGATAATGATTGTAAATCTTTTTCTTTATATATATACTTTCCTTTTGGTTAGTTAAAATAATACTTCAATGCAAGACATTTTGTATTTTACAAAACAAAAGAATTTGAAGCAGGTGCCACCTACATTTCATAGACGAGAATTCAATAATGAATGCCACCGCAGCTGATCAGTTATTTTATGAAAATATAAATCAAATTGCATACAAGTCTTGAATAAATTACAGATAATACAGCAAATCTAAAAAGCTTAACTCTACTTCCTATTGTACTGTTGTATTTAAACTTCCCCTATTGAAAAGCTTTCAGAAAACTTCATTTCACTTTTATGTTGACCACTGTAYGGAAAAGCTGTCCATTTATTGACAACTAAGCTATTAATTAATACTATGCCTAGACATAAACAACATATAACTGGGTGCAGAAAGGACAATGCATTTAAAAGTGCAATATTTAGTACTTGTTTTAGAAAATAACACTTATTTTCCAAAGAGATTAACCCCTCACAATACTGAATGAATTTTTATTTTAAGCTTGTCTCTCCTGAATAAGTAGATTTCAACGCAACATCTCACTTCCGTGAGAGGTAGAGCCTTACCCTCTGGGTCATACGTTTGGAAAACCCTTCTGGCTTGTTCTGAAGGCGCTTCAGGAGCAACAAGTGCCATATCCTTTAAAAAAAAAACAAAAAAGAAAACTTTAATAAAATTCTTAATTCAAATATCTATTACTAATAAAGCTTTCAGGCTCAGTACAGAGGTGAGAATCTGAAATCAATAAAAAATGGAATACAACAATAGAAAAAATAACTTTAAAGGCCATTACAATCCATCGGTGGTAGTGACCTAGATAGATATAAGAAATAATAGACATAAGAAAGATATTTCACAGTAGTTAACGAATTTCTGTTTAAATCTTCACCTGCAGTTGTGGCATAGAAAATATGATTCTGAGACTGTTTAATATAGTAGACCTGGATTTAAGCACTATCTTAATGTAGCTGAAAACCTACATACACCAGTGACTAATGCACTAAGCACACCTTCAAAGAAACACACAAAAATCATTTAGATGGGAAGCTGTGAGATACTACTTAGCCCACATCATTCAATGGCAGAACACAAATTTGTTAGGCACTTGAAAAGGAAAGATTTCAATAGCAGATCTTGTAATACATTATCTGGGACCTTTTTCTGTTCATACACAACCATGCTTTCCAAAACTTACATGGAGTGAGGCAAAGGTCTACCTACTATCATAAAACCAGGAAAAAGTACATTGGTCTGGTTTTATGYCAAAATCATTTTTAAAGAAGTGAAGTTATAAGCAATCTATGCAAAATGAAAGATGGTTTAAAGAGTAAGAAATACGTATACTCAACACATACTTCAATTTAAAGAAAGTATAAAGCTCAAGTTCAAACAGAACACAAAATCTGAAACTGGAACTCCAAATACTGCTTGTTAAGGGTATCCAAAATCCTACATTTTATTTGGCATTTTGTGATCACATACATGTGTTTTCTTGTTTTTTTAATGTAGAAAAGAAAATGAAAACCTTGCACTGGAGGGAAGCACTGCATTTCACAGTGCTCCCTCTAAAGATTCTCCTACTGCTCCTACRTCTTTGTACACCCATGCACTTTCAAAAAGTTACTTCAAAATGATTTTTTAAAATTATATATATTTTTCTTTTAATTCTCAGTTTTCCAGTTCAAGTTTCCGTTATGAAGATTAYTTAAAAATACTTTCTTGAAATAGAAAATAACAACACCCACTCTTTGTATCTGAACATATCTGCACTGGAGTATCTGTGTAGTATCTGTATGCGGAGACACTGAATTTTGGTCTAAATTGTACAGGTCAGCATTACCTAATTGAAAGGAAGGCAGGGAAGAGAAAAYAGAAAATGTAGATTTATAATATACCTAGCGAACTGTTGTTCTTCAACAAGACTAAAAGAAAAAATGGTTTTGTTTGGGGGAAAGGAGAGAAGCAAATAATGCATTTCAGTAAAATTCCACTCTTCTCAGTTTCTCTTAATAGCTGACTCCAAAGCAGCCAAGAATTTTAAGTTTAGAGCTATTGAAGTCTGGTACATATATTTCTTTTTTCTGAATGAAAGTCAGATGCCTGACTTTCGACAAGTAGTTGCAACATGAAACACGACGTAGACTCAAACTGTAGTAGGCAACTGTTTTATTTTGAACCCATGAACGATGCATCTATAACTGGCATATGCTGCACACAACGGGTGCTCACAGAGTACCCCTCATTTCCAAGGCTCTACATCACCACCTTTTACCACCTATCATACTTTGACTTGTAAAAGCAACTCCACTGACACTAGACCACAGTGTAAAAACCTATGTTACGAAGCAGAACAGCACGAGGAGGGAGAGACCACAGTTCAAGGCAACGAAGGTCGTGCCAAGCACCGGTCCCAGCTGAAGCTGAGCAGAAGGACACAGAGGAACTAACCTGGAAGTCGTCCCTTCACCTGCCAGTTTCTCCTGCAACAACCCTTAAGTTACCAGCTACTAAGTCTTCTAGAGCAGAAGCATAAATTGAGGGATGGAAAGACAGTAATAGCTATTTTACTACATTAAAAAAAGGTGGTATCCATCAGGTGGAGGAGCCAAAGTGTGGGCGTAGGGAACACRGTAACTCCATCCTGCACCAGAATGCAGTGGCGCTTTGGGGCAATTGAGAGCTGCTGCAAACGGGCCCCAGYTTGAACCAGGTGATGCCGCAGCACACAGCGCTGGTCAACAACACAATGACCACTCAGCTCTATATTCATAATTTAATCCTCGAGAGGAGTATTTTTGCAGTGGATTCTTGTAAATGAATTAATGGTTTATGTAGCCAAGGTGACAAGTGGTAACTTTTAAAAATGTCCAGGATATGGAAGGATATGGCCAAAGTGGCTTGCAGCTGCATGGATACGTTATTTCAAATGTAAAGTACATCCTTTACATACTTCTGTTTGGTTTATGGACAGACCACAAAGATAAAGATTTGGTGTAATCTATAAAGACTGTAATTTTTGCTCTCCTCCCTCCTCTCAATTTTGTCATTTAATGTAATATGTTTCACAGTTTCAGATGATGCAAAACAGGTCTTGTTAAACAAACCAAAAGACTCATCTCCTACAAATACCCACTTTTTTTGATAGAGCAACTACAAATATTGTGCCATTCTGTTGGCATTTCAGTTTTCCCAGTCCTTAGTTGATTCAGTACATATGTACAAGGGATGAACTCAGAAGTCACTGAATGCTTTATTTGTAATCTAAAATTCCTCATGTATTTCAATGAGCATTTAAACGTCATAAAGGCACAAGATTTATTTTTTAATTATGAAGTGTGGTGTGCTAATGCCCTAGACAAGATATTTCAGGAAGAAAATTATCTATCACAGGAAGATGATGAAAAATTACTAATTTACATTTTTCAAAATAACTCCAACCTTRCACTGGGATTATTGTCCTACAAACAACTAAAAATGTATAAATTTTAAGCCAGGTATATATATGAATGCTATGCATCTCCTAACCAAGCATTTCATTAATTTCCACTACCCAAAAAACTTAGAGCTCAAATTCTTCAGATATATTAGAAAAATCCAATACACAACATACCYAATTTAGGCAGCAAAGCTGAAAATGCAACAAATGTCAAACAAAAATGTACTTCAGCTGCTCAGGCCAATTCTTCATCAGATATTCCAAAACAYACACTCTCAGCCTTACGAATTATATTTTGATGCCTCCAATACACTGAAACTTCCATACGAGGGAATCTCCTCAACAGTTAATTATAATTATTATTTTCAATACAAAGTACATCATGTTCTAAAAGTCTTGTTTCACTGACTGGCTCTTGGGATATACAAACAAGCCATTTCACATTACTTTGAAAAGTTCTTCTCATTACAATTTATTTTAAGATTTTGTGTTTACCCTCAGAGGAGAAAAAATAAAAATAAAATAAAATAAAATAAAATAAAATAAAATAAAATAAAATAAAATAAAATAAAATAAAATAAAATAAAATAAAATAAACCCCAGTCTTTGCGACTTTCAACTGAAACACTCGAGAAGTTTTCATTCTACAAATCAAAACCTGAACACAATGACTGTGCTGACTCCTGCCTATGGATTACAAAGATCCTGCACTAAAAGATCTACTTTCTTTGAAAATGAGATGTGTTTGCGTATGGACTATTTAGTTGCATGTATATAACTGCTGAGTGAGATTCACAGATTCACAGAATATTTAAGGTTGGAAGGGACCTCTASAGATCATCTAGTCCAACCTTCCTGCTCAAGCAGGCACACCTASAGCATGTGGCACAGGGTGGCATCCAGGCRGGTTTTGAAGACCTCCAGAGTAGGAGACTCCACAACCTCCCTGGGCAGCCTGTTCCACTGCTCTGTCACCCTMACAGTAAAGAAGTTGCTCCTCACCTGGAGAYGTGGAGATGTGGAGGAACTACATATTAAAGGAGCAACCTTCTTAAAATTTTGACTCAATACAGAAAATCCCCACTAATTTAACGATTACTTACTAAATATAACTTACTCAGATCTGCAAATATGACAATTGCTTAACATGGTCTTGTGTTACATAAGAGAGSCCTATAATCAGTGGTTTTCAAACCAGCATTTTTTCAAAATGGTTTCCTAGGCAAACAAGCTCGATAGAACCCCTGAAACCACTTCCCACGTCTTTAGTGACTTCTGAAGCCTTGTGCAATTTCAGCTCTGACAGAGGAGCTGGAGTCTCAACACTGACGATAGTTGGAAGTGGAAGTCGGGCTCGGAGGAGACACAGACCTGTGTTCCTGCCAGGAGGGGAGGCAGAACTCGGCTCTTCTGCCTGCACCTGGCAACGGGTAGGCCACCATTCAACCACCACAAGCCAAAGCTCAGACTTGTCCCTTGGCTCCAGAAAGCAAGTGGTGGGAAAGTCTAGAAGGCATTTGCGTGGGAAGAAAAGAAAGGAGATGTAAGGTGGAGGAAAGGAATGGAGTGAGAAAACGTCTAAGAGACAGAGGCCTTATGGAAGACAGGCTTCAGAAGTCCTTCACTGACACACTTCAGTTTAGAAGATCTTTCATATTATGGGATCGTGTAAATCTGACTTGAATAGTCCTTGTGCACTACTTGCATTTTCAGAGCATTACAAGTGTCAACATAGTTCCTACTATCTTTGTACAAATCAATATGGGAAGTCCTCACTGACAGTAAGTTAAATATGAGTTAGCAGAGTGTCCCGGGGCAAGGAAGCTCTACCACATATGGATCTGTACTTAGGAGGACTGCAGCGAATCAACCAACCTGCAGGTCAAGGGAAGCCACCATCCCCTCGCTGGAACCCATGAAATGACATCTGCAACACTGCAGAGGTTTGGGCTGCCAAGTCCAAGGARATGAGATACTGGAGCAGTCCAGAGGAGCACAGCCAAAATGACGAGGGGGCCGGAGCACAAGATGTATAAGGGACAAAACTAGATTGGTTTAGTTTTAAGAGAAAGTTAAGAGAAGAATCTTGTGGTTGTCTTCAGCTACTGAAAWGTTTAGAAATAAGAGCTTTGTATCTTCAAAAGAAACACAGTAAAAAGAGAAGAGAAAATGGACATAAGTTGCAAAGGAAATTTTTATTGGATATTATTTGATTTTTTTTTCTAGACAATGCAGGAAGTCAAACACTGGAATAGGCTGCCCAGAAAGGATGCTGAGATACTCAACACTTGGCCAGACAAGGCCCTGAGCAAGCTGACAGATGTAGGGCCTCCTTTGAGCAGAGGGATAAAAACAGGAGACCTCTGCAACTACTTTCCAACCTAATTTATTCTCCAAGAGGTTCAAGTGCATTGTTCTGATCCTATGACTTTATCTGGTCTTGGTAAGTACTAGACACTAAGCATCTACTTAGAGCATCTACTTAGAGCATCCACTCTCATTGTATAAATTACCTTTGCAAAATAATCTCTACTATTTACCATTATTCAACTCAATAGCTTCAATTGATTGTTTTCTTAATTGATCTGAGGATTAGAATTACTTGATCAATAACAAGTTTTGAACCCAAACACTAACCTCAACCTCAACCTTTTGAACCCTTGTTTTGAACCCAAACACTAACCTCAAAACCACTGTGTTGCTCATGAATAGAATTTCTACTTAGAAACAGTATCCAAGCATAATGTAGAGCAAGTGCTAGCACTATTATTTAATCTAAAGTTGTATCAAGACAGCAGGGAGACAGGCAGGCAGCTTTTCCTCATTAGTTTCTGCTTTGCTGAGCAAAACAAAGCACAAAGTTCTGGAAATTTAAATCAAATTGATGGCATGAAGAATCGAATATGCTCTAACTTACAATTGTTTTTTTCTCATAACACAATAGAGCTACAGATATCATCTGTATGACTTGTTCCAAAATGATGCAATTCATTACTGGAAGATACACCATACAGAAGCAGAAGAGTGTTTTTATAAAGATTCTATTTTCTAGCATTATATACTTACAGGTGCATAGGGCAGAGCGGGAGAAGGAAGGTAAAAAGGACAGTGGAAGTAATRTTGAATAAAACAGAAGAAAGTGTTAGTGTTTCTTGTCCTGTGCATTAAAACAGTGCATGAGTTGTCAGACTCTCATGACATGAAATCTCAGAGTTCTAAATATGTGCTTTGAACAACAACAAAAATCAATACAACTTCTCCAGGTATAAATCAGATACTACTGAGGGACCTAAAGCTCAAGAAACTGAATTCATAAGCTTAACTGTCATCMAAAGGAATGTTATACAACAAACGATATGCTCATACAGACACATTAAAACTTTCCTTCTGATTCTTTCAAGTTGTTAAGAACAAAAAAGCATGGTCTCCTCCCCACTCTTTAGTTTATTTACCATGGGGGGGGGGATGGGGGGGGGGAATCTTCGGAAGGCATATAATACTACTTGGAATCCAAGAATTGTTCTTTTCTTCCTTGTAATATCCTCAGAGGACATGCTGAAATACTGTCCTTCATATTGAACACAGCTGTACAATGGAACATTCRTGTTCAATGTTCCGACAACTGGGGAGAAAAAAAAACTAAAATACAGTTTAAAAAAATAATCTGGAATGCAGAAGATTGAGAAAGGTGCATTAAGGCAGAAACAGGCAGACATGTAAACTAGACAGCTCAAGGAAATCTGGTCATCAGTAAGCAATTCATCTGGAAGTGACAATGCGTAACTACCCAGTAAAACAACTGCATGCTCCTTTGCTCAAGTAACTCCTTTATTTATTGAAGTTCACACCACTATTTYGGGCTTCATAGGTGACAGAACACCAAGTTACAGATGGAGCTCTAACAGATGTTGGGAGTGGGGAAGACCATGAAAAAAAATCCAGTAATTGTTTGGTAAAAATACAGGCCCCGCTAAGAGTTGAACAGAATACTGGCTGGCATAGAAGAGCTTCTACCTTGCATCTTTTATGAAGTGAAGTGGATATTCTAAATAATTGCAGTTGATGTAGAAAGACAGATTGTGGGGCACAATAAGGTGAAATTTTGATCCATCTGGGACAATGAAGTCTATTTTATATTCCTATAATTTACAAAGATCTCAACCAGGAGAAGTCTTCCTCCAAAGACAGTGGAGTTCAGTGCCAGTGAAGTTGCACTGCAGAAATTCTTCTAAATTCTCATTCTTCGAAACTGTGGAAACCCTTCTAAATACAATTGCGCTCGTCACATTACAGTTCTCAGCATGATGAAAGCTACACTTCACACTGGTACCCAGCTTCAAGTATAGTTCAGTTTCCCATTTTTCACTCTAAGCAGTTCTCTCTTGGGATACCTCTGGTTTGCTTCAATCCAGAAAGATGATTTTTTTTGGAAATAGAACAGGTTAATTATTTTATTGCTCAAGAATGACAAAATTACTTTTAAAGGTCAAACCTTAATGTGATTAGTTATCCTGCTAACCTTAATATCTTATGGTTTTACATGTGAAATGTTTAAGCTTTATAGAATAATTAAGAAAACAGTAGATCAGTGAGGTCACATTGGCCACTGCTATTCCACACTGCTGAACAGCATTTTAGGGAATCTTTATGCGCATATATATTGTTATATGTACAGTATGGAAAAATACTGAAGACTCCCTAACAGCATTACAAAAACATTTTCATATATTACAGAAAAGAGTATTGCATTTATGTGCATATTTGAATTTGATGTTCCTGGTAGCTAATTCTGTGTAGTGAAATCGAATAACTGGCTACTGARCAACACTGTCTGTTCAAGTTTTTATTACAAAATTGGTGCCATTTTCCTCTTTAAATTTGTACTGCACATTAAAGCTCATCTCATATCACATCAATTACTAACAGTTTACTTAACTACAGGTAGGCATTTCTGAATATATTTTCTAAATACATCACTACTGCCTTGGTATTCCATATCAAGGCACCTTTAATGGACTTGTGCCTTCTACTGGCAACCTTGGCAGCTCTTTGTAACACAACAGTTAGTTTAAAAGTACTAATAGATATATATGCATATAAATGTTCCCTAAGTGGGTGGACCACAACAGCTTTGCATTGCTTCCTCAAATAAGAAAGCATGAATAAATTTCATAGCTTTCTCACATAAAACAAAATAAACCAACATCAGAAAAAAGAATCATTTAAAAAGTGAAATAAGGTTACTTCAACTTCAGAAATATAAATAGCAGCAATCCAAAAAATTATTCAAATGTGACTTCTGCTGTTACATAAGGGGAAAAAAGGAATCACAATATCACTCAATGTACTGCAGCTCAGATAAGAACAGTTAAAAGCTTCCTCCTCCAGAGATGGTTTTCTTTTTTTTCTGAGTTTTGTTTTCCCCCGTCCACATTCAGGCTTTCGATTTATTCATTCAAACACCCTAACCTGGGAACAGAGCTGTCTTATCAGAGAAGGTCAAAGGTTTGATCCTGTACACAGCAAAATTGCTGTCAGCATAAAAGGGGCCAACAAAAGCAGGTAAGAACCATTTCTCACCACTCCAGAAAGGGGTGAGAAATGGATTTCTAAGGGTCTTAGTGACTATACTTTTAAAGAAAGAAATCTGATGCTGTATACAGKATCTTTCTTACATTCCCAGGGATTCAACAGCTGCCAAAATCATTAAGGTTCTGTGAATCAAACAACAGCTAAAAAGTAAATTGATTTCRATCAAGTTCCTACCATGGGTAAAATTACCTAAATTTTTCTGGAAAAGAAAGGTCCTGCACAAACTCAGTCTATCAAGTCATGCTGATTACCTAGTGGGAGAGTTTTGAGCACAATTTGTGATAAAGATTCAGAACAAGACTACCACTGTTCCTATTTTAAAGAACATTTTTATTATTGAAGCACATGTTGTCATGCTGGCAAGCTCCTTTAGTGTTCCTAGTTCCTTGCACATGGCCCAGGAGGTTGGGAGCACAGGGATATAGTAGGCTGAATAGACACACAAGTAAGAAATGAGTGTGTGGGGTAAAGTCAGAGACAAAAAATAGTCACAAAATTATTTCTTCGTTGTCTTTTCTAACCATGATTTACGTTAAAGTATCCTGAATGGAGATTCAGTAACTATACTTAAAGCTTTCTATTCCATACTATCTGTAATACGTTTCTGAGTTGATTGAAAAAAAAAAATATGCACAAGAGGAAAAGAATCTGAGAAAACAATCTGCAACACTTACCTGTAACAGGCAAGCACAGATCAACTGTCATTCATACTGACTCATTTTCTAAATGAAAAGACCTGGTTTATATCACRAGTTCTCACACAAATTTTGGAACTGCTATGTGGTCATGTACTGCGTACTGTTTCCCATTTCTAAACCCACTAGAAGYGTACAAAGTAATATTCTCAATATCACTATCCTGTAAACCATTCCTGCAGCCAGTGGGCAGTAATCAGGCAAGTAAATAGCAAGGAAGGTTGCCTGTGGAACAAGGAATGGATGGTAGGTGCCTGGCACTACTGCACTTTCATTTCTACATATGGCSTTGGACAAAAGGACACATGGAAAATGGGGAAAAGTTACATGGGCATTACACGTATCTACCAACTCTCTTCACTGTGATACTAGATGCACTAAACTCTGTATTTTGACAAAGAGATTTCTGGGACCTTCTCTTTAAAATAATTAGGTTATACATGGAAATATCTCAGTATAACTTCTCTTTTAAAATTCCACTGTCTGGTACGATTCCACGAGGACAGCCACTCACTATGCTCCCATTATTTGCTGATCTAAATCAATTTATTTGTTGACTTSTGCTAGTTCAGCAGCTTTGGTAATCATGCATATACTGGTTGGAAAAGCATGCAGACTAAACCYAGCTTTTTCCTCTCCATGTGCTGAGACAGCATCTTATGACTGAAACAAGATTTTTCACCTCTGTCTTATCTCTTCCGTAAATACACATTCAAGCCAAAAACTGATGTGAACACTGGAACATACTATGGCATTCACATATGTTTTGAAAAGGAGTATTTTACTGCATTAAAAGAACCCTTCTTTCTATTCTTCTCACTTGCTGCCAACAATCCACTGAGAAAAACAGTATTTTCTTTATACTTTGCTTACTATTTAATAATTTGTAAAGAAGGAGTAAACAAAACTGTACTGAAATTATGCCATAGCTTTGGGGCTAAGATTTTAGAAAGATAATTTTATGCCTCTCTTCTCCATTTACTCCTAAATACTGAATGAATTACAACTCCATTAGAGTTTAAGAATATTTGCTTGATTATCAACAATGCTCAAGTAACAAAAAATTGTAATGTAATTATTGGGGAGAAATTTGAAAAGTAAACTCAAGTACATTCAAGAAAAATAAAGTGTAAAATAAATGTAAAACAAATGTATTGTTAGAAAATTACTACTTACTAGTGGCTATATGCTATTGCCTTGCTATCCAGACAATAGCATAAACAGTGCTTAACTGCTTACTCAACTGGGTAAAARCGGAACTGAAGTTGTAGTTATGGCAGATTTGATTAGACTTTGTGCCCAGAAAGTCCACAGCACTTAGCTAGCAGAATAAGCAAATGGTGAAAAAGCCATCAATATTCCATTTTTCATGGGGGTTGGAATCAAGAATAACTTCATTTTTATATGCCAAGTTTCTGTAAATATCAAATTCATTGATATTTTGCAACTGCAATATTTTTAGAAATCATATAAGTCATTTATCACATTTTAATAGTGAGATGGGATTCCTACTCCTCCATATTTGAAAAGTAGAATATCTACCCGTCATGTGATGGCTCAGGCCCAATGTCTTCTCTATTGTATCAAATATAGCTGGAATCAACATTGGTTTCACACCTAAAAGGGATACAGAGTGACACAATGATGTTCTCAGCCTTTGCTTCTGGTAGGCATGTTGAGTTTCAGAATTTACTTGGTATAGTGACTTGTAAGTTATAAAACTACACTCAGCAATGGACTTTGTGCTTACCGTTGGCARACCATTCTGCACATAAAAAAGAAAAACATCACCACCACCACTAATACCCCACCACCTGAAAAGCATTTCTTTCAAAATTCAGCTTTTATACTGTAAATCTGACAAACTTACTGTATGGTGCTCAAACTCCCTCAAAATGGGAAGCTACAAATCCCTTAATATTTGTAGTAGTGAGTATTCCTATGCTATGAACCAATCCCTTACCTTCCACTCCCCAATTTCATTTTACATTTCAAAGTTGTATTCATTATTATATTAATAGAAGGGCAATATTAGCTTCAGGACTGCTTTGCCTATAAAAGGGTAATAACAGACCCATGATTTCTGTATTGTTTTGTATGCTTTTTACAGCAGCAGATTTATGTACTCACCACTACAATCTATAGCTCTTAAAGCAAAGGAAATATTGGAAACAATATATTATCTATGGTAGAGTAAAAATAATTAATTCATGGAGATTCCACATCAGTCTTACAATACACTCTCATAGGGCACTGCTAATCTCCGTACCTCAGACAACTTAATTTCTTAAGCGTTCGAACTTAAGGCACAGGGACCTGCTTTTATGTTGCAGCAGTAACAGCTGGTTGCTCACTCCCACAAYGTGGAAAAGGGAAAAATGAAAGGAGGCARAAGTCTCCCTCCAGAGTAATGGGCRGGGGAGGAAAAAAATAAAAGACTAAAGACTAAAAAAGGTAACTAAAAAAAGTGTCTCACAAAAGTTAACTCCAGTTAAAGCCAAACCTAGGTTACCAATGAAAAAAAGAATAGGGGAAGCAGAGTGCTTCACACTTGTTATCGTTACAGAAACAAACCTAAGTCTTTRACTATAATGAAAGGGTTAAGCAATTCCACCCTCCCCTCCAAGATTATGTACTTCAAGTCAGGTTATTCTCATTTCTAGAGGTGAGGCACAAATTACGGCAAGGTTGAACTAGACTGAGTCCCTGCTGTCCCAGTGTGAAGTCTCTTCAACATGCCATTCAAACACAGGCTTAAACATGACATTCAAACACAGGCTTAAACATCACAAATACAGACCTGCTTCATACACAGGCCAGCTTTTACCACAGCCAAGAGCACAGCTGCACCTCTGACAGACTGTTCAGTATAACAAGGCCACAGGGCGTCGAGCAGTGACTTCAATATGTCCCACAGCTCCGCTGTAACCTTCATCATTATTTGTTAATATTTTAAAGTTTATATGTTAAATTTTTAAACCAGTACAGTTGGCTTACATCCCTACATGCAACATTGCATGTCCTTTGCAACGCTGTCCGAAGTAACGGCCCTGTACAAAAGAAAGATCAGGACCAACTARGGCAGAATAAACACACAACCCCGTGGTGAAGCCATTTTCAAGGCTTTTGTATGTATAAAGSAAAATTTACTAGCATGACAACACTGTCTTTACTAAAATCAAGTATATTTGTCAAGATCTAGGTGTAAAAACCTTCCGCAAAGAAGGTGAAACCTAAATTAATCGGCTAAGACAATTCACTTGCATTTAACAAGTGTGTCAGTTCTTAACCTAAAAACCCTTTGAGTGGTGACGCATTTAAATCTGTTCAGTGAGCACTACAGCCAGTTATCTACAGTGTGGAGGCTGAATCAAACACACCAGTCTTTGCCAGGAGGGAAGGATTTATCTCAAGATATTCTCCCATCAGATACAAAGAAATTAAAAAACTAGACTTTACTCAAGTATTTACTAAATTTACTAAATACTTCTGGGAGAATTACATAGTTGAATGAAAAAAGCAGAACAGGTGCCCCCAGAAAAGACTCCCAAACAGRCACAAAACTGAAAACTCACCAGAAGGCCTATTCTCAGAGAGAAAAATGCATTCCTAATAGGAATAAATTTAACCAAAAGTAAAATTGGAGTAGACCCATGAAAAGCAGAATACGGCATCACAGTCRTGCTGCTAAGATCTTGCAAAGTTAGAATAAGGTAAATACCTTACAGAAATATTGTATTTTGAGGTCTCCCTGACAACTATGAGAACATTATTCTAAAAAGACYTGACCTTTCTGCTAGGAAACTATTTATGCAAAGCAATCCTTGGGAAACACTGTGTTATTCAAAAGAACTTAAATCCATTTGTTTAACAGCAGCATTCATACAGTGAACTCCAGACCAAGCAGCAAAACCGCTCTCTTTGGGGGCCCCCGGGTCCCAGAGGGATCACTTACAGGTTTCAGCAGATAGCTGGTCTTACACGAGCAACTGATAGAGATATCTATAGATCCATTGCTGATTTAATCAAGTGAGAGCTATTGTTGAAAACAGAACAGAATTTGTCTCTGCTGATAATTAGCACACAGGAAATTAAAGCCCTGCTCTAGCCCAGAATTTATCTCTGCAGCTGCATCGGTTATTTGTTTTTCCTCTATCAGATAACCGGACTGCCCCAAAGAGAACCAATTCCACTGCTTCTGCAATGAAAGGCTGCAAAGCCACAAGCTCTGTAAAGACTTCCTGAACTGAACTGCAAAGACATCTTCAAAATCTGATTAGCATCAATCTCCTGCCATGGGAGCACAAAACAAAAGGTTTAGGTATTTTTCCTGTATGCTCCCAAGATAGAAGAGTTCCTAAGTTAATGGATAAGTATAATTAATTTGCATACATATGAGACTGCTTCTATGAAAGATCAGAATTGTTAACACACACCACTGATGACTGAGTTTGTTTAGGTCTCTGCATTATGTTTGTTCATGTTGATATTCAGAGATGAAATACTGTAGCAAATAATATCYTCCCTTAGCCCAGGTATGTGCTATATGCCCTATAACAATATCGGTATAATGAAATCAGAGATTTCCTCAGATTTCACTATGCTGAACCTTGATTTAAAAGATTGCTTAGGAAAGAAGTGAATGTCCTTTCTTCTGRGAGGCAATATTATCAAGGATGTTGAAGACAGACCTAGAATACGGTGGAATAGAGAAGCAACTTCAGCAACTGAAGTTTAAAATAAATAAATAAATCAGCCGAAAATATAAGAACTATCTGAACACAGCAAAAGGTGAATACTTTCCTTGGAAAGCATTAACTTGCAATTTAGATATCTTAGCCAGGAGTTTACTCATGTAATTCTTGAAGCTCAGAAATGCTACAACACTGTAAATGAAAGTAGACAGTTGATTGTGTCATGGCCCTTGCTATCCTTGAACTGTAAATCAAATACATAAGTTTTTGAAAAATATCGTACGCAAGTGAAAATTGTCCCCAAAGATAATATGGATCACCAAATCATTCCATGTTGTCTTTCAGTTTCAAAGAACCTGGATTCAAGCTTCCAAAACACCGAGGTTATTAGCATTTTGGCAGGTAGCACTTAGAGAGTAGTTCTTCCTATTAATCTCTTCTTTAGTTCTTTCTGCTGTCTACATTGAAACATTTTCTCCTTTTATTTCAAATAATATTTCAACCTGCTTGTATTCTTTTTATAGTGACTGAATAGTCTCATCCTAACTTCCTAAAATACTAGAATACCATTTAAGTAACCAATGACTGTAGTATTTGACCCAAAGCACCACAGTGTTTCTTCTATAACTAGAGCTGCCCCAATTCTCTCATCTTTTCCTTTCCATACCTGGAGAAAGGAGAAAAAAAAAAGTGGGGGTGGGGGGGAAGGAAGGCAGAAAGGAGGTCTGCTTGGATTTGGCTGCCTGGGAAGAACCTATATATTTACTGTGGTTTTTTTAAGGGGGAAGAAAAACGATCTATTCTGGTGCAAATAGAGAGTCCATGACCACTAGAATGAAGAGCCACCCTTACCTTTTCCGAGAGAACAAACTATGCTTGCATTGCTGAGCATCAAGCAGCTTTCTGGCTTCATAAATAATGAGCCAGACTTGAAAAAAGAATAAAAAGAAAATATGCCAGTACTAATTATGKTTTCCCATGAGCTCTTGCTGCTCTCCAAAAGAAAGTATTCACACACTTCTTTCTCAGCTTTATTAGGATATATATACAAGTACCAGCATTCCAAAGAATTAACTACTGAGGTAATATAAATCTTTATATGCCCTTCCAACTTCATTACATACTCATCTGTAGAACCATCTGTAGTATTTTTGGTAAAGAACATCTATCTTAGAAACTAGTGTGGCAGATGTGGGGTAAGATTTTGTTTCAGGTGTTTCCAGACAACTAACTTCCTTTCACCTAGAAAGAACTCTTCCACTGAAGTAGACCAGAACCCTATGATGGGTATTTTCATATTTCCATGTCTTGGGGAAGAGATTATCCACTGCATTTCAACTGATTGCATCTAAATTACCCTCAAAARTTATCTAAACTTAAATAACTTCCCAAATACAGACTTTCTAGAGATACAACCACACAGATTTGCATGTTCAAAAGCAATCTATAAAACACACATCCATCTGTGAAAGCTACATATCTTTAAGAATAAGTTCTTTTATATCCAACAAGGGAGGTAAGACAGGTGAGAGGGAGATACTCATATCAGACTAGAAGAGGCCTGGAAAACAGCTAAGGCTGCTTAAGTTCCTGGTCTTTCAGCTGAGCCCCAGGAAGAAAAGTTTTCTCAAGCACCATCTAGAAAACTGTGCACATTCAGCAACCTGCCCACTAACCCTCCAGCAATCGAGTCAAATTATGTCCTGAAGTTTTGATACGAAACTTCAACTGAGAAAATGCAACCCCAGTGCGGTTCAGTATTTCCACTGTGACATCTCTGCTCCATCTGAATTGCTTGCCAACTTTGACATTGGAGGGTGTGAGAGATTAGTCATGCCAAGTATCTACCCAAATACTTTCGGAGCTTTGACACACACTCATCCTGTGTTTTTTAAAGACTATCTTTGCCAAGTCCATGTTGCTTCTGTTTCCTGCTTTATAATTTCAAAAGTATTAATCACAAGGTCGTATTGTCTACAGCATAACGGAGCTTGCTCAAGAAAGGGAAATCAAGTTATAATGGAGACAACAGATACAGATGTTTTGYTATTTTACAGCCAGTTAATAGCCCTCAAAATCTGAAAATAAAGAGCACTGTAAATGGATTTTTGCCTGGAAACAGGCACTGTAGATGCAGAATCTTAGAACAAATATTAAAATTCTGAATATGTACAGATGACTTATAGACCAGAGTGATCAGGCCTATGTGCATCACTAGTATCTATACATTTGGTTATCAGCTTAGATGGTGTAATTCCCTTGGGAAAAACASAAATAAAATTTCAAATTTTGAAATCCAACACTTAACTAGAAAAGAGTTTCTCCTAAGAGTCAAAACCAGAAAACAAATATTCAAGGGAGGAYATAAATTCTTCTATTAGTATAGCATATTTTTGCACAAGAATATGCAAGACAAAATAGGGACTAATTCAGTGAAAAAAACTTTTATTTGAGATGTCAGAAAGAGTGCTGCAAGAAATAACACAGTGCTACTACTATGTACTTTAAAAAAAAAGGTTACTTTTTTCCACTTTTAAAGATTACATAGGCCAAAATTTTGTTTTGTTTGTTTCTTTTTAGGAGCTTCAACAGCTGAGGAAGTTAGAGCTATAAATTTGTCACAAGTTTTAATAATACTATCAACCCTGGAAATAAATACTAACTTGTAAGATACTGATTAGAAAAAAATACTTTTGATAAGTATTAATAAATGTACTAGTATTATTTTTAATCCAAGTGCTTTTTTTATGAAGAAAAAAAAGTTTGCAGAAAGAAAGAAGTTGAAAATGTAAGGAAAACTATTACTATCTCCTACCAGATAAACACAAATSGTTTCCTGTAAAATTTGGTCTAGGTTTATAAACTATAAAAATGTTTTGGTGATAATGTTGCATGTCCYACAGATTGCACTGAATATCTGTTAGACTAAATATTAACAATTACTGTAACAGTATGGATATCTATTTTCAAAATAGGACATAAAAAAACCTAGAGCTACACATGAAAACCTGGGAAAGTACTATCTGAGAGATCAGGCTACAGTCGCCAACTTGGTAACTATTTTTAGTATTTCTTGTACTACAGCTATTTCACACAGAACACATCACAATCATGGCATCTAAAGCAACCATTTTCCCTGATCCAATTATCAAATCTAGAACCAAAAACTTCACTAAAAATTCAGAAATATCACTAAGCCATAAAACAGATCTGCCTTCAAAGGAAAGTTTATTTAAAATGTTTGGCAACTTCTCTTTTTTTTTTTTTTTATTTAATATTAAAGCCATGTGAAACTTGCATTATAGAACTCTGGATTTATATGGTGTTTTTCARCCTGAGGTCACAAAACAAAAACTGCATCTAACATACCTTGGCAAAAAAGACTGTGAGATGYGTTTCACTGCCAAGGATCCAAATAGGGAACTTTGGAGATTTCAAGTAGGAGCCAACCTAAAAAAAAGGTGCAGTAAAATCAGAAACACAAATCAAACCCAAAGTCTCTGTTAGCAAATAAGTTAATGACAGCCCAGCTAATGAAGGCTAAATTGCTTTCAAAAACTAATTAAAATATTAATAAAAATTATGAAGTTAYGTAAAATAATTAGATTCCAATTTTGATCTCTAACTTTTGATTGACTTGGAAAACAAGCACTGAAATAAGACTCATCACTGAAACAGGACTTTAATGAAAATGTGGTAACAACAGTATTTATTYGTTATTACAAGCTTGGGAGACAATGTTGAGAACAATACATGAGTAGCTACTCTTGTGCTTAATAACGATACTGTCAGATCATGAATGAGGTAGAAGTTTGGATTTATGAGCTGGCTGTGGATGTATAGTTCAGAACTGACATTTACCTAATAACCGAAGGAGTAGCTACAGTCAGTAAACCAACACTCTGAACAAAATAATCCTCTTAACCACAATCTAAGCTAAAAGAACTCAACATAGYTTGAAAGAGAAGCAAAGAAAAACAAAAGTAATGGCATTTATCTTCAGTTTTGAAACTGTTATTTGTAAGGCACAAAAATTCTTAAATAGATTCTCTGTTCTGTATCACAACCAGAAGAAGTTACATAGATTAGGTTGCACTTCCACAAATTTCAGATATACAAAGACAGATTCATAAAGTACCTTCCAACTCTTGGACACATTATGCTCGGATCACATTTAGTTACTTGCAATTCTACCTTGTCTACACAGGAGTATTTTAAATAGAAGATAGTCATAGCATAAAAAATGAAAATGGTACTGCAACATTCGTAATAGCAAACCACTTTGGGACTTGATATCATTAATATGGAATAGTTATATAGTCCTTTACTTAACTTGCATTAATTTTTATTTTAGTAAAAAGAAGCTTCTAATTAGTTGTMCAAAAATTGGCATAGCTAAATTTTAATTTAAATGGCAAACACTTATTCAAAAGCTGCATTTAACAATTTTCTGTATTTAAAAAATATAATATTCCATTTTTTTATTTTTAARTTGAAAGTACTTTAGCATTGTTCAAGGCAAAACTTTTAGTAATACTGACACCGAGGAAACTACAATGATGTCACTGCAGTAACAAAGAAAATAAAATTTAAATTACACACAAAGCTTACCTTACAGTATCGGAGAGATTCCATCAATGTCAAAAAGCCGACCGTTGCCTGTTTATGTATACCAAGTAGTTCTGTTAAAAAAAACAAAGAAACCCCCAAAATCAAGATTTATTTTAGAAAAATCTGCAAAGTCTCACTTAAACCATTTTCACTTGTTTTAAAAATTAGTCAAGGAATAAAAATTTTAGTAAATCATCCAGTTTTACCAACAATGAACAGTTAATCATTAAGTTTATTCAAAAAAAMCTACAAAGCTTTAATGCTTTTGTTCCTAATAACCCAAAAGGATGGTTTTATCCAAAAGGATGGTTTTATCAGAAGCTTACTGTTGATAGCTTGTTTTCAAAAGTTGCTGCATTTATTGATGGAGGTACTCGTACCCAGCACCAAAACTGTTCTTAGGAATAGAACAATTATCCTGAATTTTGTTTGAGCGCTGGGGGAAAGAGCTCCATGACTAGTTTTATCTTCACCATGTCACAGAATGACTATAAAATGACATATTCTTGATATATTCTCAGAGGGCCAAGGGCGCTCCCTGAAGCAATTGTCAGCTACTTAAACCCACCCGATACTGCCAGTACCCACAGAAACCTGCAACATAACCTGACCAGCTTAACAAGCTCTGTATATTTCCATTTTCAGAGAATGCTGTGTTTCCCCCCCCTTCCCCCCCCAAATTTGAATTTTCCTTCTGAAACACTAATTTTGAACTGCATTTGTGAACACTGATGATTTATGTTCATCAGCAAAAATCTACAAAGTCTTTATCCATGGGCTAAGGCCTCAGGACTACAGCAAGTGAAAAAATATGTCTGAAATATAAAAGGTTTTTCCTTCTAGGGGACTCATCTCTGCATTTACTATGCCTGGCATGCTGTGGCATGGTTGAGTTAAACTCCCTGATTTTTGCAACAGTGGATACAAATTTTGAAAGTTACAGTTTAATTTTCTCCTTTACTGTTATGATGAAAACAAATAAAAATATATACACTCAAAGAGCTGAATGATTTTGCCATATTTATGTCTAACTTGCACACACCGACTCATTCATTGCCTTTGTGGCATTTAAGTACGATTATTTTGTTGGACTTTGGGCCTGTCAGTTTATATATTGAAAAGATCCTTCTGCTTCTCTTCTGGAAATTTTAAGAGTTCTTGGTTTGGGCTTCTGCTTTCCAGGATTATCCTCGACCTTTCTTGGAATTGAGACATTTGGGGAGAGCATTGAGATCATGCTCTGCAGGACATTAAGAGCTGTGCTGCTGGAAATGCTGATATGCTCAACTGAAGCACTGAGGCAAAAACAGCTACTGCAATTCAAAACTCATAATGGATCCCTCAAACTAGGAACAGTTACTGCTCAGAAATAAGATTTATATGTACTGTGAAGGGAAATGAACAGCAGAAGCACACAACACTATATTAAGATATCATAATTTCAGCTGACTTGTCGAAGTTTTGGGGAGGAAAATAAAGATAAAAAATGTAAAAAGCAGTCTGTTAGACAGTAAAGAAGTCAGATATATGCAAGATTTATTATTCAGAGGAAAAAATAAAGATAAAAAAAAAAAAAAAAAAAAAAAATTAAGCACTTGGCCTCCCCTGACAGATGAGATCCTGGCTATGACAGCGACCCTGGAGAGTAAATGCCCTAAACAGTCAGCAGGCTGCTGCCTGGATCATTCACCTAAGGCCTATTAGGCTTAGGTTTCACAGGTGGACACTGGTCTACCAACGTCTCCTTCAGAATCAGGGAAGTAGAGAGTGAGAAAAGCAAAACGCACTCATGGGTTGCTTCAGAGGAAGGACAGGGCGCCTGTTTTCCTTAAATCAAAGCTGAGCTTTGTACCTATCCCCTCGCTGTCCAAGGCAAAAATCCTACTGGAAGAGACTTAGCACCACCCAAGATCATTTAAAAAATAAAAATAAAAATAAAAATAAAAAT